>NC_063356.1:7695196-7724172 GCF_021869965.1 Rhincodon typus | reverse complement strand
TAACATGGGCCATTCCCTCATTAACAATGGGCCAGTCCCTCACTAACCCGGGCCATTCCCTTATTAACAATGGGCCAGTCCCTCATTAACATGGGCCAGTCCCTCACCAACATGGGTCAGTTGTTCATCAGGATATTCCAGTGTCTCATTAATGAAGGGCAGTACCTCACCAGCATTGGCCAGTAGATCCCAAATGGAGAGGGGGGGAAAATGGAGGGAAAGGCAAAAAAAAACTGAGAGTTATTTAGAACCATCTTTGATTTCAGGATGAAGAAAGATGATGACTCTTTAACAATCATTAACGTGTCTGAACGAGATGAAGGGATCTACACATGTATAGCCAGCACAGAACTGGACAGTGACTCAGCCAAGGCACGCCTCACTGTTCTAGGTAACTTTCATGTTCTTATTGCTTCTCCAAGCCATAAATTGAGAAAATAATGGCATTGCTTTTGAAACAGAAATCAGATGTATCTCTCTTGCCCTTTCTTTTATTGTTTTGTTTGCCCCACGGAGGAAAATTGTGGTGGAATGATTATATTTCCCAACATCTTTCCCTCCAAGCAGGTAGCACAATTTTCTGTGCAACATGGCTGCCTTTATTTATTCCTAGAACCTCAAAACTAACAACCCTGTGCTTGGACAGAGGGTTCACCTGGTGAATGTGCTTTGAAAATGTTTTACCTTGGTGGTCTCCAACTTGTGCAGCCCTTACTCGGTACATGTTCACTCTTATTGATATAGGGCTGGTTGTGGCAGCCATGTTATCAATAGAGTGTCTACCATAAATGACACGTTTTCATGTCATTCATGTCAGGCAAGTACCATAAAGCCAGAATGCTCACATTCTTCCTCTTAGCCTTCCCGCAACTAAAGATGTTTGATGAAGCATGCATTTACATATTATCTCTTGCAGAATAGGTTGGTAGCCCGATACCAGAGGAGAGGTTAGAGAGGTGCCACTCCTCATCAAGTGTGGCTGACTTGGAGTCTCTCTGTTATTGCCTGCCATTGGATCATTGGAAGGATTTGCAAGTTGCCAGTCAACCTGCACTTTCCATGTCTATCAAGTCTAGGTGTGAGACTCATTCCTTGAACCTCTAGTTGAGAAGCAAGGACGCTACCAACTGTGCCTCAAGACACAATCTCACAAAATACGAAGTACAAACAGAGCAGGAGAAAATGTTATGGGTACGAAAAGATACTTTGGCCCATGAAATCTTATTGCTTTAATGTCAATGAAGGGTGTCAGAATGTTTTGAACCATAATAAGACAGCCCTGTGGGAAAAATACAAGCTGTACTGCTACTGTGAGTAGGGTCCACAAGACACAAATTCAAAGGACGGTGAAAACGCTGGGAAAGTAATCAGTGCTGGAGATGCAGAATCAGGAAAACCTCAGAATTTAGCTAAAACAGTCTCTTCTAGTGAAACTGGGAAAAGATCCCAGCAGAAGAAGACAATACCGAAGAAACTTAAGATTTAAAAAAGATTTATTCAGCAATTAAACCACAATTTTATTACAAAGATTTATAAAAAACCACTACCAAAAGAACTTAATTTTAAAAGAAGTATGCAGGAGGAATTATAGAGATAACACAGTATGGAGCTGGATGAACACAGCAGGCCAGGCAGCATCAGAGGAGCAGGAAAGCTGACGTTTCGGGTTGGGACCCTACTTCAGAAATGCAGGAGGAAGTATGCTGTGTTCTGGACTGTTAAAAGCAGTAAATTATCCAGCTTGCCCGTAAAAAAACAAGAAAACCTTTAATAAGATGGAAAACCATGGACAGACAGAATTGCAGTGAAACAGAAATTAAAAGTTTGAAAGGAGTAAATCACTGCAGAGCAGCAAGTTAATATTGTTTAAATGTTTATCGAAGAATTTCATACATTATTATGGCATTACAGATTTTTAAAAAGAATTGGCAAGGAAGTTACTGACATGTTGCTGTAATGAGAGTCTAACAAGCTTCAGCAAACAAAACCTAAATCAGCGTTGATGAATGCAGGAAGACATGCTGAGAGAACAACAGATTGCAAATGGTATTGAAATGCCATTGATTTAAAACAACTTTACAGATAAAATAATAAATAAATATTATGAGAAGAAATAGCAAGAGAGATCTGCTTATTCACAAAGCTTCAGTGAAGGGAAACGCTACGCACACGAACAGGTCAATATGATCAAGGTATCCCCTGTGACGCAGCTGAAAAAATACTGTCAAAACCATAGGTAAGGTACACATTATGTCACAACACAAGGAAAGTAAGAGAACTGAAGATGCCTACATAATTTGCACTCTCTCTACACCCAGTACCAAACTAGTGAAACTTCACTGGACACGCCAACAATCCAGCAAGTTGACTGAGAACACATACTTTGAGCATTTCACAATTATAGATGATTTTCTAATGCTTGCCAGAAAGCTAGTTATTCCAGCTTACCTGTGGGAAGTTTTCTTGGAAAGAGAACCCTCAGGAATTGCCAGGAGTGCCACCAGAGCTCAGTCAGCCAAGTAGTGGCCAAAGGCTTCTATAGAGGTTAAAGGTCTCAAACTTACTTGTTGTGAAATCTACAATTACATAGGGTTGTCAGGTTGAGAAATACTCCTGCCATCACCAAAGACATTAAGAATGTAAAAGTCAGCAAAACTTGTAGGTGAAAGCAAACACTAAGAACAAGGATGAAAACAGTACAATTCGGTTTGAGTCAATCCAGGAATCCTTAACTAACAATGTCAGACAGCAGAACACTCTGGTGAATAAATAGATGCAGTAGAACATGCAGAACTCTGCATGTACAGAGCCTTCCAGTAGCAAGGCTGAAGCTGTAGTAAAATCCAGCTCACCAATCAAATACCTAGAGTGACTGAAGACATCCAGCTGAAGCAACACATTGAGGAGATGAGATGCAAAGTCTCCATGGAAAACAGATAAATATCCATAGATTCAGGACATCTTTAAAAAGAATAAATTGTCTGATCTTAAAATCCAGGCAACTGCCAAAGAAAGAATACCTATTCAAATCAAAATAACAATTGCCTCTTTCAGAAATCCAGGCTACAGCAATGAAGAAATAACTTCATTCAACAGAGGTGATTGTTTTCCATTACAGGTATTCTTGAGATTAAATGTCCCCTAATAATGTTATACGGTGGCTACCTGAGTCAGCAGGGAAAAATTTCTCTTCAAAGAAAAATGCAGCAGTTTAAAGATCCTTCAGATAAAGTAATGGATCAAAGATTGGGTCTACCAGGAAACAACAGTATCCATGAAGGATATCCAAGAGATGAAAGATCCTCCAGTGGAGATGTGATCCACAGACCAGAATCAAGGTCAAAAGACCTCAAGCTTAAGCCCTACCATTCTTTCAAGTCTGAGGAGAGTGTGTTGTGGGAACATTGGGAAAAGTCTAGGCTGCCTCAGTGGCAAGGTAGCTCAGTGGTTAGCACTGTTGCCTCACAGCACCAGGGACCCAGGTTTGATTCCACCCTCGGTCAATTGTCTGTGTGGAGTTTGCACATTCTCCCCGTGTCTGCGTGGGTTTCCTCTGGATGCTCCAGTTTCCCCCCACAGTCCAAAGATGTGCAGGCTAGGAGGATTGGCCATGCTAGATTGCCCGTAGTGTTTAGGGATGTGTAGATTAGGGGGATGGGTCTGGGTGGGATGCTCCAAGGGTCAGTGTGGACTTGTTGGGGTGAAGGGCCTGTTTCCACACTGTAGGGATTTTATGATCTATGATTCTATTATGTTCGAAGTCTGAGACTTGGAGGTGAAGGAAATGGGTAGTGGTAAATGTAACAGTGTCAGATACATTAACTCGTTAAATGGCGGGAGAATGTTCCATAATGTAATAGTTCTGAATGAGTTAATGTTTAAGTTACATTGAGTGTTGCCAATTTGCTGATGTCACAGGTCCTCAGCCAGAGACAATTGAGTTCTGCACATGAAGCCAAAGGGAGCAGTTGGAATCTGTACTGATCCTGACAATTCTTAACAATTATACCGAGCACATTAATGAAAAATGAACCTGTTGCTATCATGCAAGTCACCAGTGCTCTACCCTGTACCACAAATAATTAGATAGATCCTAGACTGAGCAGAAACTCAGAATGAATATCGAAGGGATAAGTGTTCTGTTCATTGAACAAGGGTCTTGTTTTTCAGTCACTTTGCATGTTGTTCCTGCTGTAACCCACTGCATCCTTTGATTGTTCTTGTTCAATTCCATTCAGATTGTCTATTTTAACTGTTTCGTTTTTAGGGTTTAATGTGAAACTAAACTCTCTCAACTTTCCTCTTACCTCCACAGTTGTCCCCTCCACCCAAATTACCCCGCTTGCTGCTGTGTTGAAAGGTAATCCGCTTACTAACTACTTCAAACCTATTAACATTCTGCCCTGGAAGTCAAGCACCACAAGCAACATCAGTGGTCCAGAGGTCAGAGAGCAAACCTGGATGTGAACCATGACCTAACATCTTAACCATGACAGGGCCTACATTCTCAACAGCATTCCTGGTATTTTGAGGGCAAGTTTTAGCTTATGCATTATCGAAATCAGACCAGAAGTAGCATGGACGACTCACACTATTTACAGATGTTATTCTTAGCATCTTTCTGGGGTAAGGATGGGGCAGCGTAGATGGAGAAAACTCATTTTGTTTGTTCCAGGGATGTGGGTGATGCTAGCATTTATTATCCATCTCTAGTTACCCTGAAGGGATAGGAGTTGGACTGTCTTGTTTGTAGAACTGAATGGCTTTGCTCAGCTACTCAAGGGTCAACCATGTAGTCTGGAAAGGTTTTTATACAACAAATTATGGTCTAAAATTGGCTGAAAACAGTGATTAAAGCAGATTCAACAGCAACATTTAAAAATTGGTTAAATACTTGAAGGGATAATAAAAGAAAATCCAGACTATGAAGAAAGAGCAGGAAACTGGTGCAAAAATGCATTCATTCTATCAAAGAGCCGGCACGGCCTCCTTCTGTGCTGTCTGGTTTTAAAATCCTTTGAGACCAAGTTTCTTTAGATTCTGCAATCTGAATGTATTTTGGTTCCAAAGGGGAAAGGTGGAACTCGCCAGTCTCCGTAATAACTATAAAAATGAGCTCGCAGAGGAGGTGGGTATATTTATAACATTTAAAAGGCATCTGGATGGGTACATGAACTGGAAGAGTTTAGAGGGATATCGGCCAAATGCTGACAAATAGGACTGGATTAAATTTAGGATATCTGGTCAGCATAGACAAGTTGGACCATAAAGTCTGTTTCTGTGTTGTACAACCCTATGAGTCTATTTCAGGCCACAAAGATTCATTGGTGTTGAACATGGAGATGTCAGCTTTTTAAAACAGGTTATACTTTTCTGAGATTGGAACTAAGAGGGGTTGTGGGGTCAGTGGGAAGGTAAAAACAATGTTACTCTGTTCCTAGCCAGTGTTACACTTAACCAGGGATGCAGCTAAAATTAACACCAAGTGCAAACTTTGCAAAGTGAGCCTTTTCCCAACACTGACATTACTGACACAAGTTTTGAAGAGCCCCATTTTGGGATAATCTTGGCATTAATATTGGACTGAGAAAGCATAATGATTTTTTTTAAGATTACTATCACCAAACTGAATTCACATTCGCACTTCATTTCTTCCTTATCCACAAACAGTACGCATAAACTGAGGGTTAAGAGAATGGATTCTCTTCTAATTTGGTCATGCAAATAGCAGGCTTGGAACTGAGTTCACTTCCCTACAGCGACAAAACTGGATCAGCAATGAATTATTTTAGGGTAATTGGAGGGATAAAGAGGATGCAGGAAGCCAGTACCACAAGGAGCTATGCTGCAAGCTGCCTGATAGCTATCTTAGACATCAAGAATACCATCTGGAGTAGTTGAGAGACTCTCTTAGCCTTTAAAATGCAACATTAAACAAAGAAAATTTGTTGTAATTTTTCATTCTCCATACACGCATAAAAAAAGGGGAATTTATCCTTACTTAAAAATATTATGTCAAGATTGCCAGATCTAACCCAGACCCCTCTGGCCCATGATGCAAAGTATCAGCACCCTTCATTCTCAGCTAACATGATAACTAAAGAGGTAGAGTAATGTCACATTGGTTGTCTGATGTAGACAGTGATTTCATCATCATGGAACGTGCTCAGCCTTTCTGCAGCTGTCTGATTAACAGTTTCATATTGAGAACTCATCAATGTCTGTACCTAACAACCTAGCATATTCGCTAACCACAATATCAACCCCTGATACATTGAGATCTGTGGTGTAACGCGCATCCTATAGGGCTCCCTTTCTACATTTCCATTCATGGGATATGGGCATCACTGCAAGGCACTGTTACCCCTCTTTATCTGCCCTTGAATTAAGTGGTTCGCCAGGCCATTTCAGAGGGCAGTTAGGAGTTAGTCACATTGTTTTTGTCCCATATAGGCTAGACCAGGTAAGAACCTAAAGAAAATTAATGAACCTAATGGGTTTTATCTCAATCAATACAGTTTACATGGTCAGCAATGGGCTTATTTTTAAATCCAGGATTTTTTAATTGAATTAAATTTCATCATTTACTATGGTGGGATTCAAACCCAAGTTTCCAGAATATTAGCCTGGGGTTCTCTATAAGATTATTGCCAACTCTATGGCATAGGAAACACAGACGCTTCCTCTGGATGACAGCATCTGAGAGACTCCCAAGAATGTCCAGTGTGTTCAGCCTTGGCGGTACTTAAGCTCAGTTGTGAGTTCAGAGCTTGAGATCAAAGAGAGCATCTGACAAAGCCTGACACTGTTTCAGGCTTCCTGCAGTGCTCCAATGAAGCTCAGCGCAAGCTGGAAGAACAGCACCTCATTTTCAACTTGGGAACTCTACAGCCTTCTGGACTCAATATCGGGTTCAACAATTTAGGGCTTATGCACCTTCCCCACACTTTCCCCTAACCCCACACATCTCATGATCTGCTATTACACACAACCCATTGTTAGCCACTAATAGTCCCCATTAGCAGCCATTCATTCTCCTAGCCAGATCGTTATCCATTCCTTTGTCTGTCCAACTGTTTTTCTCTCTATTTGGGTATTATCCCCATCTATCATTTATTACTTACGTACTCCAGCAGCACCCCCAAACCTGTCTTCTGCATAAAAACTTTTTCCTAGCTGCCATCAGTTCTGAAGAAGGGTCACTAGACTCTGATTTCTTTCCACAAATGCTGCCAGACCTGCGAAGTTTTTCCAGCAATTTCTGTTTCTGCTCTTACATGATCATCTTGCAAGTTAACGTGTTGAAAGAACATGACCAAATTTCTGGCATTTACCTGTAGCTTAACTCACACATCTACGTAGGTGTGTTCTGTGAAGGAAAACCCAATAATAACTCATTAACTTCTTTGATATGATGGTCTCATTACATTGTACAAGGTGCCTCTGAATGCTGTCTAAAAATTCCTTGGATGATAAGTTTAATTATTTAGCAAATCTATGAAGGATTCTGGGTAATCCCAGATGGAGGACGGGAAAAATTTGTGGCTGTAAGAGCTGCTCCTTTTTTGAGGTATTTTCAGTGTTGGAGCTGATTTGCTTGAATTCTAGTAGTAGTAATTACTGTTTTATAAGCTGTTGCAATCTTTTGGAACTTTGGGAAAAAAAAATCAAAACAACGGCACTTTAGAAAAGGAGGAAGGAAAACAAAGGCAGTGACCACATGGTGAGAAGTGAATCAACAGAGAGAAGAAGCTGCACTGCTGTCTGACCCAGCAGTGAACCTTTACAGCTACTCCCTTTGCTGTCTGGTTTCAAGTATCTCTGGCCACTGGAGTTCATCTGAGACAAATAAACAAACAGCCAAATTCACAGCTGACCTTGGAGAAATCTGTGTGGGAGACATCACAGCAGGGGTGCAGCTAAGTGGATAGTTTCTAAGTGTAACCTTACTATTTCTTTTTCTTTTGTAAATCTACCATATGAGTAGAGTGGGTTGTTTTTTGATTATATGTTTTACTGAGATCTGTCTCTTGATTAAATTTTAAAAATATAAAACCTAAGTACTAAGTAGCCTGGAGTGGTGTTTTTCAGAGCAGTAAGACTGTGCTGTTTTCTGGATCTGTAGATTGTTAAGGTGCAAAGATGGCCTTTAGTAGAGTGATGTGCCATTCCTGTTGGAGGTGGGAGATTAGGGAGAGTTTCCATGTTAGTGATGATTATGTCTGCAGGAAGTGTGTTTGGTTGCAAATCCTATTGGGTCGCATGAATCAGTTGGAGCGGCAGTTAGAGGCAATGAGAAATTTACAGGAGCTAGGGGGTATGATGGGTGGCAGTTGTAGGAAGGGAGAAAACCTGCAGATACAGTCAGGTAGATGGGTTACCGCCAGGAAAGGTAGGAGAGGGAGGCAGGTCATGCAGGAGTCTCCTGTGACTGTCCCCATCTCAAACAAGTATGCTGTTTTGGAAAATGAAGGGGGTGAAGGATTCTCAGGCGAACGTAGCACAGACAGCCAGGTTTCTGGTACCAACACTGGCTCTATTGTGATGAGGAACACGCCAGGTCCCAAGTGATCAATTGTGATTGGGGACTCTCTCGTCAGAGGCACAGAGACATGTTTCTGCAGCTGACAGCAAGACATCAGAATGGTGTGTTGCCTGCCTGGTGCCAGGATCAAAGATATCTCAGAGAGGGTGCAGAATATTCTCAAAGGGGAGAGAGACCAACAGGATGTTGTTATATTGGAACTAACACATAGGAAGAGAAAAAGATGAGATTCTGAGGAGACAATATAGGAAGTTAGACAGGAACTTAAAAAGGAGGTCCTCAAGGGTAGTAATATCTGGATTACTGCCAATGCCATGAGCTAGTGAGGGTAGAAATAAGAGGCTAAAGCAGATGAATGTGTGGCTGAGGAGCTGGTGCAGGGGAGGAGGATTCACATTTTTGGATCATTGGTATCTCTTCTGTGGTAGAAGTGGCCTGTATAAGAACGACAGATTGCACCCGAATTGGAAAGGGACTACTATACTGATGGGGAGATTTGCTAAAGCTGCTTGGGAGGATTTAAACTAGTAAGGGGATGGGGGCTGGAGTGGGACCCAGGGAGACAGTGAAGAAAGAGATTAGTCTGACACTGGGAAAAGGAGCAAACCAAACAGTCAGGGCAGGCAGGAACAAAACAGAGAATGAGGTAGGACTGATAAATTAAACTACGTTTATTTCAATGTGAGAGGCCTAACAGGTAAGGCAGATGAACCCAGGGAATGGTTGGGAACGTGGGACTGGGATATCATAGCAATTGCAGAGACGTGGCTCATGGATGGACAGGACGAGCAGTTTAATGTTCCAGGGTATAGATGTCAAAGGAAGGATGGAAAGGGAAGCAAGAGAGGACGGGGAGCGGCATTTTGGATTAGAGATAAAATTACAGCTGTACTTAAGGAAGATATTCCTAGGTATACGTACAGGGAAGTTATTTGAGTTTGAACTGAGAAATAAGAAAGGGATGATCACCTTATTGGGATTGTACTATAGACTCCCCCGGTAGTCAACGGGAAATTAAGAAAGAAATTTTAAGGAGGTGTCAATTATCTGTAAGGATAATAGGGTGATTATGGTACAGGATTTTAACTTTCCAAACATATACTGGGACTGTCATAGTGTAAAGGCTTGGATGGAGAGGAATTTGTTAAGCGTGTACAAGAAATTTTTCTGATTCAGTATGTGGATGTACCTACTAGAGAAGGTTCAAAACCTGGCCTACACTTGGGAAAAAAGGCAGGGCAGGTGACTGTGTCAGTGGGGAGGCACTTTGGGGCCAGCAACCATAATTCTATTAGTTTTTAAATAGTGATGGAAAAGGATAGACAGGGTCTAAGAGTTGAAGTTCTAAATTGGAGGAAGACCAATTTTAATGGTATCAGGCAAGAACTTTCAAAAGTTGAAGGGGTTGGGGGGATGGATGTTTTCAGATAAAGGGATGGCTAGAAAATGGGAGTCCTTCAAAAATGAGATAACGAGAGTCCAGAGACTGTATGTTCCTGTTAGGGTGAAGGGCAAGGCTGGTAGGTGTAGGGAATGCTGGATGAGGAGAGAAATTGAGGTTTGGTCAAGAAAAAGAACGAAGCATATATCAGATATAGACATCAGGGATTGAGTGAATCCTTAAAAGAGTATAAAGGCAGTTGGAGTATACTTCAGAGGGAAATCAGGAGGGCAAAAAGGGGACATGAGATAGCTTTGGCAAATAGGGTTAAGGATAATCCAAAGGGATTTTATAAATAAATTAAGGACAAAAGGGTAACTAGGAAGAGAACAGGACCCCTTAAAGATAAGGAAGGCTGCCTATGTGTGGAACTGCAGGAGATGAGGGAGATACGAAATGAGTATTTTGCATCATTGTTTACTGTGGAGAAGGATATGGAAGATATAGAACGTGGGGAAATAAATAGCGGCATCTTGAACAATGTCCATATTACAGAGGAGGAGGAGCTAGATGCCTTAAAATGCATAAAGGTGGATAAATCCCCAGGATCTGATCAGGTGTTCCCCAGAACTTTGCAGGGAAGTGATTGCTGGGCACCTTGCTTAGATATTTGTATCATCAATAGCCACCATCGAGGTGCTGGAAGCTGGAGGTTGGCTAACGTGGTGCCACTACTTAAGAAAGGTGGTAAGGAAAAGCCAAGGAACTATAGACCGGTGAGCCTGACATCAGTGGTGGGCAAGTTGTTGGAGGGAATCCTGACAAACAGGATTTACGTGTATTTGGAAAGGCAAGAACTGATTAGGGATAGTCAACATGGCTTTGTGCATGGGAAATCTTGTCTCACTAACTTGATTGAGCTTTTTGAAGAAGTAACGAAGAGGATTGATAAGGGCAGAGCGGTGAACGTGATCTATATAGACTTCAGTAAGGCATTCAACAGGGTTCCTTTTGGTAGACTGGTTAGCAAGGTTAGATCACATGGAATACAGGGAGAACTAATCATTTGGATACAGAACTGGCTCGATGGTAGAAGGCAAAGGGTGGTGGTGAAGGGTTGCTTTTCAGACTGGAGGCCTGTGATGACCAGCGGTGTGCCACAAGGATAGATGCTAGGTTCACTACTTTACATCACTTATATAAATGATTTAGATGTGAACATAGAAGGTACGGTTAGTAAGTTTATAGATGACACCAAAATTGAAGGTATAGTGGACAGCGAAGAAGGTTACCTCACAGTACAATAGGATCTTGATCAGATGGGCTAATAGACCAAGGAGTGGCAGATGGATTTTAATTTAGATAAATATGAGGTGCTGCATTTTGGAAAGGCAAATCAGGGCATGACTTATACACTTAATGGTAAGGTCCTGGGGAATGTTGCTAAACAAAGACACTGTGGAGTGCAGGTATATAGTTCCTTGAAAGTGGAGTTGCAAGTAGATAGGATAGTGAAAAAGGTATTTGATATGCTTTCCTTTATTGGTCAGTGCATTGAGTATAGGAATTGGGAGATCATGTTGTGACTGTACAGGACATTGGTTAGGCTACTCTGGGAATACCATGTGCAATTCTGGTCTCCCTGCTGTAGGAAGGATGTTGTGAAACTTGAAAGGATTCGGAAAAGATTTACAAGAATGTTGCCAGGGTTGAAGGGTTTGAGCTATAAGGAGAAGCTGAATAGGCTGGGGCTATTAACCTGGAGCGTCAGAGGCTGAGGGGGTTACCTTATGGAGGTTTACAAAATCATGAGGGGTATGGATAGGGTAAATAGACAAGGTCTCTTCCCCGGGATGGGGGAGTCCAAAACTAGAGGGCATAGGTTTAAGGTGAGAGGGGAGAGATTTAAAAGGGACCTAAAGGGCAACTTTTTCATGCAGAGGTGGATGCATGTATGGAATGAGCTGCCAGAGGAAATGGTACAATTACAACATTTAAAAGGTATCTGACTAGGAAGGATTTAGAGTGATATGGGCCAAATGCTAGCAAATGGGATTAGATTTATATAGGATATCTGGTCGACATGGACGAGTTGGACCAAAGGGTCTGTTACCATGCTGTATGTCTTTGTGACTGTGTGACTCTATAACTTTATATAAGCTTTCGTCCAGATAAATGGTAATGCAAATATAAATGCTTGGTAGCACTGAACCTAAATATTAGTGAAAACAGGCATGAAGTCAAAACTTTTCATCTTACACACATCAGACTTGATGTGCAAGGAAAACAACTTTAGCGAGGAAAGAGCAATGTTTGAGCCACATCTGAATTTTGTCAGGTAACTAAAACAGTTAACAGTTCCTGCTGGATTTTTATGTTAGCCTTAATCCAAGCAATCAGCACTCTCTTTTGATGCCATGTACTTTGATCCTTCCATTCTAAAGTTGGTCTTCTTGCACTTTAGTTCTGAAATTCCAAGGGTATGTCATTTTTACATATTTTTTGGAAGTAAACTTGCCCTCAGATTAAAGCAACGTGTATATTGTGTCTACAGTTAGTGCAGAAGCAAGTATCCATCTATATCCCTAAACCAATGGTAACAATAGATTGGGAGGAAATAGGAATGCAAAAATATTAGGTTGGCATCACTTCCTTTAGCGTAAGTTAGTTTGGGCTTGTGAAGGCTGAAGGATGCTTCAATTCATTTGGTTTACATGGTTGGGCTTAATTCATTTTAAAAAATTGGAATGAAATTTGGCTTGGGAGTGGCAGTGGATAGTGGGAGACATATTGACAGCCCATCTCACTCTACACAAATTTATTTTCCATCAAACAGGAAATGGGAGTGTACAAAAAGCTGCCATTTCTCTGTTTAGTATATGGTACCCAGCAAGAGGAATTTCACTCCCATTGAGTTTTATAAAAGTGTCTGCATCCAATAACTGTTTGTGGCTTCATTGGAGTTTGCAGACACACTGAATGTTTCCAGAATTTTCTATTGTTAGTTTGCATTGGATGGTAATATTTAGCTTTGGTTTTAAAAGTTTGATTTAAGTTTCCATTGAAGAGGTTGAGTTTTGGTTTCATGAAGGAAGCTTGGTTGACCTGTTTTGACTTTTGGACACTTGTGTTGACTTGACATGGCTTGATTTGGTTTGTTTTTTTTTTAATGTTCAGCTAATTCACTGGGGTTGATTCTATTTGGTTAGTTTGGGGAATTAACTTCAGAGATTTGGTTGTAAGTGGGGAGGTACAGCTTATGCTTTGGTTAAGCTTTTTGACATGACTTATTCTAGATCGTCCTGATGCTCCCCGAGATCTGGAACTAACGGATCCAGCAGATCGAAGTGTAAGATTGACATGGATTCCTGGTGATGACAACAACAGTCCAATTACAGGTACAAAATGAGCATCTGTGGTAAACAGACAACAAGAATGATTTTGATGTTCCTCCTTATCATTTTGTACAGTACCTAAAACATGTGAAAAGTATAGTTGTCTTGAATATTCCTGACTCTCACCTATTTTTGATTCAATAGATATCCCTCTTCACAGCATACAGTTGTTGAATTATTGAGTAACTTCTAGCTTCCAGCATTATCATTCTCTTGCCTAATGCCCTGAAATTCTGAGAGTGGTTCTCAGAGATTTATGGAGTCGTTGCAACTTGGAAGAAGTCCAATCTGACCATCAACTCAAGGCTGGCTCTCTGTTGACCAATCTGGTCTGTTCCATTCCCCTGTTCAACCTTACAGAGCTGTGGAAATAATTTCCCTCAAGTGTCCATCCCATTTCCTTTTGAAATCATTGACCATCTCTGAACCCACCACCCCTTGTTATCTCTGAGTTCCCAGTCATTAACAGTCAATGTGTAAAACAGTTCTTCCTCATATTTTCCTGGCATCTCTTACCCAAAGTCTTAAATCTATCCTGTAGTCCTCCTGTACAATCAACTGAATAGAGCAACATTTTTTTGACTATTTTGTCTAAACCCCATTACAACCTTGTACACCTCAATCTAGTTTCCCCTCAGTAAAGAAGACTCCAAGCCAACCCTGGAACGAACGTCTTTCATCCTATAACTGCTGCCTGGGAAAAGAGGAAAAGGGACAAGTTTTATAACCATACAGTTCCAATTGCTGAGGAAGTTTAGGGACAATTTTGAAAATTCCTTCTCATATGGATTTCCTGCATCTTGACCCCAGACTATGATCATTACTGTTGTTGGAACTCCTACCAGCTGCAAGCCAAACATTAATTCTACTGGGGCTAATGAGAACAGCTTTGGCAGAATTCATAGAGTAATCTAGACAGTCCCATTAAACTTCCCTGCACCTGCTTGATGTGGTTTACCAGATAAAAGATTCTTCTCCTTGTCCTGACTAGAATTCTCTGATTTCTGGCAGAGTGAGATATCTGTACCAAGCTTCAGAGTCCTGGCAGGAGATATACCCTTGCTCCACTGTACCCTGACTCTGGAGTCTCATTTTCTGTCTCAGACAATGAGAAAACTGTCTTACCGAGGATGCAAAGGAGTTAAAATGGTGCAGCTTTGCTCTTTATTGAATGTATTAGTGGAACCAGTAGTAGACGTAGTCTTGTCATTTCTCCATCTTTACAGAGTTCATTGTGCAGTTCGAAGAGAACAAATTTCAGCCCAGAAAGTGGCACAATTTGACCCGAATCCCAGGCAACATCAACTCTGCAGTATTACAGCTCTCTCCGTACGTTAATTACCAGTTCAGGGTGATAGCAGTGAATGAAGTTGGAGAAGGAGCCCCCAGTTTGCCTTCTGAACGTTATCAAACAACTGGAACAGGTGATGGTCTTAACTTGACTTTTCTGTCTTGTGTTTTCAATGATTTGGCTCAAAGCCTTTAAAGTGTGACATAGAAACTAGGAGCAGGAGTAGGCCATTGAGCCCTTTGAGCCTGTTCCATCATTCAGTATGATCATGGCTGGTATTCTATCTCAACGTCGTGTTCCTGCTCTCTCTCTATACCCTTCGTTGCCCCTCTTTCTTGAATATATTCAGTGGCCCAGCCTTCACGCCCTCCTACAATAGTGAATTGCAAAGGCTTACCATCTTCAGAGTGAAGACATGTTTCCTAAATCCTAAATGGCCTGTCCTGTATCCTGAGATTGTGAGCCCTGGTTCTAAACTCCCCAGCTAGGGAAACATCCTCCCTTCACTTGGTCTGTATAGACTTGTTAGAATTTTAGTCAGCTGGGTGGTGAGTTTTCGATGCAAAGTTACACCAGCAGCGAGGGTTCAGTTCCTGAGGTTACCATGAAGGACCCACCTTCTCAACCTCTCCCCTTGCCTGAAGCACAGTGATCATCAGGTTAAACTACCACTAGTCATCTCTCTCTTTCTGTCTGATGAGACAGCTGCCCTGGTAAGACTATGGTGACCTTAACCTGACTGTAGGATCTGCCCTGTGCATGGATCAAATCCCAGGTGAATATTCAGTTGCTAACATTTTTATTGTTTTAATGTATTACTCCTCTTTATTTCACTTGGGAAAATTATGTTGGCTATATCACAGGGAATTGTAGATTGAATACATGTGAGGCTGCCACCAAGCAAACTCTCCCAATTGGGAATCCCTCCCCTCAGCCTCATTTGCTCAATGTAATGAGACATGTTTGAGTTAGACAGACTACTTGTTAGGTTTGCCAATTCTGTGTTGGATGTAGTCAGAGAGATCAAACTATATAACCTTACTCTTCCTATTCACCATGAGCTGTCCTCATTGGTTGACCAGTATGCCCATCCTCAGTACAACTATATTCCCACCTTCAACCCCTTCCATTGAAAAGAGGGGTGGTTAAGTTTCACTGTGGACTTTAGGACCTGGTCATTGGGCTGAAAGGTGGGTCAAAACCCAGCACCTGTAAGCAGAGGGTCTGCCTTGGCTGATTTTGCCATGGGAAACTTCCTCATTTGGCTACCAGTGGCCAGCAGTCCAGTGAAGGGCGCCAAAAGGTCCTGAAGTTGTGTATCTCAGCCTCAGCAACCCCATCGAGAAAGGTGGGAACGGCGGAGATTGGAAAATTCTGGCTTTGATAACGACTGAATTTGACAACTCTTGATGGACAGATTGCCTTTTTATCTACAGAGACGATAAGTTTGCCACTATCAAGCAGAATTCAAAGTGAATGAAAAAGAGGCATTTCTTCATGCCCCTATGATTATTTTTCTCTCCTGGGTTGTGTCCAAAGCAATGTTTAAAATGTCAACTTTAAATCCCTGAAGACTGCAGGGCAGGTCGAGAGGCTTAGCAACTGTAATTCCTCACATGGCCCCATATTAATTAGAGAGCGGATTTCTTGTGAGCAGTGATTCTGTGTTTTAGATTTTGAAGTTCACCAGTCCTTTCCTCATATCAGTTCTCTGGTAGACCCTGTACGTGAGTGATGAGGAAGTTCGGGGCTGACACTGACTACTATTTGAGTGTTAAACAGCATTTGTAATCTGAGCCAGAAGTTTGTTGACATTTTGTCCAACTCTAAGTGTTCGGCACTGAGAGTTCCACATTAACCTGAACGGTTCAAATGTTTTGCTCTGATTGCAAATTCACCGCAGCCGCAACTTCAGCACCATGGACAGGGAAATGAGCAATAATGGTGCCAGAGAAAATTTGCAGGATTGAAACTAAGAGCTAGCAAGCAGGCAAAAGGCAGAAGATCGTAGGCTGAGCAGGAGAAGGAAAACGGCCATTGTTTTTGTATCTTCACACTTTACCTTTCAGACAGGGTGTGAAATTTCCTACAGGCTGACGAACAGTCTGACAGGACAACACATGCATGCTCCTTCTTTGTACCAGCGCAGGATGGGGTTAATCTCAAATCAGAAGATAAGAATTAGGATGAGGGGCCAATCTTTAACACACTTCACCCTCTCTATTTGCACACTGTGAATGGTTGACTTCCATGGCGACTTCACAGTCTTGTCCCATCTCTTTTTTTATACTCTTGCAGTAACTCTTCCCCCTCTTTCGGATTTGGACAATCACTACCTCAGTTTATTTTAGTCTAATTGAAGTATCCACACTGAATTCAAATTGTCAACCTGCCATGGGATTTGAACTCACATTCTCTGGGTGGCTAGTCCTGTGGCACAACTTTTAGACCATAAGATACAGGAGCAGAATTAGGCCATTTGAGCCCAACGAGCCTACTGCGCCATTTGATTATGATTGATATTTTTCTCAACCCTATTCTCCTGCCTTCTCCACATAACCTTTAATGTCCTTGCTAATCAAGAATTTATTTATTTTAGTCTTAAATACACTTAATGACTTGTCCTTTACAACCTTCTGCAGCAATGAGTTCCCCAGATTAACCACCCTCTGGCTGAAGAAATCCCTCCTCATCTCAGTTCGAAAGGGTCATCCCTCCACTCTGAGGCTGTGCCCTCGGATCCCTCCTGATAGTGGAAACATCTTCTCCACATCCACTGTATTCAGGCCTCTTGGTATTCTGTAATTTTCAATCAGACCTGCCCCTCATCCTTCTAAACTCCATCGAGCACAGACCTAGAGTCCTCAACCCATTCCTCATATGACAAGCCCTTCATCCCCAGGGTCATTCTTGTAAACCTTCTCTGGACCCCTCCCCTTGATGAAGCTGTGCTGCCTCAACCCTGTTTTACAATGCACGTCCAAATACTCCGCAATATCATCCTTTATTCAAAAGTGAGAGTTTTTATGGGCTTTTACAAGCTATGAAGGCTCAACAGTTCGATTATCTCACTTGATGTCAGCCCTGAAATTGGAGCAGGAGCTGTAATATCCATCCAGGTAGGCTATGAATCCTGCACCTTCTGATTTTGAGGGTCAACACTAACCAACAAACTAATTATTCCTCAAGAAAAAATGATTGGTGATATTGAGAGAAATGCATACTGCAGTGCAAGTTAATATTGAAGCTATAGAAGAGTTGACATAATTTGCCTTAATACAGCAATACAAAGCTCACCCACCTTATAGCCTTTGAAAAGGTGTCAAGACCTTTGCATTAATCACTCCAGTAGGTACAATATCTCACAGCTTGAATTCTCTGCATTCAGCGAAATGGCTTGTAACATCATTTTGTATTTTCTAGCTCCAGAGATCAATCCATCTGATGTTAGAGGGGCAGGAATATCAAAATCAAGCATGCAAATCAGTTGGACGGTGAGTACAGTTTGTCCTGTTATTTCACTCACCTCTGAAAAAGCCTGTCGTTAACCACTGACCCAGGAATGCTGTGAAGGAAGTTGGTGAATTGTGAACTGAGATGTCAAAGAACAGTTACATAACTTAACTAGGAAGTTCATTCGGAGATTGCTAACTGTCCAGCAATACAGGCCGGGAACAATGGATTTCTCTTGACCATTTCTACTGTTTGTGTAGCATTATGAGCAGCTAAAGATTCAATTCAATTCATATGCTATTGTTCATTTGGAAATTCTTTGAGAGTGAATTGATTGTTCATTAAAAATCACATTTATATGAATAATTAACAATGAGGAAGATGAATCTTCACAAAGATCTAACTCTAAAACCTATTGCAGTGCATTTACAACAGTCAATGAGGCAATAAGAACACGACACCCAAATAAATCAAACTGATATTCCTTAAAATTTGCGGATGATCCCTAGAATTGAAGCCTTCTTCCCATGAATCACTACATCATATTCCCTCACCAGAATTCATTAACGTCATTCCCAAGGGAAACAATATATATGTGCCATCAGAATGTCTGCCATGAGACAAAGAAGAGAGATAAAAAGAGAAAGAATGCTAAAGAGAGCAAATCAGTAGAAAAGAGAGATCAGTTACAAAGTCTGACTTAAATTGGGGTTGAGGGGAAACAAAATATAAACTATTTTCTGAAGTCTAGTTGTAGTTGCCATCATTGGGTGGCATGGTGCACAGTGATTAGCACTGCTGCCTCACAGCACCAGGGACCAGGGTTCGATTCCTGCCTTGGGTGATTGTCTGTGTGGAGTTTGCATATTCTCCCTGCGTCTGTGGGGGTTTCCTCCGGGTGCTCTGGTTTCTTCCCACAGTCTAAAGATATGCAGGCTAGGTGGATTGGCCATGCTAAATTGTCCCATAGTGTCCAGGGATGTGCAGGTTAAGTGGATTAGGTTACAGGGATAGGGTAAGGGTGTGGGTTTGTATGGGATGCTGTTCGGAGCATCTGTTTTTGGCTGAATGGCCTGCTTCCGTGCTGTAGAGATTCTATAATTGTGGTTTTGCTTGCTTGTATACTGTATATTTATTTTTCTATCTTTCTATTCTGGATATTATGTTCTGTTTTTCAGCCTCTGAATGGAACGCAAATCAGTGGCCCCAATCTCAAGTATATAGTCAGCTGGAGACAAAAGGATGTGGGTGGGGAGTGGTCAACAGTCACAGTCCCCAGGGCCAGTTACATTGTCTCACCAACACCCTTCTTCACGCCCTATGAGATTAAAGTGCAGGCAGTGAATGACTTTGGAGTAGGTCCGGAACCAAGAATTATAATTGGATACTCGGGTGAAGACTGTAAGTATATCAAGGGAAGCAAGCCAGATGCTATAACTATTGACTGCCATGTTAAACACAGAATTCTAGTTGTCTGTGAGTTGAAGATGTGATTTTCTTACTTTGCATAGCTCTCAGCCTCAGCTCAGTGGAAACCACTCTCAGCTCTAGGCTGCAACATTTGGGTAAACTTAAGTTCTCAATTGAACCAATGATCCAAGGTGAAATTCCAATATGGGGCTTGAGGGAACGTTACACCTGATGGAGGTCCGAGCTTCAGAAAAAGACACCAAACGGAGCTCATTCAGCCTTTCACATATAAGATCCTATGGCAGTATTGGAAGAACAGGGAAGCCTTCCCTGGTTTCCTGCACAATATTTACCCCTCAACTAAAAAACAATTTTCTGGCCAGTTTCACATGTTTGTTTGTGTGGAAACTAGCTGCAGTGTTTCCAATTTTATACGAATGGCTACATTCAATAAGTGGTTAATTTTTGTTGTCAATATTGTGTGGAATATTGTCAAAAGGAGACACAAAGTCAAAACTTTTCATCTTGCACTCATTGAGTTTCTAGTTCAAGAAACAGCCTTGAGAAAAGGGCACACCAACTTAAACAGCATGAAAAGAGATTAGTGATTGCCTGGGTCATTACTGGAATGGACATTTAAAGGGACAGTTAACTGTCAATCCTATTTCTCAGGGCAGGTTGTTTGACACTGATTGGTCAGGGCATTGCTATGGGAATGGAACAGTCTCCATGACCCCTTCTTTTTCCAATGGGAAAAGTGCAGTGTATGTACAGATCCCTTTTGCCTGCATAAAATAGGCAGGTACAGGTGCATCAAGCTGAAAGCCTGACGAATGATCTTAACCTGGCTCCCGATGTAATTCTCAGCACAGCCTGGATTATCGAGTAAATGGTATTCAGACGTAGAATCCTAGCTAATGGTTGATATAATATTCTGAGAGTTGTAAACGCAGGCTAGTTGAGCATGATCAGCATCCTGCCTACTGTGAATGGTCAACGGGATGATGAGTGTGAGGCAAGAAGTTATGACATTTTATCTCCTTTTACCAAGGATTAAGTTCTGTATTACCAAGCAATTATTTACTGGTTTGACTATTTTAAGGCAGATTTTTGACAAACAAGGGAGTTGATTGTAATCAGGGGCGCACAGGAAAGTGGAGTTGAGGCCATAATCAGATCAGCCACGAATCTTATAGGATGATGGAGCAGGCTCTAGAAGCTGAATGGTTTACCCCTCTTAATTTGTATATTCGCATAGTACTTTGGGTAACACAGAAGTCATGATGAAGAGTTACATAAAGGCAAGCCTTTCTCTTCAGTGTTATTGGAGTGGGTTCTTTGAATGTTAAAAGCAAAACAGTCCAGGGTAAGACTCCAAACGACATGTAGCAAACTTGGAAAATTTCAGTCTCAGAAGTCTGAATTTTGCAGGCAGCATAAAGGCAGTCAGATAATCAGCAGTTGTAAAATTGTATTTATATAGCAACCATTAGCATTGTAATTAATAGTGTTTTATAGGAGTCACTATCAAATAAAAATCGCATATGGAGATATTAGGTCAGGTGGCCAAAAGTTTGGACAAAGGGTTAGGTTTTCAGGAGTGGCTTATTGGAGGAAATCTGGGATAGACAGGTGCAGAGGTGTAGTGGGGGAATTGCAGAACTTCAGGCCCAGGCAGCTGAAAGCACAGTCACCAAAGATAAAATCCAAGTTGCATTATGAGAACAGAATGGGAAGAGTTCAGAGATTTCAAAGGATCGTGGGGCTGGAGGAGATTGAAGGATGTGGTAATGTGAATCTTTGCAGGGATTTTAAATGGGGATGAGAATCTTACAACCAAGGCACTGTCAGGCAGGGAGCTGGATAGTAGCAGATGACTGAGACTTCCAAATCCAATGTTATGAACCATTACCTTTGCTGAATTAAAAAGAACATAGGACTGTCTCAGATAAGTGGATAAAATTCAGCTATGTCTCACTCTCTGTCTTTTGAACCTGTTTTCTGGCTGTGTTTAGTTCCAATTGCAGCGCCCACAAGCCTTTCTGGAAGGATTATTAACAGCACAGCCATTCTACTGCAGTGGAGGTCATTGCCACCAGACACGATTCAAGGATATCTCATTGGCCACAGAGTAAGTAGCTGCAAGATCTTGATTCTACAATCAAACATGATTGATTATTGTATGCACAACGTAACCATGAATACAGTGCAGCCTATAGATTTCTTGCTGCAAAGTCTACGTGTATTCATGTGTGTGTACCTGTCTGTGCGTGTGTGTGCACGCGCGCACGCACGCACGTGCATGTGCATGAGAGCATGTACATTTGTGTACATGTACCTCTGTGTATGTGTATATCCATGTGTATGTGCGTGAGAGAGAGAGAGAAAGAGAATACTTTGTGGGCTTATATATATATTTGTGTATGTATACAACATCTGAGCATTGTTTTTGTTTATTAAACACCAGTATTTGTTGCTCATCCCTAATTTCCCTTGAACTGAGAGGCTTGTGAGGGCTATTTCAGAGTGCAGTTAAGAGTCAGTCACATTGCTATGAGTACGGAGTCACGTGTAGGCCAGACTGCGTAAGGATGATAGATTTTCTTCCCAAAAGGGCAGTAGTGAGCCAGATGGGTTTTTATAACAATCAGTGATATAGTCATGGTCACTATCCCTGACAGTAGCTTTCAATTCCATTTTCCTTTTCACTATTGGAATTCAAATTCTATGAACTGCTACGGTGGAACCCATGTGCCCAAAACATTAGCCAAGGGCCTCTGGATTACTAGTCCAGTGGCATTAGGACTATGCCCTGTATGTTGACCAATCCTAGTCTTTTATGGTCTATATTAGCATCATGAAGACCAAATCAAAATGTGAACACCACACATTCCACGATATTATTTCCATTGACAGTTTCCAGAGTTCAGTTCGAAATTTATTCCTCATTTGTGTTCTGAACATCGAACTGAAACATACAGATACTTTCTGGTAATAATACCATCAGATTATAATCCATAAATTCAAACACAGCATCAAACAGGCAAGATTCAAATTTGCCACCTGGTGCTCCACACCATAGGGCTGGGAAAATTCCAATTTCTGGAGGCCAACATTAATCCATTCCTCACGTATAACCACTTGACCCAATGTACAGAGATTCAAGCATTTCCACTGCAGGGATGGTGGTGATGGGGGAGGGGAGGGGAGGGGAGAGGGGGGAGGGGTGCGGGATGGGTGTTCTCTATGACAATGGCGCAGCCATTCAAAGTCAACATGCCAACCAATCAGCACTGTTTTCTCCTGTTGTATAAGTCATTGTGATCATTTGAAATTTGGCATTCTTGCATCTTGCAAGGCTAGATAAATTTTTGAACAGTAAAGGAATTAAGGGTTATGGTGAGTGGGTGGGTAAGTGGAGCTGAGTCTCAAAAATATCAGCCATGATCTTATTAAATGGCGGGGCAGGCTCGAGGGGCCGGATGGCCTACTCCTGCTCCTAGTTCTTATGTTCTTATGTGTCCTGACGGGCACAAGGCAAGAAGCTTCAGTAACATGTGTCCCTTTCCAGCAAGATTCAAGTTTGTACGAGTGGGATTGACTGCTCTGAGCTTTCTTTTTGTCATCTCCGTTCTGTCACGGAGATAGCATACAGACTGATTGAGACTCTTCTCTTGCTCAGATTCAGTATTGGAATGAGGGAAGTCTGCTGAAGACCAACCAATACAGGTCACGTGTTCAGGTCATGGAGTCTCCTGGACAGCGTCCGCGTGCCATAGTATCAGGCTTGCAGCCATATCATGCCTATAAGCTACAGGTGGCAGCAGTCAATGGTAGAGGACGTGGACCCTGGAGTGAGGAGTTTGCGATAAACACCACAGAAGGAGGTAAGTGGGCAAATCAACCCCAAGTTGCTCCCCATCCATAGCCCAAGCAATATCATTATTATGTCGAAAGAGCTCAGTTCATGACATCTCTGCCAATTCAGATCTAAACTTGTTGGTGAAGTAGAAAGGGACCTTTCTCTTGTGGATAGAGTTTATTGACAACTCAGTCACAAAGCTCCTTTCCACAATCTAACAACACAGGTACTCTCTTTATGTATATCTATTCTCATGCAATCGATGGACACCTCCTGATTCTCCTTAACGTTAAATAAAGACATTAGCAAACCTAACAATGTGAGTAACACCCCTTTTTTCTGACATTGAGTCAGACCTTACGTAAGATTCTGAGGGGGGAGCTTGACAAGGTAGATGTTGTGAGGATATTTCTGTTTGTAGGTGGGTCTAAAACCAGCAGGGTCAGTTTCAAGTCAAGGATCCTCCAAATTCACAAGGAAATGAGGAGGAACTCCTTTTCTCAAAGGTGTATTAGTATTTGGAGGAGGTTTTGTGGTAGCATCTCTGCCTCTAAGCTAGAAGCCCCTGGTTTGAGTTCAATTCTGGAACTCAACAGTCAATGAAAGGGTGTTTGTAATGTGATCCATCAGGTTGATTGTCAACCTGTAAATCCTCCCAACACCCCTGTGGTAGTCGGTAAGAGGAACAGTTTCCCTGTTGGTGATGATAGGAAGAACGTTAACGAGAAAACCAACTGACAAATCGCAAAGTCATTGTTGGTACCATTGTTATGGTAACCCCATGTAACATGAGTAAAAGCTTAAAGGGAAATAATAAGGTGTGCTTGTTTTTGGAATTTTCTTGCTGGGAGATCAGTGAGTCATTGAATCCATTCAAGGTGATTTTGATCTAATAAAGAATCAAACAATATGGAGGCAACAGGCACGAAATTACAATAAAGACCACAATCTGATCAGCTGTTGCCTTTTGAATGGTCCAGTAGGCTTAAGGGGCTGAATAAGACCATAAGACCGTAAGATGCAGGAGCAGAATTAAGCCGTTCAGCCCATCCAGTCTATTCCATCATTCAGTCATGGCTTCAGAGATGGTAGGAACTGCAGATGCTGGAGAATCTGAGATAACAAGGTGTAGAGCTGGATGAACATAGCAGGCCAAGCAGCATCAGAGGAGCAGGAAGGCTGACGTTTCGCGCCTAGACCCTTCTTCAGAAATGGGGGAGGGGAACGGGGTTCTGAAATAAATAGGGAGAGAGGGGGAGGCGGATAGAAGATGGATAGAGGAGAAGATAGGTGGAGAGGAGACAGACAGGTCAAAGAGGCGGGGATGGAGCCAGGAAAGGTGAGTGTAGGTGGGGAGTTAGGGAGGTGATAGGTCAGTCCAGGGAGGACGGACAGGTCAAGGGGGCGGGATGAAGCTTCCTACAGACAAAGCGGGTGGCCATGGGTACCCGCATGGGCCCGAGCTTTGTAGGTTACGTGGAACAATCCCTCTTCCGTAGCTACACTAGCCCTAAACCCCACCTCTCCCTCCGATGACTGTATCGGCGCCGCCTCATGCTCCCACAAGGAGCTCAAACAGTTCATCCACTTCACCAACACCTTCCACCCCAACCTTAAGTTCACCTGGACCATCGCTGATACCTCTCTCTCCTTCCTGGACCTCTCTGTTTCCATCTCTGGCAACCACCTGGAAACCGATATCCATTTCAAGCCCACCAACTCCCACAGCTACCTAGAATACACCTCCTCCCACCCACCTTCCTGCAAAAATGCCATCCCCTAATCCCAATTCCTTTGCCTCCGCCGCATCTGCTCCCAAGATGAGGCATTCCACTCCCGAACATCTCAGATGTCCTCGTTTTTCAAGGACCGCAATATCCCCCCCTCAGTGGTCGAGAACGCCCTCAACCGTGTCTCCCGCATTTCCTGCAACTCATCCCTCACACCCCCTCCCCACAATAACAACGAAAACAGAATCCCCCTCGTCCTCACGTACAACCCCACCAACCTCCTGATCCAACCATCATCTTCCGACACTTCCGCCATCTGCAATCCGACCCCACCACCAAAGACATTTTCCCTCCCCACCCTTATCTGCTTTCCGGAGGGACCACTCTCTCCGTGACTCCCTTGTCCGCTCCACACTCCCCTGCAGCCCCACCACACCCGGCACTTTTCCTTGCAACCGCAGGAAGTGCTACACCTGCCCCTACACCTCCTCCCTCACCCCCATCCCAGGCCCCAAGAAGACTTTCCACATCAAGCAGATGTTCACCTGCACATCTGCTAATGTGGTATACTGTATCCGCTGTACCCAGTGTGGCTTCCTCTACATCGGGGAAACCAAGCGGAGGCTGGGGGACCGCTTTGCGGAACACCTATGCTCGGTTCGCAATAAACAACTGCATCTCCCAGTCACGAACCATTTCAACTCCCCCTCCCATTCCTCAGACAACATGTCCATCTTGGGCCTCCTGCAGTGCCACAACGATGCCACCCGAAGGTTGCAGGAACAGCAACTCATATTCCGCTTTGGAACCCTGCAGCCCAATGGTATCAATGTGGACTTCACAAGCTTCAAAATCACCCCTCCCCCTACCACATCCCAAAACCAGCCCAGCTTGTCCCTGCCTCCCTAACTTGTCCTTCCTCCCACCTATCCTCTCCTCCCACCTCAAGCCCCACCCCCATCTCCTACCTACTAGCCTCATCCCTCCCCCTTGACCTGTCCGTCCTCCCTGGACTGGCCTATCCCCTCCCTAACTCCCCACCTACACTCACCTTTAGTGGCTCCACCCCTGCCTCTTTGACCTGGCTGTCTCCTCTCCACCTATCTTCTCCTCTATCCATCTTCTATCCGCCTCCCCCTCTCTCCCTATTTATTTCAGAACCCCCTTCCTCTCCCCCATTTCTGATGAAGGGTCTAGGCCCGAAACATCAGCTTTCCTGCTCCTCTGATGCTGCTTGGCCTGCTGTGTTCATCCAGCTCAACACCTTGTTATCTCATTCAATCATGGCTGATATGTTTCTCAACTTTGTTCTCCTGCCTTCTCCCCATAACCCTTGACCCCGTTAACAATCAAGAACCTATCTTTCTCTGTCTTAAATACACTCACTGTCTCGGCTTCCACAGCTTTCTGCAGCAATGAATTCCACAGATTCATCACCGTCTGGTTGAAGGAATTCACCCTCATCTCAGTTCCAAAGAGTCGTGCCTTCACTCTGAGGCTATGTCCTAAGGTTTTAGTCTCTCCTACTAGTGGAAACATCTTCTCCATGCACAATCTATCCAGGCCTCTCAGTATTTTGTAACTCTCAATCAGATTCCCCGTCATCCTTCTAAAATCCATCAAGTACAGACCCATGGTCCTTGATTGCTGCCATATGACAAGTCCTTCATCTCCAGAATCATTCTTGTGAACCTCCTCTGGATCCCCTCCAATGCTAGCACATCCTTTCTTAGATACAGGACCCAAAACTGCTCACAATATTCCAAATGTGGTCTGACCAGAACCTTTATACAGCCTCACCAGTACATCCCTTTTCCTTTATATTCTGGTCCTCTTGAAATGAATGCTGACTGTACATTTGCCTTCCCAACTGATAACTGAACCTTCATGTTAACCTTAAGAGAATCCTGAAGTAGGCCTCCGAAGGTCCTTTGTGCTTCAGATTTCTGATGCCTAGGAAATAGTCCATATCTCTTCTTCCTACCAAAGTGCATAACTTGACACTTGCCCACTCATCTAGCCTGTCCAAGACCTTCTGCGGTCTCCCTGCTTCCTCAGTACTACCTGAACCTCCACCTATCTTTTTATTATCTGCAAACTTAACAACAATGCCCTCAGTTCCTTTGTCCAGATCGTTAATATATAATGTGACTAATTGTGGTCCCAATACTAACGCTTGTGGATCTCCACTAGTCACCAGCTGCCATCCTGAAAAAGACCCCTTTATTCCAACTCTCTGCCTTCTGCCAGTTAGCCAATCCTCTATCCACCCCAGTACCTTGTACCTAACATCATGGGTTCTTATTTTACTTAGCAGCTGTCTGTGTGGCGCCTTGTGAAAGGCTTCCTGAAAATCCAAATAAAATGGCCTACCCCTGCTCCTATTTCCTATATTCTCTCAGAATGATGGAATAAGAATTCGTTCTCTCCGGCAATAGCCCTCAATACTCGGCAAAGTATTAATAATTTGGCTGTAAATATGGTCACACTAAAATGTGCAGAAATAGAAGTGGGATACGGTGATATGGTGGGAAATCCTCTCCTGAGGCCTGAGGCCTGTTCCTGAGGAAAGCTTTAATTTGTATTGAATCATCGCTGCCCGCGAATCAGTGATGAGAGCTCCAAAATGAGGCAGCCAGACCTAGGGACCTTCAGGATAGAGCGGGAATCTCCAGGATTGAAAAATGTATCTCTGGTCACTACTGTGAGCAACTGAGGTCAAAAATCCCAGAGATATTCAATGAAAATTGCATGTGTGTTGCTTTAATATTTTCTTTGAACGCTTACTTGTTTTGAAAATATTTGTGATGGCATAAAAGGTTGGTGTGGTTGGAGATGGTTATCCTTCTGGTAAGGTGGCGTTGGAGTAGGGCTTCTGAACTGGGGCTTGTCCCCTTCGTCCACATTTCATTTTTGTTTCTTTTTTACTCCCCTCTCTTTTTTCCTTTTCTTTCTCTTCCATTTTACTTATCTCTTGTTGAAGAGTTCGTTCGCAGCGACGGCATTGGCGGTTGGTAAGTAGGCCCAGCGCGGACTCGAGCAGACTAGTGTCGGTCAGTAAGTAGGCCCAGTGCGGACTCGAGCAGACTAGTGTCGGTCAGTAAGTAGGCCCAGCGCAGATTCGAACAGACTAGTGGCGGTCAGTAAGTAGGCCCAGTGCAGATTCGAACATACTAGTGGCGGGCAGTAAGTAGGCCCAGCGCAGATTCGAACAGAATAGTGGCGGTCAGTGAGTAGGCCCAGCGCAGATTCGAACAGACTAGTGGCGGTCAGTAGGTAGGCCCAGTGGGGACTCAAGCAGACTAGTGTCGGTCAGTAAGTAGACCCAGTGCAGACCCGAACAGACTAGTGGCGGTCAGTAGGTCGGCCCAGCGCAGACTCGAGCAGACTAGAGGTGGTTGTTAAGTAGGCCCAGCGCAGACTCGAGCAGACTAGTGTCGGTCAGTAATTAGGCCCAGCGCGGACTCGAGCAGACTAGTGTCAGTCAGTAAGTAGGCCGAGTGCGGACTCGAGCAGACTAGTGTCGGTCAGTAAGTAGGCCCAGCGTGGACTCAAGCAGACTAGTGTCGGTCAGTAATTAGGCCCAGTGCGTACTCGAGCAGACTAGTGTCGGTCAGTAAGTAGGCCCAGTGCAGATTCAAACAGACTAGTGGCGGTCAGTAAGTAGGCCCAGTGCAGATTCGAACAGACTAGTGGCAGTCAGTAAGTAGGCCCAGTGCAGATTCGAACAGACTAGTGGCGGTCAGTAAGTAGGCCCAGTGCAGATTCGAACAGACTAGTGGCGGTCAGTAAGTAGGCCCACTGCGGACTTGAGCAGACTAGTGTCGGTCAGTAAGTAGGCCCAGCGTGGACTCAAGCAGACTGGTGGTGGTCAGTAAGTAGGCCCAGCGTGGACTCGAGCAGACTAGT
>NC_063356.1:7684843-7695186 GCF_021869965.1 Rhincodon typus | reverse complement strand
AGTAGGTAGGCCCAGTGCAGACTCGTGCAGACTAGTGTCGGTCAGTAAGTAGGCCCAGCGCAGACTCGAGCAGATTAATGTCGGTCAGTAAGTAGGCCCAGCGCAGACTCGAGCAGACTAGTGTCGGTCAGTAAGTAGGCCCAGCGTGGACTCGAGCAGACTAGTGTTGGTCAGTAAGTAGGCCCAGTGCGGACTCGAGCAGCCTAGTGTTGGTCAGTAAGTAGGCCCAGTGTAGACTCAAGCAGACTAGTATCAGTCAGTAAGTAGGCCCAGTGCGGACTCGAGCAGACTAGTGTCGGTCAGTAAGTAGGCCCAGTGAGGACTCGAGCAGACTAGTGTCGGTCAGTAGGTAGGCCCAGCGCGAACTCGAGCAGACTAGTGGTCGTCAGTAAGTAGGCCCAGCGCGGACTCGAGCAGACTAGTGTCGGTCAGTAAGTAGGCCCAGCGTGGACTCGAGCAGACTAGTGTTGGTCAGTAAGTAGGCCCAGTGCGGACTCGAGCAGACTAGTGTTGGTCAGTAAGTAGGCCCAGCGCAGACTCGAGCGGACTAAGGGCGGCCGTAGTGGAGCACCCAACATGAAGGACTATAAATTTGAACACCATTTCTTTATTTCTTTATTCTTCTACCTTTATTTTCTATATTTTTGGGTTTTTTTTCTGTGTTTTAAAATGGCGCTGGAGAGTAGTGACACTATAAAACACCTTTCGTTGTGTTTTGTAACAAAATGCACGTGAAAATAAATAAACCAAATTTCAATTCTAAATGGTGCAACTCTCAAGAATTATTCCTACCAATGTTGTCAACACAGACCGTAAAGATAGGGAACTACAAGAACAAATGTTATCACACAGCAATGGTTCATTATTTCCTTCATTCTCATAGGAGTTCTCATCAAAATCTATCAAATTGTAGCAGAACTAGATAGGTTAAGCAAAGGAAGGATGTTCCTGATGAGAGGGAGTCCAGAACCAGGGGTCACACACTCTGAGGATACTGGGTAGGCCATTTAGGATTGAGATAAGGAGAAATTTCTTCGCTTGGAGAATGGTGAGCCTGTGGAATTATCTGCCAGAGAAAAGTGGTTGAGGCCAAATCATTGAATGTATTCAAGAAGGAGTTTGACGTATTTCTTGGGGATAAAGGGCTAAAAGGGTATGTAGAGAAAGCAGGAACAAAGTGCTGAGTTGGATGAACAGTCATGATCATATTGATTGGTTACACTGGCCGACACTGGCTTTGCCATCTGGTAACAGCATGGTGTGAGCATGGAGCATCTGGAACTCTTTTGAATGACAGAGCCCAACAGTCAATTCCTTAATCCATGAATCTCAAGATATGAGAAAGAACAGGGAAGAAGAAACAAGCTGAATTCAAGTCAAATTAGATATAGGAAGAGAGAAATTGTGTGAGAGAGAGAGTGAGAGCGAAATAAACCTAGGAATGATATATTACCTGATGATATGACCATTCACATTTTAATCATTCCCTTTTGAGCTGGGGAACTTCCTGAAATATAAATTACTTTATTTTAGAAAGTACCCTTTACACGATTAAATACCAGTCCTAACTTTCTAAAGCCAGTTTTATTTAACGCTGCAAATTTCCTGGCACTCATTTGGGCAGGAGGACAGAGTGAGGTTGAATTCCCATTTTCACAAGGTCCATAACTGAGCAAAGACAACCTGTCTGGCAAATCGTAGTGAGTTGTGATTTGTGGGCCACATTTAACTGATCACAGGTGTCTGGGTTAGTTACGCATGAATATTGACATACACAATTACACTCACCATGATTGTCCCAGCAAAGCTTGGGCCAGTTATATTACCCAGGAAAGAAACCAAACCTGATTGATCACCATCCTGTGGATTTAAGCTACTTTCCCTAATTATCATTCCAATAGGGAGAACAAAAGTTTATCCCAAGGTAGTTCAACTCTGGTATTTTTAACTCATGCATCTTTCAAAGGGAACTTTTGAATCTTTAATCCACTATAAAGCAATAAAAATGACAGAATGTCTATCTGAAATGTCCCAGAAGGAATTAACTGCAAAGGGCTGCCAGTCTTCTTTCACTGATCTTAAGTGTCCAGTCATAGAGACTTGTGAATATTAGCATAAGAATACAAGGGGTTTTTCTGATTTTTGCTGACAACACTGGATGTTTGCAGTAAAGGTTCCTCTTTTAGCGATATTTATGTTTGTCACAAATGAATCCTGATTGCTATTACCTGTCCTCTTTCTCTCACAGTTCCTGGAAAACCGAGTCACCTCAGAATCCGACAGCCAGACTTGGAGAGCATTACATTGCAGTGGGGTTCTCCTCGTGATCCAAACGGAATCATCACCGGCTATGTGATCATGTACCACCCACGTATGTATCATGAGGACTGCCTGATCCAGCAATGATAAGCTGAATGAATGAATATTCTGGCCCTCATTGTCATAAAGTTGTCATCATATTGTGGACAGAGCTTTAACACACACAATTTAATTACAGAGGGTATGCACTATTGAGTGTTAGCTGTCACAGTGGGTGTCAGAGTGCGGTGATCCACTTACTGCCTTGGAAACAAGACAGAGGGATAGTTCCCTTCATCTCCATTACAGTAATCTCTAAACCTGTCTTTAATGTTGATGTTCAGCTCAGGACAGTAGGGTGAGTTGGAGAAGCTGAAAGAGAAGGCCCTGTGAGGGTGAGAGATATAAAGGCCCCGCGGAAGAATTTAGCAACACTGCAGTTTTGTCCTTGGCTGGGACACCGCTGTTCTCACAGTGCCGATTGTACAGGCTGGATTTAGAACGCAGACAGCTAGCATCAAAAGAATGGTGGGTGGGAACACTACAGCATCAGTCAGCATTAATAGGTAGTGGCAGTAGGGACAGATTGTGTAATGGTATTGATTCTGTAATGGCAGTGCGACCAGTGAGTCGAAAGTGGCAATGCCAAAGCAGCAAATGGGAGGAGAGCCGCTAAACAAATAACAAGTATTGATGTGGAAGTGGGCATGAGTGTAACATTGGCGACAGGACCATGGGCATATGCTGTGCATAAATTGGCTGCTTCATTTCCTATATGACAAAAAGTGACAACACTTCAAAAAGTACATCGTTGGATGCAAAGCACTTTGAGATGCTCTTATAGTTGTCCTTTGATGTGGACTTTGAATTTAATGTAGTTTCTTTTACTTACTCCCAAAGTGACTGGTTCACGGTCAAGACGCAATTCCACCATTCCCAGGCTTGGGCCTGATGTGACCAGTTACAAGTTGGAGAGGGTTGATGCAAACACCAAGTACAGGTTCTATGTCTTCGCTCAAACCCGCCAAGGACTCGGAGAAGCGATTGTATTGGATTCGCCTGACTTTGAAAACGAAGGTAAGAGGGGTTGGAGGAGCTGTGCAGAATGCTTCACATTAATCGGGCCACTGTCCAAAATCGCAAGGGATTCTGAACGGGTACGCTTCCTGAGCAAAAAAAAGGGCAGACTTTGCCTGAGCGATAGCAGATTGAGTCTTGTGCAAGAAGCTGGTCAGATCTTTAATCCAAAACTAGTTTGTAGTTAGGCAGAAACAGAAAAAGTACCGATAATACCAGACAGCCTAAACAATGGGGTACTGTGCTCCATTTGTGCTGTTACAACCCATCCACAGTACACACATACACAGCTCTGAACTGTCCCACATTTTAAATGGGCCTTTTGCACTTCGTGCTTTGTACGCTCTGTGCATGTGCATGGTCCCTCCTAACCCATAGTTACTAAGTTATTGCTTTGAGACTTTCTAATAAGAACAGCAGGTTTTAGGATCACATTCTGTAACTCTAGGATTGCCTTTCCTATTTACGTTTCAGCCCTGCTGGTTTGTGAGTGTGACCCAGCTCTGAAGGCAACATTAATTTTAAAAGAAACACTGGTGGAGCTAACCTTTGAAACTTCTCGGGCTTCAAACCCGGTTATACTCAACTGACTGACTACAACCTGTCTGGGCACAGGGACCAGTCATTCAAGTGGGTAACCATGTACGTCTGTCCAGGTGAGGGAGGAAAGGGTTCACTCTCAGTTAGTTCTGTACAGGCTGTGTGTTGCTCCATGTATATTGATGTGGATGTATGGAGTAAACTGGTGTAACAGATAAGACGATATTGCCTTTTACTGTACAGTTAATGCAGAATGTGACCATTCGTCAAGTAATTTTCAGAGAGCTTTTGTGATCCCAAAATCTGATGGACTTACATCCTTCCTTTTATCCCAATAAAGATGTCTATCCTGCTTTTATTAAGGGTTCTGTTTTACTAACGTAAATAAAAACAGCTTTGTGTCAGTTTGAACAGGATTAAACAGATTTCAAATGGCGCCAAGGCATGTGGATTAAGATTGGCAATTCCAGTTTGGCTTCTTTCATAGCGCCGTAGAATCTATAACTGAGAAAAAGGCTCATCGAGTCTGCACCAGTCAAAAATAACCAGCTGGGTCTTTGAACTATTTATCTAGTGTTGTTACCCCTATGCCAGTATCACCCTGTATGTTATAGGCATTTCTAACCAACCTGTTAAGACATATTATGGTACACCCATTGAACAGGTAGGATTTGAGTTCACACCTTCTGACTCAGAGGGAGGGATACTACCTCCATGCAACAAGAGCCGTTACCATTACCGGATGCCAGAGAATAGATATTTTCTAATCAACCTGTTCAGTGATGTTATGATGCACCTCTGGAAGCACGTGGCTTCTTGATCTAGAGGTAGGAGCACTACTTCTGTGCCATTAGAGTGCTTCCATGTCTATTATAATATTTGTTAGAGTTCTCATTTTCCTGACTTTACAAACACTACAGTGGAGCTGTTTGTGTCCTTCTGGGGACCAGTGTGCCACATCTAACTCACATGATATTGGCCTCCAGTCTTGGCAGGACAAGCATAGAGTGATGCCTTTCTGTATTCGACACCATCCTCTGACCCCAGCCATGTAAGGGCCACAGACAAAGATTTCACCTCTTTCCAGGTCAGTTGACTGTTACCAAAGTGAGGTCAGCATGTCTGTGTTATAGCCTTCTCCAATAAGTTGTTGAGATTGCATCCAGTTTGGAGCAGGGTAGATACAGACTTTCAAACCCATCTAGAGCAGGAATATCAACTTTCAGTCATGTTAGCCTCCTCAGAACTAATAGAGGAATTAGAAATGTTCAGCAATCTCCAATACCAATGATTGTAGCACAATTTAATCAATATCTGGTAATAAATTAAAGACTATGAGTGAACCCAATTCAGATGATTTAACTGTAGAATGACAGAAACCCTGGCTGGAATCCAATCAAGCAATTCAGAAAATTTGTGAGTAGCATAAAGGACTTGAAATTGGGTTACTGCCTTCAATCTCATCAGGGTTTTATGGATAAGCAAACTGTAAAAGCATATCGTAGTTGTGATAAAATCTCTGTCTGTCATGATTAGATTTCACAGAAGGTACAGAAGGAGGCCATTCAGCCCATACATCTGCACCAGCTTTCCCAATGAGCACCAGGACTTACTGTAAAATACACAGGTTATTTTTGTAGTACATGCTGTGAAGTTTGGGATGCTGGTACTGGATTCCTGGTCTATTATTTCTGTTGGTGGTGATAATCAGTGTTGCGCATGTACCCTGAAGGACTCTGAAACAATCAATGAAAATATATTGATTGACCATTTACAATTGGTTATGGGAAATAGCAGTCAAAGCAAACGTTATATAATACTGTGGGTTTGCATCATATAATGCAGTGAAGGTCCATTACAATGAGGTGAATAAATATTGAGCTATTGGCAAGATAATGATTCAACCTTCATCTTTCGTTTCTATGACTATATGTGCTTGTTATCTTTTTAATCTGTAGTCTTCTATTTTTTCCTTCCTTTCTTCCCTCTTTGCCTTTCTCTCTGAAGTCACCCCTACTCCTGAGATTGCAATAACAATTGGAGGTAATGGGAGAATGGGATGGGGGAGATAAAGGAGACTGCTTAAAAGTCAAAATGAGCACTGTGTTCATTACTAGAGAAACAGATACCGGAGAAAGTACAGAGTGCAAGGCTCTAAACTGAGAGTGTGGCATTTGGGAATCAAGACAAATGAAGTTCATCCAGACTTGTCAATATTGTTTGAGGTCTTGTGTTTGAATAGAGCCTTAAACTCACTTCTCAATATCTGCTATCTATGTTATAATATATACTGTACGCAATTTTCTATGTGGATGGTAAACATTTGGCTTTCGAAATCCTGTTGGCCCCTCTTGCATCACATTTGCAAGAGAAAGACTTGACGTTTTTTTGTGCAGCAGTGTTACCTTCCAAGAGCAGAGAATAAATTCCAGGGTATTGCCTACACAGTGTATATTATAACTGGGCTACACTGACTGTCTGTGCACAAGCTCCGTATGTACATCATCATCGCTTGCCCTAGCTTTATTATGTACCCTGTCTTCATTAAACATTATGCAGGTCCATTTGGTGCAATGGTAGTGCCCCAACCTCTAAGCCAGCAGGCCTGGGTTCAAATCCCACCTGCTCTCAAGGTGTATAATAGTATTTCTGAGCTAGTCAATTAAAAAATATCTATTCAAAATTCATCCTAATCCTCCCTTTAGCGAAAGAGCAGCAACAATGCCAATCTGTCCACATGGACTGTAGTTGGTGTAGACTTAGTACAGTTCTGTGAGGGAAGGCTATGCAGCAACATTGGGTGATAGGAAAGTCTGTAAGAGCTTCTTGTCAGCACAGGCACCTGGAGGTTTTTAGGAGTTCTTTCTCATAAGATTTTCTTGGTGCTGAAGTTCCCGGAGGGATAGATCTGCAGCAGTGATTGCATGTGATTGATAGTTTGTGTGGCTGTGTCTGTGCCGATCAAGGTGAAGGATTGTGACTGATGATAAGGGAAGGATTTTACACACCGCGTGTCCAATGTTAACACCAAGAGCCCCCAGGTCAGGTTCAGCGATTCTCTCTGCCAACTCCACAATAGCTGATCAATCCTACCTCAGAGGAATGCCCCTAAGGAACAATGTGTGGAGGTGCCGGTGTTGGACTGGGGTGGACAAGGTCAAAAATCACACGATTCCAGGTTATTGTCCAACGGGTTTATTTAAAAACACAAGCTTTCAGAGGCTCGCTCCTACTTTCAGCTGTTAGTGAGAGAGGACGCATCAGACACAGAATTTATAAGTAAAAGATCAAAGGGTCATACAGCTGATGCAAATGTGTCAAACAAACCTAAGATGGCCGTTAAATCTTTAATCGGTTAGAAAGGACATGCAGGTTTCAATTGATTAATATGCAAATCCCAGAATTTCTTTCAAGTCACTGCCCTGAGATAACTAAAGGTTTTATCAGTATATCAGAGGTGACATCTCAGGCCAGACAATGCATTTTTGGTGTGAGGCCTTGTTTAGAATCTGTGATTCAACTTGGAGTCAGACTAGTTTTATTTCCAAAAAAGACATTTATAAAATGCCACATTGACTTACTATCTACAAATTATATGCTTTTTGAACAAAATAGAATGTATCTGCAAATGCGAATTCCCCCCCTAGATTTGTGTGTGTGTGTTTGTGTGTGTGTGTGTGTGTGTATGGGTGGATGTGGGAGAGAGAGAGACAGAGAATGCATGTGTGGGAGAGAGAGAGAAGGTGTGTGTGTGTGAGAGAGAGAGAGAGAGTGTGTGTGTGTGTGTGTGTTGTGCGCGTGCGCGCGTGAGAGAGAGAGTGTGTGTTTGAGAGAGATAGTGTGTGAGAGAGACTGTGTGTGTGTGTGTGTGGGAGAGAGAGAGAGTGTGTGTGGGAGAGAGAGAGTGTGTGTGTGAGAGAGAGAGTGTGTGTGGGAGAGAGAGAGTGTGTGTGGGAGAGAGAGAGACTGTGTGTGTGTGAGAGAGAGACTGTGTGTGTGTGAGAGAGAGACTGTGTGTGTGTGAGAGAGAGACTGTGTGTGTGGGAAAGAGAGAGTGTGTGTGTGGGAAAGAGAGAGAGTGTGTGCGTGTGAGAGAGAGAGAGTATGTGTGAGAGAGAGAGTGTGTGCGTGTGAGAGAGAGAGAGTGTGTGTGAGAGAGAGAGAGTGTGTGTGAGAGAGACAGAGAGTGTGTGTGGGAGACAGAGAGTGTGTATGTGTGCGTGTGCGTGTGCGTGTATGTGTGTGTGTGTGTGTGTGTGTGTGAGAGTATACAGTGTGGTGGGGTCACCTGTAGTGCGACACGAACCCAAGATCCCAGTTGAGGCTGTCTTCATGGAGACCGAACTTGGCAATCAGCGTGTGCTTGGTGACTGTGTTGTTGTGTATCCCGAAGTCCGCTTTGGAGGAAGTTTATCTGAAGATCCGAGGACGAATTTCCTTGACCGCTGAAGTATCTCCCCACTGGGAGGCATTTTATAAATTCCTACTTTGGAAGTAAAACTAGTCTGACTCCAAGTTGAATCACAGATTTTAAACAAGGCCTCACACCTAAAATGCATTGTCTGACCTGAGATGTCACTGATATACTAATAAAACCTTTAGTTATCTCGGGGCAGTGACTTGAAAGAAGTTCTGGGATTTGCATGTTAATCAATTGAAACCTGCATGTCCTTTCTAACCGATTAAAGATTTAACAGCCATCTTAGGCTTGTTTGACGCATGTACGACCCTTTGATCTTTTACTTATAAATTCTGTGTCTGATGCATCCTCTCTCACTAACACCTGAAGAAGGAGCGAGCCTCCGAAAGCTTGGGTTTTCAAATAAACCTGTTGGACAATAACCTGGAGTCGTGTGATTTTTGACCTTAAAGGAACAACAGAATGAAACAGAGTATCTGATCCATCATGCCTGCCCTTCTGTTACATTCCCCACATCAGCCATCTCGTGGTCTCTCTGAGATCACTGAGCAAGTTCCAGATTACAGCCGTGTTGGGTCTGTGCCCATTTAGAATTAATTAGTCTGCAGGCATTAAGTAAGGAGACCATCACAACTGCTTTTGGATGTCAGCACCAAATGTTGGCCTCACACTTTCCTCATCGTGTTTTTATTACTATAATTCTCGCGGTTTCCTTCCATTTGAAGAGATGACCTTAACACAGTCACACAGAGAGACATCTTACAACAGCGGCTCCAACGTTAAAAGCCTATGTTTTCAACAAGGGAGCAAACTTGATCCCAAACAGCAACAGAAGTTTAAGTAATTTAATGGTGGAGAAAGTAAAGTACATTTGGGAGGTACAGGCGGTGAATTGTTTGCGAACAAAGTTCGTGATTGGGAGGCATTTTATAAATTCCTACTTTGGAAATAAAACTAGTCTGACTCCGAGTTGAATCACAGATTCTAAACAAGGCCTCACACCTAAAATGCATTGTCTAACCTGAGATGTCACATGGATGATAGTATAATGTAAGGTATGCAGGGTAGTTTGATTTTAGTATGATAATAAGTCGGCACAACATCGAGGGCCAAAGGACCTGTACTGTGCTGTACTGTTCTATGTTCCATGTTCTATGATTGTCCCAAAACATTACAGGCCCAGTTTCACAGCAAGGATTCTGCCTGGTGATGTTTCCATTAAAATATTCCAGGAACTGGGCAGCCTTTCTTGTTTGCTTGTTAGTCACAGACTCATCCATTGAGCTGTGCATCTGAACCTTATGTAAAGCCCAGTGACATGGTCCAGTCTTTGTACAATCCTGCATTCACATTGGAACTACATGGGGCACTGGTTATAACAAACAGAACTAATCGCAGAATGATCTGGTTTCTTTAGACACTCATAAAATGGATATTTTCTAATCAATGTGATCAGTGATGTTATTGTGCATCTCTGGAGCAGGTGGGATTTGAATTTGGATCTCCTGACTCTGAGATAGGGATGCTACACCAGTGCACCACAAGATCCTAGACCCTCATTAAATAGAATAGAAAGAGTAAAATAGGCCAGCTGCAGTAACTGTCAAGAGGACAACATGACTGGCTCCTTGGTAACTGCTACCTCCACACCCCATTCCACCATTCTTACCCCAAGGACTTGCAGAAAATAGAGTATTTCTTTATAAAAAGTGACTTGTAGTGTCTGTTACAATTAGAGAACCAGAGGGTCTGAAGTTAAACGCATTAAGTACACTGACTGTTCCTCCATTATACTTCATGATTAATAAGAATGGGATGGGGTTGAAAAGCAAGGCACATTCATAATGGGGACCTCAACTCACTTTGGCCAGAAATGGACAAACAACGTCGCCAGCCACCACCACTGACTCTGTGTATATGTGTGTGTGAGAGACAGGGACTGAGTGTCCCACTACTGACTCTGTGTGTATATGTCTGTGTGAGAGACAGGGACTGAGTGTCCCACCAC
>NC_063356.1:7673211-7684833 GCF_021869965.1 Rhincodon typus | reverse complement strand
ACAGGGACTGAGTGTCCCACCACTGACTGTGTGTGTATATGTCTGTGAGAGAGACAGGGACTGAGTGTCCCACCCCTGACTCTGTGTGTATATGTGTGTGTGTGAGAGACAGGGACTGAGTGTCCCACCACTGACTGTGCATGTGTCTGTGTCTGTGTGTGTGCGTGTGCGTGAGTGTGTGTGTCAATGTGAGTGTGTGTATGTGTCAGTGTGCGTGTGCATGTCTGTGTGTGTGTGTAAGAGTGCATGAGTGTGTGTCAATTGTGTTTGTGCGTGCGTGTCTGTGTGTGTGTAAGAGTGCATGAGCGTATATGTGTCAATGTGAGTATGTGTTTGCACGCGCGTGTGTGTGCATGAGTGTGTGTGTGTCAATGTGAGTATGTGTGTGTGCATGTGTGTGTGTGTGTGTATACGTGTGTGTATGTATGTGTGTGTGTATGTGTGTGAGTTTATGTGTGTGTCTGTGTGTGTGTATGTGTGTGCGTCTGTGTATGTGTCTGTGTATGTGTGTGTGTGCGCGTGTGTGTGTGTGCACAAAACATGGGACTGAGTGCTCCAGCACTATTCCTTTGGTCTGAAGTTTGTGGAACAGTCTGGGGGATGTTAGCAATACGATGTAGCCATATATTTTGGGGGGTTTGCAGGAGAGACCTGTGCTGACAGGTTTGATCCTGAGGGTACAGGCCAGTGAAATGGAGGAGGGGATGTGCTGCCTCGCCTTTCCCTCTGCCCTATTGAAAGCTCATCCCTGCCCCTTTTACTTCCAGCTCCTTACCCCCCACCACCACAATTCCGCCCCTTTATTCCACTCCACATATTCCCTAAGGCCTTACATAAGCCCAGCAAGATCCCAGATGCCCAAGTTCCAGATTTCCCACAGTTGTTTATCCTCCTGAGCCCCCTGCAGTACTGGCAGCAACCACTTCTCCTGATGGCAGCACAGAGCTATTGACCTTCGATTGGCTGACAGCTCTGTGAGGAGGGGCTTCCTCCTGGAGATTGATTGAAGCCCCACCTCTCGTCGAATTAAAGGGCCGAAAAATTGATGTGGCGCGAATTGGGCATTCGGAGGTGGGTCATTTACTCTGGAGCCTGTCTTTAATGAATAAGCCAGCCCCAAAGTGTGTAACTGGACTGAATGTCGAGATGCACTCACAATGTCCTGTTGTGACATCCAGTAAGCAAACTTGACAATTAAAAAGTTTAAGTTACCCGACATAATGCAGGCAAGCCTCAGCGTTTCAGTAACGTCAGCAAAAGCAAAAGCAGGTGCACATTGAGTTGGACTGGGTTTCTAACTGTATATATCATCACAATCTCACAATAATTAACTTCAGTTACAAAGCTGTCACTGGAACCCCGATTATAGGGTCCAGGCAGAGAGGAACAGTTTGTGGGGACCACAACAAAAACTGGATAGATTTACTTTCCTCTTGTCTGAGCAACCAGAAGCTGCTTGTTTTTTTTTCTGGCTTGTGAAAGTTTTGGCTTCTTTATTCTGTGTGTGTGTGTGTGTGTGTGTGTGTATGAGACCAAGTGCATGTCTATACACCAAGTCTTGGCAATAAGGCAGGAGCTGGCTGCACTGTTTAAAGGCTGCGTTGATGAAATACAAGTGAAAGTCTAGCTTCAAGCTGTGGCATGGCAGCACTTTGCCTGCGGAATGACCTGGAATTTTTTTTAAAAACTTGGTTAATTGCTCCGTTGATTCGCTGAAAGCTCCTTCCTACCCTATTTCTATCCTCATTCATGTTTGACTTTCATCTGCGTGTTCGAGATTTGTAAATTCAGTCATGCTGTTGCTGATATATGAAAAGACTTCTGTTTGCAAGATGTGGGCAATGTTTTTTTTGAGGGGATTTAATTAAACTTTAACAATTAAAGGGGCATTGCATTCTTTGTAAAAACTTCAGAAAGGCAGGCCATTGTCGCAACTTTGAACGGAAATGTTTTAAAATTTGATCGGAGCATTTAATTTGAAGAAAATAATATACTTATATAGTTCTGGGGTTGGTTATTTTGCAATTCTGTCTGCGGTATGTAATATTGCTCCTCCACTATACTATAATGGAACAAAGTGATTATTATATTAAGGTTGAAGCCATTCAAACAAATATGTGCAACTTAACCTGTGTGCGGAGTCTTACAAAGGATGCTGCCTCTTCAAAATGATTTTGTAATCTGCAGTTACAGATCTCCCTTTTTTGAGCACTTTGTCGATGCAGTGATGATTCTAAACAGCCGGTAATCAAATCAAGTGACTTATTGTTTGAATGGGACTGGGAACACTGTTGAGAGCAGTGTGCACTCAGTGAGGGTGCTTTGCACACTGACTGAAGCCTAAGCATGTTGCCTATCTCTTTCATTTGCTGCCTGAGTCCTCCTTCGTCCACCAGCTCCATTCAAAGTTTTTGCACAACTAGGAGATTTTTTTTTGCCAGCTCAGTTTAGTTCCCTCAGTCGGTCCACCTTGGAACCTCTGCAGAAAAAATATCCTAAATCCAGGATTGCTCTGTAATCCCCAGTAAATGAAGATTAATCTTCCGGATAAAAAGTGGCTGTGCACAAAAGTCGAGGAGAACATTTTCTTTCAAATGATGTATTTTTCATTTACTTTCACTATCCAGGTAGAGATATGGGGGAAGGACTGACTGGAAATCAGAATTAATCCAATCGTATAACAAAGAGGCTGTTTCTTTCCTAATTAGCCAGAGGAAGACAAGATATCCAGAGGCAGAGTTAGCAAGTTTAACCTCTAGTTACTGCTGTTTGTGGAACTTTGCTGTGAGCAAACTGAGATTTGTGAAAGGCGGTATATAGAGGCAGATTATCAATTGTTCTTTCATTTGTCCTTCCCTGTTTTCCTTCCTTCCATCCCCATGGCCACATCACCTTTCATTGGTGTTCCAGTGCACTGCACCACTGAACTGAACAGTGTCCAAACAGCTCCACCCGTCTCCAAAAGATTGTTAAGGACCATCAGTGCATCAGGGGATCGGGGGAAGGCAGGGGAGAGAATGCTGTGAAGATGCAGTGTCTTTCTGAACCCACCCGCATTAGGGTGGTTCATTTCTGTTGTCTTTCTTTTTCCCTCCTCTTAGTCGTGTCAAGATTCACACCTGTCCCAACTACTCCTGCTGCGACCACCGCCATAACTACCATATCTACCACAACCGACACTACCAGCGCTGCTCCCCCGACTGTTATCATCACTGAGTCTGCCCAACCAGCTGTCACAGGCACCCATATATATGGTATCAAATCCTTCCTGGATCTTCTAAGATTTCTAACCGTGATGAGTGCAAAGAGCCACTGAGTTAATGGCACACAAACAAATTGGTTGCATCTTTAAATATTAAAAATCTTCCTTTAGTGATATTCACAGCTGATCAAAATGTCCGAAAGAAATGGAGCCATGTGGGACGCGGTTATGTAAGGGAACCAATTCACTACAAAATGCTGTTTTTAAAGGTTTATTGTTTAATGTTATTGAAGTATACTTCTGGGGATTGCTCTTTATGTGTCAACATCAATTAAGTGTCATCGTTACCACCAGACATACCTTTATGCAATGCTTGTACAATTGGGTATCAGGTTGATATTCTAGTCTAGCGTTACTCTTATGACTGCGCTGTCCAGCAAACACAAGGTAACGTTAACTGACTTTTCATTAACTCTGAGCTTCCTGTGTATAAAGTCTCTTTATTGGTGATTTTTGAGTTGACAAATTATTGTATTTGTAGAAGATCTTCACTATTGGTCACACACTCTTGGGCAGATTGTTGGAAGGAAGCCTCTGAATCATTGTAACACTCTTTCAATTATTCATTGTCTCCAGGTCACCTTCATCTCCCAGGGAAATGTATTTCTGTGCTGGTTTTAGCTGGAGTTAAGCCAGGGAATTCTGTTTGCTTCCTGGCAGGGGCTCCCTAAACCAGGGAAAATTAAACTGAGGCATTCACTCCACCATAACCATGCCAATACTTGCCCATGCCAGCTAACCTGTTGGGGCAAATTTGACCTGGATGATGAAATGTATTTTATTGATGTTTCTGTCTGACTTGCTGAGCACATTCAATCTGCAGTTCACCCTGGCAAGTTGAAAGCAAAAGGAGCAGTTTGACTGTAGTCGCATTTGACCACATCCCCACCCTCGACCATCAAATTCACTAAAGGTCCTCAGACAGCACCCTCCAAACCCATGACCACTACCATCTAGAAGGACAAAGTGAGCAGATACATGGGAATACCACCCTCTGCAAGTTCCCCTCCCAGCCACTCAACATCCTGACTTGGAAATATATTGCCATTCCTCCAGTGTTGCTGGATTAAAATTCTGGAATTCTCCCCCTAAGGGCACTGTGGGTTTATCTGCCACACGTGGACTGTAGTGGTTCTAGAAGGCAGCTCACCACCACCTTCTCAAGGGCAACTAAGGATGGGCGAGAAATGCTGGGCCCAGGCAGTGATGCCCATGTACCTCAAGTGAATAAATTAAAAACTCCCCTTATAGTGTAGGCTATGTAGAATAAGAACATAAGAACTAGGAGCAGGAGAAGGCCATCCGGCCCCTCGAGCCTGCCCTGCCATTTAATAAGATCATGGTTGATCTTTTTGAGACTCAGCTCCACTTACCTGCCCACTCACCATAACCCTTAATTCCTTTACTGTTCAAAAATTTATCTATTCCTTGCCTTAAAAACATTCAGCGAGGTAGCTTCAACCACTTCACTGGGCAGGGAATTCCACAGATTCACAACCCTTTGGGTGAAGAAGTTCCTCCTGACCTCAGTCCTACATCTGCTTCCCTTTATTTTGAGGCAATGCCCTCTAGTCCTAGTTTCACCTGCTAGCGGAAACAACCTCCCTGCCTCCACCTTATCTACTCCCTTCATAATCTTATATGTTTCTATAAGATCTCCCCTCATCCTTCTGAATTCCGATGAGTATAATCCCAGTCTACTCAGTCTCTCCTCATAATCCAACCCTCTCAACTCTGGAATCAACCGAGTGAATCTCCTCTGCACCCCCTCCAGTGCTGGTATATCTCTTCTCAAGTAAGGAGACCAAAACTGCACACAGTACTCCAGGTGTGGCCTCACCAGGACCCTATACAGCTGCAGCATAGCCTCCCTGTTTTTAAACTCCATCCCTCTAGCAATGGCAGACAAAATTCCATTTGCCTTTTTAATTACCTGCTGCACCTGCAATTCTACTTTTAGTGATTCATGCACAAGGACACCCAAGTCCCTCTGCACAGCAGCGTGCTGCAATTTTTTACCATTTAAAACATAGTCCATTTTGCTGTTATTCCTACTAAAATGGCTGACCTCACACTTATCAACATTGTATTCCATCTGAATGACCTTAGCCCACTCACTTAGACTATCTATATCCCTCTGCGGACTTTCAGTGTCTTCTGCACACTTTGCTCTACCACTCACCTTAGTGTCATCTGCAAATTTTGACACACCACACTTAGTCCCCAACTCCAAATCATCTAAGTAAATTGTAAACAAGTGCGGTCCCAACACTGATTCCTGAGGCACACCACTAGCCACTGACCGCCAACCAGAAAAACATCCATTCACCCCTACTCTCTGCTTTCTACTGGTCAACCAATCCTCTATCCATGCCAATACATGCCAATGTATCCGTGCTATCCATGCCAATACAATCCATGCCAATGGGCATAATAATGAAGCTGATTGGACCCAAATTCATAGAATTCGCTGAACATCATGACAGGGGGAGTGCAGATCTTTTGATAACCCATCAGCTTGTTGCAAATTATAGGATGGGGGCTGAGGTTTTGGTAATACAATGTTGCACATACAGCAGGGTGGTTAGAGAAGATCCAATATATTTATGTTGACAGCAACTGCCTGTCTTCTGCAGAGTCTGTATCACTGGGTCTGCCCGTGATTTGGATCGAATACCCCTTTAAATCTCCAAGTCAGAAGTCACATGACACCAGGTTATAGTCCAATAGGTTTATTTGAAATCACAAGCTTTCAGAGTGCTGCCCCTTCATCACCTGACAAAGGGGCAGTGCCCCAAAAGCTTGTGATTTCAAATAAACCTGTTGGACTATAACCTGGTGTCATGTGATTTCTGACCTTGTCCACCCCAGTCCAACACCGGCACCTCCTTTAAATCTGAAAATACATTTGACCGTAGACCAGCCCAGAACCATTCAAATGTAACCAACTTTTGCCTTTTGTTTTGGGAAACAGGGTTTTTGTTTCCTATTTGCTGACAGGATGAGGGCATCACTAGCTGGGCCAGCATTTATTGATCATCCATATTTACCCAGAGGGCAGTAAAGAGTTCAACCATATTGTTGTGGATCTGGAGTCACAAGTAGAATTGTGGAGTCCCTACAGTGTGGAAAAAGGCCATTTGGCCCATTGAGTCTACACTGGCCCGCCAAAGAGCAACTCATCCAGACCTGTAACCCTGCATGTCCCATGGCCAATCCACCTAACCTGCGTATCTTTGGACTGTGGGAGGAAACCGGAGCACCCGGAGGAAACCCACGCAGACACGGGGAGAATGTGCAAACCCCACACAGACAGTCGCCCAAGGCTGGAATCAAACCTGGGTCCCTGGCGCTGTGACACAACAGTGCAAACCACTGTGCCACCATGTTGACCAGACCAGCTAGGATTGACATATTTCCTTCCCTAAAGGACATTCATGAATCAGAGGGATTTTTACATCACCACAAAGCTATCTTTTTATTCCAGATTTATATTGAATTCAAATTTCAGCACCTACCAAGGTAGGATTCAAACCCATGTCCCCAGAACATTAGAAACAAAAACAGAAATTGCTGGAAAAGCTCAGCAGCTCTGGCAGCATCTGTGGAGAGAAATTTGAGTGAGTGTTTCGGGTCCAGTGACCCTTCCTCAGAATTTTTCCCAGAACATTGACCTGGAGTTCTGGATTACTAATTCAGTGATACGACCATGATGCCATCACCTTCCCGTTTCCCTTGGAAATTGGAGCCTACCATCTGTGAGGAAAGATTACAATGTTCTTCTGCATCTCAATGTCTGTCCCGGTTCCTCTGTCATTAAAGAGAGAGGTTGAGATAGGAAGACTCTCTCGCAAACCTTATTGCCACTCTCTTGTTGTGAATGTGGCAACAATAATCTAGGCTAACCCAATTGTCAATGCAATGTTTTGGCTAATTACCATGGAAAATACGGTGAGGTACCTGGTTAATACCATGGGTCATGGAATGAGGAGGGATCTGGGGTAATATGGCTTTGAGTCCAGTGTTTTCTTCTCCTTTCCAACAGTTAATTTATACCATGGCTTCTTCCACTCACTGTTACTCTGAATTGTTTCTTAACTGTTCGCCTTTTGCACTCAAATATGCTATAATATTAATTTGATATTAACGACAATGTCCAGGGGATGCAACAATCTGTACTCTTCATGTACCTTGCTAACTGGGACTGTCCCTAATTTCACCTTTTCAGCTCTGTTAATGTGTTTTAACTGGACTAATTTACTGATACACAGCACTCTGTTCTCTGCAAACAGAAAGAACGTGTACTCACACTGTGCCTGTTTCAACTCCAAAAATTGAGTGATTGATATTTGCTGATTCATTTCTCAGGGGGCAATGTCGTGACCAATCAGAGTCAGCCTACCTGGTTATTTGGCAGTTGGCTATCAATCAAAATTAATGGCAATGCCTCTACCAATCAGAGCCCACTTACCAATCAATCAGCAATCTCCTCTAAATGTTGTTTTTGCCTTTCAATTGGTATTCTTGCAAATTGTCCTGAAGAAAGCAAGACAAGAATATCTGACAAGATGTGTCATTTTTCAGCAATAATTGGGTTTAATTCTAGAATCATTGAAATTGCAAGACCAGATTGAGTCCACTTGGCCTATTGAAACTATCACACTATTAACTCTGCTTCCTCCATCATCATAAGTGTAAGAGCTCACTCCCTCTGTTCAACCACACCGCTCTCCTCCTCATTCAACATATGTATTGCACTGTCTTCCAGAACTGACAACAGAGACTGGGGGATACCTGTAGCATATATAAAACTTTAAAACAATTCTACAGAAGATGCCTCAGATGTGAATGTTTCTGGCAAGGTTTTCATTATTGTCCTTCCCGAGTTATCTCTTCAAAGGTGCTGGCTAGCCATTTTCTCAAGCCACAGTAAGTTGTGTAAAATCCCAGCGGATGTTATTACTGGACAATCAGATCTTAGACAGAAATCTAGCTTGATGAATCATATTTCATGTTTATTTATTTAATGACGTGGTCTTTTACTGAAATGCACGCTCACAATGCTGCAGATCTTGTTCTAACAATAAAATAGAAATTTATTATGCCCAAGAAAAGATAAAATTAAACAAATGAATTCATTTGCATGTAACACAATTTGAAAGATTTCAAAACACACATTAAAAGTACAATATTCCATCTATTCCAACAGCTCCCCTTTACAGTACTGAAACACCAGAGAAAATTCCCCTTCTTTATCATATCTTATAGGTATGACTTAACTGATGCTTTCAATTCTCTGTCTTGAAAGTTTGATCACCTCTTCACTGAATATATACACAACAGAGCTTAAAATTTCTCAGCTTCAAATAACCTTGGCAATATTCAAACCAAACACTTCTGGTCTGTAACTTTCAAGCTAAAATGCTCATACTGAGGAAATAAATTCCTAACTTTTCTTAACCAGTTAATTTCTCTAGTACTTTCAACCAGAATGTCTGCAAATTGAAAGCGAAAGCATTTACAACCATTTGTTTCCCCTGAGCAAAACAAAATCAATTCCTGATCCTTCTAACTAAAAGCAAGCTATGATCTTCACTGTTTAATCTGTCCACTTGTAATCATTGTAATGAGTTTTGATATGATTGAATGGCTCATTTCCTAATTCAGGGATCAGTAAAGAGTTCTCTGTTCTCAGCAGCCAGAATGTAATGTGATATTATTCCTAAAAGTGGAACAATACCTTGAATCCTGAGGTGGATTCCATCAGTTAAATGCCACAGCTCACTTCTTTTATAGAATTTTTGGTACATTATGCCCTCGACTAATGTTTAAAGCCACCGTAAGACAGAATAAAGGAATGAGCAGTTAAAAATCACAGGAAAATTATTCTCTCATGGAACCAAATGTTGCCCTGCTGACTTACACTTGAATTAACACTCAGCAGTCCTTTTGTGAGGAAAGATGGAATGTTCTGGAGATTATTAACTCTACTTCAAAACCACGTTTTAGAAGTTCCCAAGATGTGTGATGCTGGCAAGCCCAGTATTAATTGTCCATCTAAATTATATTTGAAATGCCTTACAACTGCTCGGCCACTTCAGGGATGCCCTTTGAGGCTGCGAAGGGCATTAGTGACTCTTAGGGTTTTAATGGTAGTTTTGTGGTGCAGAACACAGCAGAGAGCCACTGTGTGATAGTAAGGAAGTGCCTATGCTGGAGTCTGAGATAACAAGGTGTAGAGCTGGATGAACACAGCAGGCCAGGCAACATTAGAGGAGCAGGAAAGCTGACCCTTCAGAAGAAGGGTTCAGACCCAAAACGTCAGCTTTCCTGCTCCTCTGATGCTGCTTGGCCTGCTGTGTTCATCCAGCTCTACACCTTGTTATCTCAGAGAGCCACTGTGTTGTCTGTTTACAGGAAGGGCAATTGCATTTTGTATCAATTAGGCACTTAATTGACCAATAGCATACCTTTCCTGGCATTTGGAGAGGGAGAGAAGAGGCAGCACTTTCCCTCCTGCCAAAACCTATTGACAATCACAGCTCTTTTGTGCTCAGAAGTGGGACTGGGAAGGCAACAGCTGCTGCCAGGACTACACACACCCCAGGGCCTAGAATCAAGGAGGTACCCAGGCATGAATGAGTGATGACAGGAAAGGAGTTGGGGGGTGGGCAGCAACAGCAGAGGGAAGGGGCAAGTGGCTCTCAGCTGCCACCCCACCCTCCCACCATGGCTCCCTCGATTACAGCTGAGGGCATTTGCACAAGACACCTCCAGCCACTAACTACCCGTTTGTGTGGAAAGGAAAAGTAAACTGCTACAGTGATGGAGGCAGAAAGGTGATGTGGTCCCCACCTGATTCAGTGACCCCGCTTCTAAAATGGGCCGCAGGTGAGGACACAAGATTCCACCCACATTTCCTGATGGACCAACACATTGAATAAAAATATAGTCACTGTGTAGGCTGCTCGCCCGTTAAAGGGAGAAGTGGCCGTTGGTGGCCTGAGGGTCACCACACTTCCATCACCTTAAACCTACACCCTTCAGTTTTAGACCCCCCTATCCTGGGGAAAAGCTGTTGGCTATCTACCTTATCTATGCCTCTCGTGATCTTATAGGGCTCACAGCTGCTCTGATCTCACAGAATCAAGGGATTGTTACAGCATTGAAAAAGGCACTTTGGATCATTGTCCGTGCCAGGCATCAAGCACCTATCTATTCTCATCTTGTTATCCAGTTTGTGGCTCATAGCCTTGTATTTTCCCCAACTGGAGTCTTAAAAGGGTTAGATTCAATACTGGAGAATAGAGTATACATTAAAACAACTGCAGAGCTACAGGGTAAACAAAAGATAATGGGTCTAATTAATAAGTGATTTCAAAGCCATATACACTTGAGGCCTTGGCACAGTGGATTGTGTCTTCCCATCAAGACCCAGAACCCCTAACTCCCACCCTAGGATTTGCTGGTCAAGACATAGACATGCTAAAAGAAATAGGAACAGGAGTAGGCCATTCAGTCCTTCAAGCCTTCACCACCATTCCATAGCTGATCCAACATTCCTAATGTCCACTTTCCTGCCCTTTCCCCGTAATGCTTGATTCCCCTCCTGATCAGGAATCTATCTCAGCCTTAAATGTGCACAAGGGCTCTCCCCCCCACAGCTCTCTGTGGCACAGAGTTCCAAAGACTCTCAACCCTCCAAGGGCAGCAATGTCTCCTCATCTCAGTCTTAAATTGGCACCCCTTTATTCTGAGACTATACACTCTGTGCTCTAGACTCTCCCATAAGGGGAAACATCCTCTCAGCATTTACCCTGTCATCCTATCTGTTTCAATGAGATTACCTCTCATTCTTCTAAACTCCAATGAGTAGAGTCCCAACCTATTTAGCCTTTGCTCATAAGGCAATCTCTCCATAGCAAGGATCATCCTAGTGACCATTCTCTGAACTGCCTCATGATGCAGCCAAACAGGCCGATTATGAATTTGTAAATCCATCTTACATATGCAAATGGAAGTGTGTAACAGTGGGAGTGATTCCTGGTTAGCCGTGTGTTGTGAAGTAGTTGGAGCCTCTACCATCACTGTAAATAGGTCCAGGTAAAAATGCACATTGCCAAAGCAACTTGGACGCTCTAAGTGAGCTGTAACGCACTACAAGGCCCTTTGTGGTTGAATGCTTAAAATACTTGGCCAAAGATAAAGGCATGTATCAGTCTTCATTCAGAGATAGTAGGAACTGCCAATGCTGGAGTCTTGAGATAACAAGGTGTAGAGCTGGATGAACACAGCAGGCCAGGCAGCATCAGAGGAGCAGGAAAGCTGACGTTTCGGGTCTGGACCCTTCTTCAGAAGGA
>NC_063356.1:7625387-7672811 GCF_021869965.1 Rhincodon typus | reverse complement strand
TCCTTCTGAAGAAGGGTCCAGACCCGAAACGTCAGCTTTCCTGCTCCTCTGATGCTGCCTGGCCTGCTGTGTTCATCCAGCCCCACACCTTGTTATCTCAGTCTTCACTGCTGTTCGAGTGGTGATTGTCCCGGAGTATGCTGTGACTGCGTACTGGGGGAATTGGATTGGAAAGGATGCTCAAAGTGGGAGGGTGTTGGGGACCAAACGATTGTTGCATCCCCTGTTGTATCTTCGCTGGACTCCCAGTAACTTTCTTTTTGATGCCTACTTAGTGGAAGCTCACGGTAGAATATGGAATCTCATTACATCAGCAGACAATGACTCTATCAATATCACGTGGAGTCACACCTTCCCGAAGGAAATGGCAATGTTTACCGTTGAATACATTCACAGTAAGCACCGATATAATGTCGAGTTCACATCAGGTGAGGGGAGGGATAGGACAGACTCAAGAGAGGATCAGAAGGTTAAGCATAGAGGTTACGGTTACACTGGAGGGCAAGAGATTGGAGGGGGAAAGGAACTTTTGGAAGAAGGAGAAGCAGTGTCTAGGGAAGGGGTGACACGGGGAGGGAGCAGGCTGAAGTGGAGCGCTTTGTCTGTGAAGCTCTGAAGGTATCAACAACACTTGTGTCAGAAAACTTGATACATGCCCCTATAGCTGTCAGTCGGGGTAGCCATTGTGTAACTGAGATCAGGGATCAGAAGATGGACATTGTCCATCCAGAGAGGTGCCAGAGGTTTTTGCCCTTCTTTTCCTGCTCCATTGATTGTCTTCATCTGAGATAGTGGGGGTAGACGGTTTAAGGTTCATTCAGAACTTCGCAGTCGCAGCGCTCCCTCCATGAGGGTGGTGGGGTGGGAGGGGAGTCGGTGCAGAGTGAGGTGTCTCCAGAGATCAGGGTTGCTGCGGCTGGAGTGGTGACATTATGAGGGAGAACAGGACCAAAGCAGATACGGGATGAGGGAGAGGGGCAGGAAGGGATGATCAGGAATGTGGGAGATACTGGATGGGAGGAGTTCGATGGAGGGGATGGGAGAAATGGACTCAGGAGAGGATTATTACAAGGGAGTAGGAGGTTGGAAAAGGGTAAGGTTAGGAGCAAGGGTTACAATAGAGTGGGCTGGAGACTGAAGAGGAAAAGGGTCTCTTGGGAGGAGAAGGGAATAGAAATCTGAGGAAGGGTTGAGACTGGGAAACGTTGGACTGGAGTACAGTGTCTGTAGAGCTCTGAAGTTATTGATTACGTTTGCACCAGAAAACCCAGTGTACACGTGTGTATGCTTGTCAGGAGTTCGAACTTGGAGCAACTGTGCTCCCCCACCTTCTACAATCTGTGCCCTCCTCCCTCAGGAAAACAGCCTTCCCTTTGGCTGGAATTTCAGCTCCTTTCTTCTCATGTGTGTCCAGCACAGAAGGACCAGCTGGACAGAGGGGGTCAGGACATGAAGACCATTCGGGCTAGTATCTGGTTCACATGGGCTTCCATGGACTGCCAGCTTCCCAAATCCCCAATGTGGTCCATACAGAAAGAGATGGTCTCCGCAGTCCCACATCTGACCACAGGAAGGGAGTGTGGCACAAGATGGTTTCAGACAGCCTCGCTCCAGGCTCCCCTGGCTGAGAGCCCACCACGCTCATCTGCTTTTCATTCAGCACTAACTGGGATGGGAGTATGAGTTTACACTCTCCATTGTGAGTAAAAAAACGTGAGTGTTGGGAGACCTCGCAAACAACATCTCCGTTCCTCATCCTTCCAATCTTCACCAGCACCCACCCCCATGAACCCAGTTTGCACAGAAATACTCCCCACTCAAGCTGGCTGGTGTGTTACACTGGTGCAATGAATGTTGCCCCCCTGGATTGGCGCAGAGTCAAGGGAGCTCGGCTCTGTCTCTTATCCCCATTATACCTGAGATCCTTGGCACTGCCACCCAAGACACTGATATAGTTGTCAGGTTGTAGCGTCCTTGCCTGCTGAGCTTGTCTCCAGAAGGTTGACCCACATTCTTGTCTACTTCATACGCTCCCCACAGGTAATGGCACGATGAAGCAAGAACATGTCAAAGCAGGTCAGAATGCTGTCCGGCTCCTGGGTCTAGCACCTGGCACGCTGTACAAAGTCAGGGTGTTTTCCACCCAGTTCCCAACAATCACCAGTGATACCAGCACTATTGAGACCAGCCCAGGTGAGGCTGGAGTGCAACTCCAGATGCATGTCAGTATTTGCACATCTGTCTTCAACTGCATCCTGTAATGTTTTTGGCTGCTGGAGCTGCAAAGCATAGGAATCAGGACGAGTCAGCCATTCATCCACAAAGTTTGCATGCTGTTGCCCTCAGTTGACTGTGCATGGCCTCTTGGTGTTTTCTTTTAATGTAGAAGATTGCCTGTCTCCCGCGTCTGAATGTTATTGGGGCTGCTTAGAGTCGCTGTCCATGCAATGGCAACATTGTAGGAGGTTCAGCTAGGCACGTAGCCCATTCATGTAGCTGTTGGACTTATGAATGGGATCCAACAGAACGATGCACAGATGAGCTGAAAGGCTTTCCTGGTCTTTGTTTCTGTAGAGACACCCAGATTTTTGTGCTTGAGATCCCCACCTGAGCCTCTGTAACTGGAACGTCAGTTGCATTGGCAGTCAAGGCTGTGTCATCAGTTGATGGATTACTGGGAGATCCAGCTCGAGATGGCACAGGTTGATCCTGGACCTCAGGAGGAATCCTCTCTATAAAGATTAGGTCCCCCTGCCTGGAATCATGGTGCTATTACCTCACAAGCTGAGGTTATTGCACCCATCAAGTCAATACTGGATCTCTGTAAGAGCAACTCAGCGAATTCCATTCCCTTGCCCTTCCTGGTCCCAGTTGCCAATCTTTGCTCCAGTAGTATAAAGTGCTGAGGCAGTTTGAAACTTGGCATTTGTCCCAATGAGTGCAAAATGCAGAGCTTCAGCAACATGTCTCTCTCCTCAGCACTGATCACCTGATTTCGACTGAGGTGATGCCGTCCTTATTCCACACCGGTAGCGAATACTTGACACTTTCTAACAGCCAAACTGGTGTGGGGTGTGGCTACATTATTATGTACCAGATCCTGAAGTAAATGCTACTTTGCAAGAAACATTTCTTGCAGTGACTTAGTTCCTGATGAATTTTGCTGCTGCTCTCTAATTGCAAGAATGAAAATCTAGGGTGTTCCCCAGAGCTAGCTTTGGACCTTTTGCACTTGGAATGCTACTTCACATGGGGCGGTTGTTCACTATGCATATTATTATGCATGCATTGTGTGATTATGCATTGCACATGTTCTGTGTTTTTGTGTGTGTGTGTGTGTGTGTGTGCGTGCACATGGTTCTGGAGCTGCAGATTGCTGTGTGTTGGCCATTGACCGCTACATTTGACACCCCCACCCCACTCTCTTGCTGCAAACAAATACCTTGTTTGTGTACTGCACGTTTGGGCTACGCAATCCCATTGTCCAGCTAGGGTTGCCAGTCATGTTGGATGTTCTGCTAGAGGCTTTATCACATGATTTTCTGACTTGATCTGGTTTGCAAGATCAAACAATTTCTGCCTGACACCCCTATCACCGATATTTTTCAAAGTTACCGAATTTTCTTTGCAAAAGGGTCATCACATTTGTTAATGCCCCTATATTTTTATGGAATATTGAAGTACACAGCCATGTCTGGGGGAGTTACTGGAACCTCCAGGACAGGACAGTCCTTGGGGTTTGGCAACCCTGGTTCTATCATGTTCCAAAGCTGGGATACTCCTCATTGATGTCTAACGTGTTTTGCTTTAGAAGGGTCTAACCCGAAACGTCAGCCTTCCTGCTCCTATGATGCTGTTTGGCTTGCTGTGTTCATCCAGCTCTACACCTTGTTATAACAGATTGGCTGTTGTGTGGCAGATTGTTTGTGTTGATAATATATTTAGAGTGGAATTTAGTTAGTCCTAGCACTGCCAGTGTTGACCTATTCATTGTTACAATTCTCTTGTGAATTCAGAATAAATGTGGTAATTGTTGAACTATTAAGTTCTCCTGATGTTCCAGTTGATAAAGCAAATGTTGACAGAGTTATATAAATCAAGGGACTCACACGCAAGCTCTGTGTCTCTACGTAGTAAGCTGATCTCAAACAGGCCACTGCTTGAGATGCTACACTGTCTTGGTAGATCTCGTGGTGCTGGAGGACTCCATGGTATTGGAGATCCTCATTGTATTGGAGGACCTGTTTGATCTCGGACCGTATGGTTCTGGAGGACCTCATTCCACTGGACAACCTCATGTTGTTAGAGGGTTTCACGACACTGGAGGACCTAATCTTTTTGAGGACCTTATGGTATTGGCAATGCTCCCTCTGGGCAATGGGGTACAATGTAAATCGTGGAGGACATTATGGGAGGAAAATTGCTGGAGCAAATTCCTCATCTCCACCTCAGCAGGGGAAATGTATGAACAAAGGTCCAGTGCTTCCACTCCAAAAATAATGCAGGCAAGTTTCAGGACGAACCCTCCACCCAAACTCCCAACATGTCCAACAGCCAGCTACAAACCACAGTGTGGAAGCAGCTGACTGGATTGTAAGAGATCGGGATTAATTAGGGAGGGGCAGACTATGAAAGAGTGACATTTAAGAAAATAAAAGGAATATTTAGGTAGAAGTTGAATTTTAGCAAACATGATTTTGCAACTCTTTCAAACTTCATCAAAACATGCAAAAAGCTTTGAGTGACAGATATAACTGCACGTTGGGCTGGTGTTGTTTCTCAGGTGAGGTCAGCCCATGTGGTTGAAGCAGGTTTTCCAATATAACTATGTCCTGATATTACTTTCTTGCAGCTTTCACTAATAGTCATGTGGACATCGCAACACAGGGCTGGTTCATTGGCCTGATGTGCGCTGTGGCGCTCCTGGTGCTGATTCTGCTGATTGTGTGCTTCATAAAGAGGAGCAGAGGAGGCAAATACCCAGGTAAGAGAGCCCCATGTGAAACGGAGGGTGGACCTGCACCAGAGGCCCTGGGATTCCCAGAGAGAGAGGCCCTGCTGTTTCCTGTGAGAGAGGATCTGGTGTTCCCAGTGGGAGAGGGTGTGTTTCCAGTGAGGGAGGGTGTGGTGGTCCCAGTGGAAGAGGGTGTGGTGGTCTCAATGGGAGAGGGTGTGGTGGTCCCAGTAGCAGAGGATGTAGTGTTCCCATTGGAAGAGGGTGTGGTGGTCCCATTGGGAGAGGATGTGGTGGTCCCATTGGGAGCGGGTGTGGTGGTCCCAGTGGGAGAGGGTGTGGTGGTCCCAGTTAAAGAGGATGTGGTGGTCCCAGTGGGAGAGGATGTGGTGGTCCCAATGGGAGAGGGTGTGGTGGTCCCAGTGGGAGAGGGTGTGGTGGTGCCAGTTAAAGAGGATGTGGTGGTCCCAGTGGGAGAGGGTGTGGTGGTCCCAATGGGAGAGGGTGTGGTTGTCCTAGTGGGAGAGGGTGTGGTGGTCCCAGTAGGCGAGGATGTAGTGGTCCCAGTAGGTGAGGATGTAGTGGTCCCATTGGGAGAGGGTGTGGTGGTCCCATTGGGAGAGGATGTGGTGGTCCCAATGGGAGAGGGTATGGTGGTCCCAGTGGGAGAGGGTGTGGTGGTCCCAGTTAAACAGGATGTGGTGGCCCCAGTTGAAGAGGGCCTGGGATTCCCAGTCGGAAGGGAATCACTCTCCCATTCAGACTGGCCCCAGTGTAGGGTTAGGGTTAGAGTCAGGGTTAAGTTTAGGGTCAGGGTTCGGGTTAGTGTCAGGATTCAGGTTAAACTGCAAAGTTTTAAGCCTCCTATCATTTCAAAGTATTTTTTAACGGGACGTGTGTAGGTGCTGAGTTGCTTATCCATTATTGCCCTGGAACAGATTAAGGCTCAAGGCCATCGGCAAAGGACAGTTAAGAGTCAAATATGTTGCTGTAAGTCACATGTAGGCCAGACCAGGTAAGGATAGCAGATTTCCTTCCCTTAAGGACATTAACGAACCAGACAGGTTTTTTTATGGCAATAAATAACAGTTGCCATGGTCACCATCGCTGACCACCAGCTTTTTATTCCAGGCTTCTTAATTGAATTTAAATTCTATCAGGTATTATTTGAACACAGGGACTTAGGAGCATCATCCTGGGATCGTTGTTTGCTACTCCCAGTGACAACACCCCTTCAACAATATCTTCCCGTGTCCTGACGACAAACCAACACAGACTTAATGCCCTCACCTCCCTGGCATAACCTTGTGCAGGTTGGGGGTGGGTGGTGTGGGAGTGGATACAAGGGGAGGGGAAGATTGGGAAGCCAATGGGACGTCTCATCGCACCCCTTCCATCGATGGCCAATGACTAGTGAGCCCGCTCAGAAACCCGAGCCCACATTCTCTGCGCTAACCGAGGAGTGACCATAGTCCCACACGACATAGACTCAGCCTCTTCAGGTCGAATTTGGTGAAGAAAGTGTCAACGATTTGAAAACTAAAGAGATGGATGCAGTCAAATTCGAAAGGTTTGGTGTGGAACTCGGTAGAGAATTTGGAGGAGTAATGAGAGGGGTAGTTAATGATTTTGCACTCAGATTACACTTACATCTGAATGCAAAATTCAGGGTTTGATCCTTGCCATAAGGTCGTCAACCTGAATGGTTTTATGGTTACTTCCAACACCTGCATGAGGTGAGTGCTAGGCACAGGCATTTGTAATGTCAGGCATGTGACCATGGGTTTCAAAGGGACGGGAATGAGGAGTAACATCTTGCATTGTTTATCTCATTCACTGAGGCCTCCAGTCCTCTACATCATTAGAGAGTGTGCAACCTGCAAATGTGTGGAATCATTAAATGTTACTGCACAGAAGGAGGCCATTCAGCCCACTCTGTTCATACCAGCTCTCAATTTTGCAGCTCAGCTACTGCCACCCCTCTACTTTCTTTTCCTGAACAGTCTTTTATCTTCAAATAATTATCTGGGTACCTTCTTCAGAAGCCAAGATTGAACCGACCTTGACCTAAAGTCATCACAGCCACAAAGGACCACAGGCTACAGGGCTGCTCTCTCCCACTGGAGAGAGATGACTGGTGGTGGTTTAACTTGAGGGCCACCCATGCCTTAGTTGAGGGGAGAGGTTGAGAAAGTGGGACCTTCATGTAACCTCAGCAGGTGTGAGAATTGAACCCATGTTGTTGCCACCACACTGCATTGCAAACCAGCTATCCAGCTGACTGAGCTAACTGAATGCAACCCACCCCCTCCCCCACAACACAGCACCACACTCTCAGGCACTGCATTCCAGAGCCTAACGACACCAGTGTTGCAGTAAAAAAATATTTTCTTCATGTTATTATTACTTCTGTTGATAACCTTATACCAGTACTCTCTGATTCCCCCTCCATGCCATCATTGTCCCTTCATGGATTGACCATATGATGTGGTTTTGTAGTACAGCAATCCCTCAAGCAACCCCCACGTCCCTGGTACTTCAGGGAGAGAGGGTGCCATGCCAGACACAGCGCGGTCCAAAAATTCCTTGACAGCAGAAAAGTCAAAGGAAGACTGTCCATCTCAATGGCTCTGAGGGTGGAAGAAGGTTATGAGGGTCACATCATCGTCATCATATTTGGACATGTGACCGAAATCTGGCCAGCAACAAGTCAAGACCATGCGGACAATGAAGGACCCCGATGTTAAACAAAGTCAAGTGTGGACTTCGTCCAGGGTCCATTTGGTCAGTCTGATGGAGAATTGGTAACAGAATCAGGGCTGTGAAGCTGGGAAGCTCTTGACAAGAATCTGCCCACAGGCAATAAATGGTCATTGGACATCTGTGTTGGGACAGTGGTGTTTCTGAGCAGTGGCACCTGTGACTGAGTCGGCCTATTCAGGATAACACCTGCTTGTTCCAGATGGGGAAGGAGTAGGAAAAGTGCTCGAACACAATGCTGCCCTTCTTTCCCCTGACTGGGGGCCCACACTCAGCAGGATCACCATCTCCATCATGAAAGAAAAAGCACTTTCACATTTAATCTTGCTGAAGAGAGACATGTTGCTGAAACTTTTCACCTTCTCTTCATCTGGACAAATGCAAGTGCCATGTTTCATTTGATCACAACAATTTATACCACAAAGGAATAGGTACATTGATGGTTGGTAAGCTGACTCTGATTGGCGGACATATTGCCATGGAGCTACTTTCTTTGTAGCAACACTGCAACCAATTAGAGTCAACCAATTTTCTCCTGTTGTGTAAGTTGATGTGATTGTTTGAAATTTGGCATTTTTGCATTTGGCCTTAGTCCATGATGAAAAGCTTCGGTAATGTATCTGTTTTCTCAGCAATACTCAAGTATTAAATATAGGAACTTAGAATCTAAGAACACACCAAAGGACAATCTCCAAAGCAATAATCCAAAAGGGAGAATTGCAACTGTATTGTAATAATGACCAAATGGAAATAGCTTCTCCCTCTTTATTCTGAGTACACCTTTTACGAGCACACCTCTGTCAAATCTCTTCTTCTTCAGGAAGAACAGCCCAATTTGCTCAGTCTATCCATGGGAATGAAGTACAGAGGCTGAACATAAGAAAATAGAACCAGGATTTAGCCATTCGGCCCCTCAAGCCTGCTCCGCTGTTCAATAAGATGATGGCTGATTATCTATCTTCACTTTTCCCACACTTTTTCTCTAATCCCTTAGTATCCAAGCAAAGCTCTCAGATTGGGCACTCCAGCACTCTGGTATGGAGAATTCCAAAAGGTGGGAGCATTGGAGATGGGGATGTCCAACTATCTGTTCTCTTTTCAGGAGGAGAGACAGTTGGATGAAACTGTCAAAGCCAGCAGAACATTCCAGGAATGACTTTGGACTCAAGCCCTCACAGGGAAACATAGCAACATAAGAAGATAGGAGCAGGAGAAGGCCATTCGGCCCTTCGAGCCTGCTCCACCATTCTCCACGATCATGGCTGATCATCCAACTCAATAGCCTAATCCTGCTTTCTCCCCATAGCCTTTCATCCCATTTGCCCCAAGTGCTGTATCTAGTCGCCTCTTGAATACATTCAATGTTTTGGCATCAACTACTTCGTGTGGTAATGAATTCCACAGGCTAACCCCTCTCTGGGTGAAGAAATGTCTCCTCATTTCCGTCCTAAATAGATGGCCTCCATATTGAAACAGTCTTGTCTGGGCTTGTGACCATGGTACCTGATATTCAGGTGACCTTCTACTGGGTCAGGGATAGCCCACATCGGGTGTGCTCTGCCTGACTTTTGCCCAGCTGAACATGTGGGGGGGTTGTGGTCATGTTTGGGTGGGCTGGGTGTGATGGTGATAGAAATGTATGTCAGGGAAGTAATTTTATCCCCCTTCTTTTCTCCCACCTTTATTGTGAGTGTTAACCTGTGGTTCAGTTAGTGGTACTCATTTCCAATCCCAAGCCAGGGACATGAGGGTGAGATGCCATGTTGGAGGTGTCCTGTTCTCAATGAAGACTCTGCTGCCTCCAGTGAACAAAGAACAGTACAGCACAGGAACAGGCCCTTCAGCCCTCCAAGCCTGCGCCGCCACATTTTGCCCTTCCATACTAAAACTGCCTTCACTTATGTGAACCGTATCCCTCTATTCCCTTCCTATCCATGTATTTGTCCAGGTGCTTCTTGAGTGCTGCTATCGTGTCTGCTTCCACCACCTCCTCTGGCAGCACGTTCCAGGCATTCACCACCCTCGGTGTGAAAAACTTGCCTCGCACAACTCTTTTAAACTTTCTCCCTCCTGCACCTTGAACCTGTGTCTCCTAGTAATTGACCCCTCCACCCGGGGAAAAAGCCTCATACTTTCCACTCTATCCATGCCATTCACAATCTTATAAACTTCTACTAGATCGCTCCTCAACCTCCTGCATTCCAGTGAAAACAAACCCAAAATTCTATCCAACCTTTCTTCATCGCTAAAATCCCCCATACCAGGCAACATCCTGGTAAAAGTTTTCTGTACCCTCTCCAAAGCATCCACATCCTTCTGGTAGTATGGTGACCAGAACTGTCGGCAATATTCCAAGTGTGGCCTAACTAAGTTCGATAAAGCTGCAGCATAACTCTCTATCCTTATACCCAGTGCCCCTTCAAATAAAAGCAAGTATGCCATAGGCCATTTTTACTACCTTATCTACCTGCACTGCTACCTTCAGTGATCTGTGGACCTGCACACCCAGATCCCTCTGCATATCAATACTCCTAAGTGTTTTGCCATTAACTGCATAATTTCCACCTGACTTGATCTTCCAAAATCCATCACCTCACATTTGTCTGGATTAAACTCCATCTGCCATTTTTCTGCCCACATTTCCACCTGATCTATATCCTGCTGTATCCTCTGACAATCCTCCTCACTATCCGCAAATCCACCAATCTTTGTATCATCCACAAACTTACTAATTAAACCAGCTACATTTTCCTCCAAATCATTTATGTAGATCACAAACAGCAGAGGTCCCAACACTGATCCCTGTAGAACACTACTAGTCACAGCCCTCCATTCCGAAAAGCATCCTTCCACTGCTACCCTCTGTCTCCTATGACTAAACCAGTTCCATATCCATCTTGCCAGCTCACTCCTGATATCACATAAATTTACCTTTTGTACCAGTCTGCCATGAGGCACCTTGTCAAAGGCTTTACTGAAGTCCATGTAGACAACATCAATTGCTTTTCCATCATCAACCATCTTCATCGCCTTCTCAAAAAGCTCGATCAAGTTAGTGAGGCACGACCTCTCCCACACAAAACCATGCTGTCTATTGCTAATAAGCCCATTTGCTTCTAAATGCATATAGATCTTGTCCCTGAGAATCTTTTCAAATAATTTCCCTACCACCGACATGAGACTCACAGACCTGTAATTTTCTGGATTATCCCTGTTTTCCTTCTTAAACAATGGGAAAACATTGGCTATTCTCCAGTCCTCCGGGAACTCACCTGTGGCCAAAGAGGATACAAAGATGTCTGTCAATGCTCCAGCAATTTGTTCTTCTGCTTCCCTCAATATTCTGGGATAGATCCCATCAGGACCCAGGGGCTTATCCACCTTAATACTTTTTAAGATGCACAATACTTCTTCTTTTTCAACAGCAACTTGGCTTAGAAATTCGACATTCCCTTCTCTGAGATCATCCTCCACCAATTCCTTCTCTTTGGTGAATACTGACACAAAGTGTTCATTTAGGACCTCACCTACCTCTTCTGGCTCCACACATAGATTCCCTCCTTTGTCCTTGAGTGGGCCAACCCTTTCCCTAGCTATCCTGTTGCTTCTTTTTTTGTATAATAATCATTTGGGATTTTCCTTCATCCTGCTTGCTAATGACTTTTCATGACCCCTTTTAGCCCTTCTAATTCCTTGTTAAAGTTCTTTCCTACTTTCCTTATATATTTCAAGGGCTTTGTCAATTCCTATCCTCCTAGACCTTACGTATTCTTCTTTTCTCTTTCTGACCAAGGTCATAATATCCCTGGTCATCCAAGGTTCACATATCTTGCCATATCTATCCTTCATTCTCACAGGAACGTGCTGCTGCTGTGAATCTAAAAGATTCCATTTGCGGCAACTGAAGAGAAACTGGTGAGACCTCCCTGGTGTCTTTGCCAATACTTACCTCTTGGACAAACATCACAAAAAAAAACAGATTCCCTGGTCACTGTCACATCACAGTTTGTGGGAGCTTGCCGGGCGTAAATTGGCTGCCACGTGTTTCCAACATTAGAACAAGGTCTACATTTTAAAAGTCCTTCCTTGGTTCTAAAGTGCTTTGCGATGTCCTGCAATTGTAAAAAGATGCTATCAAAGTGCAGGTTCTGCCTTCTCTTTGCTGTTCTTAACATATTTACACCTTTTGTTTTCCTCTCCTCCTTTCAGTTAAGACTACAGAAGAAAACAGGCCCTCGCAAGACGACAACGGATACCTGTAGGTTATTGCTTTTATCTAATTGACATTTCTTTGTTAGAATTGAGACCCCACTCCACACTGTGCTCCTTCTCCTCCCTCCCCCGGAGGGACACACCTCACCAATGGCCACTGATCCTTGAACTTATTCCATAGGGGTCCATGATAACTCAATCCGCCAAATCCAAGAATTGGGTTCTATCTGCTCTCCTAGAATGTCCCTATAAGCTCAGCCCTTCTCCCTGTGTCTCAAAGCATTGGAACTCATCAAAAACATACTTTAAGATCTGCCTGAGGTAAAGGACCATACAGGAAATGTGAAACGTCAGAAGCTGCAGACATTATGCTCACATGTGTATCATCTCGACCCCAAAACTCCACATCATCCTGCAGAAAAGTCAATATTTCCACACGTTGGCAGGGAGAAGGGGTAGGAGGAAAAGTACTGCAGACCACATTCACTGACCAACTGTGAAGTGAGTTTGTTCAATCTTGGTCAATGGCCCACCCACAAAGATTGGATCATCAGTCCAGGTAACACTGTCATCTTAGTGAGGGATATATTCGAAATCAGAACAGCAGGGTTTGTTAGCAGCAGTGACTTCAAGTGTCTGCAACTTAACCAGAATGTACCTGAGCTTTGCGTGGTACTGCAAAGTACCTCACAAAATATTCAGATGGTCTGAACTAAAGTTTATCAGAAATGAAGGCAGGACATTAACACGAGGTGCAATTAGATAGTTAAAAAATATCCATAAAATATAAAGCACTAACAGTGTCAGTGTTCATCTGTTTAAGAGGCATTCAAACATTCAGCTCTCTTTACTCACTGATTCTAGTGTATAAATTTAAAGGGCCCAGACCATTCTTGCCTCACATGCTAAAAGTTAATAAGTCTATAGGACCATAAAGAAGTAGAAGCAGAAGTAGGCCATTTGGTCCATCAGGTCCAGTTCCACTGTTCATTGAGATCATGGCTGATCTGCTAATCCATAACTCCACTTTCCTGCCTTTTACCCCATAATCTTCAATTCCCATACACGTTAAAAATCTGTCTATCTCAGCATTCAATATACTTAATTACCCAGCCTCGACAGCCCTCTGTGGTAAAGAATTCCACAGATTCACTGCCCTCTGGAAAAGAAATTCCTGCTCATCTCTGTCTTAAATAACTCTTTACTCTGAGGTGATGCCTTCTGGTCCTAGACCCTCCCACAAGGAGAAACAACCTTTCAGCATCTACCCTGTCAAGTCCCCTGAGAATCTTATAAGTTTCAATAAGGTTGCCTCTCATTCTCCTAAACACCAATGAGTACAGGCCCAATCTATTCAACCAATCCAAGTAAAATACACCCTCCACACCCATATCAGCCTGGTGAACCTTCTCTGGACCACCTCCAGTGACGGTTTTTTTTTAAATAAAGCAACCAAAATTGTTCACAGAATTCTAAGTGAGGTCAAATGTCTTGTATCATTTTAGCAGGACCTCACTATTCTTGCACTCCATTCCCTTTGACATAAAAGCCAAAAGTCCACTTGCCTTCCCTATTATCCGCTGAACCTGTAGACTTATTTTTAACCAACCCATTCAGACAGTTTATAACACATCTCTGGAGCAGGTAGGAATTGAATCCAGGTCTCCTGGCCTAGAGGTAAGGACACTATCACTGCACCACAAGAGCCCCTCCTGTTGGATGTAGATGCTAGCTTTTTATGATTCATACATAATGACCTCCAGATCCCTCTGTGCTGTGGCTTCCTGCAATTTTTTCCATTTAAATAATATTCAGCTCTTTTGTTCTTCCTGCCAAAATGCATAACTTCATATTTTTCCACATTATATTCCATAATCTGTGCTGTTTGACCCACAGCACTGGGATCATCATAAAGTTAAAGCAGCATACTGCACAGAAGGAGCCCATTGTGCCTTGCCATCTTAAGCCTTATTTTACAGTCATGCTTCTCCCTCTTGCCTTGTCCTGCCCTGTTGCCACCAAAAAAGCCAATTGTCCCTTCATCCTCCCTGTTTATTAGTCCTGGTTTATGTTGGAGACTAGGCTACGATGTAACCTTAACCACATCCCAAATCTCATGTTGTTCTCACCATCACACCATCCTCCTCCAGCAACCTCCCAGCTCACTCAAACCGGTTATCAGTCACTGGACTTGTTCTCATACATTCATCCCTCTAGATAAACTCAGAACTGACTGTCCAGCTAATGTTGAGCAGATATGTACAGAAACTCTTTCTGATAATCCCAAAGAAACTTTCAGCGTTTCTGTTGATTTTGTCAAACTTAGTTGGAGATTAATTAGGGATGAGCAATAAATGTTGGCACGTGAAAAACATCAATTTAATAGAAAGTAATAGGTGCAGCAAGTTCTGTGTTCAGGCACAGCCTTGGGTCTTCCTTCCCTGATTATTTCAGTCTGAGTAGATGCTTTGTTTTCTGCACAAATTTGTTTTCTGTTTTTATAGTTAAAGACACCACCCAGAATCTTCAGGACAACAAGAGTTCTAATATAATAACACCTAGATGTTAAAAGACTTTTTTCTAATTTGACCAGATGAGGAATAAATCTTAAGTGCTAAACCTTCAGGCAAGCAATCTTAATATTAAACCATTACTTAACAATGCTTATAATAAAAGAAAACTACTGTGGATTCTGGGAATCTGAACTAAAAAGAGAAAATGCTGGAGAAACTCAGCAGGTCTGGCAGCATCTGTGGAGAGACAAAATGGAAGGTTCTGAAGAAGTCATATTGTACTCAAAACGCTAACTCTGTTTCTCCAGCATTTTCTATTTTTGTTTTATACCTAACAAAACTTCATGTTTGAAAATAGTAAAAGGGAATTATAGTTGACTGTATTTCCAACTTACAAGAGTTTGTGCAAACACATGGGTGTAGAAAGAGGTGAGAGATATGACAGTAGACAGACTATTTATATCAGCAAGGAAGAAAAGAACAATCAGTTTTTGCAATAACAAGGCCATTTTGAATCTGCACCCATCACACATCAAAGGACAGTTCAAAGCTAAGTGTTTATTTCTGCAAGGCAGTAGTTTTAAAGAGAAGCTGAGAGCCACTTAATTCTCAATGTCTAATCTTTCAAAATGCCCCCAGAAACACATATTCTCACAGAACTGACCCAAACACAGCTCCTGATACAACAATTGGAAGTGAAGTCAAAAACTGATACATTCCTTTTCTACTCTTCCTATCAAATCTGGGACTGTCACGACCAATCCCAATTATATCCCAACTGAGATCAGTGTGTGACTCAACATAAATCAACAGGTGAGGTTGGACTGTTCCTGGTTCACTCTGTTCATTTACTGATGGACTTTCTGGCAGAGGTTGGACTGTGTTTGGGTGGGGGGCGATTGTGATGTTAAACTCAAAACCCATTTGATTTCTGTTGCTCCGCTCACAATCCCCCTCCCCACTACCACCACAGAAAGGAATGGTGAGACCTCAATTTCCATCCAGTTCCCATTTCCATTCCACTCTGTCTACTGTGTTCCATGTCCAGGCACTTGTAATTTCTTGTTTATCGTCCCGATCTTGTTCTGTTGTAAAGGTGTCTCAGTGCATGTTAACACTCACCAATGCCTTTATGTTTCTTTATTCATCGCTCCCTAGACCCAGGCTGGACAAGAGGTATTACTGTGAACTTCAGAATTATACAAGCCAGTTACCTTTCCTGCTCATGAATTCCAAACCAAAGGTTTTTTTCATAACTTACACACGAGATATTGTGTGGGTAGTGGTCAATTATGAAGCACTTTCATTTATAAATAACGGGGACGCACATATAACATTTGTCCTGATTTACTTCAAATGCAAAAGACGGAATTTTGAAATTGCACAGTGAGAAAGGGGAAGGAGATCAAAGAATTTGAAGGTGCTCAAAGTTAAATGGTGTCTATTACAACAGAATGGAATAACTAGCTAGCATCAACATGATCCCATTTGAATTGTAATAGTTGATGAAACAGGCTCTATAGCCCATTGAAAACCCTAATTCTGGGGCTCACCACAGTTTTCAGGCACCAGCCTTACTATTCTAACAAATTGCCTATCATAACTAAGTTCTACACAGTGAATATCTCTCTAATTTTGACTGTGTGTACACATGTTTCTGTTTCTCCCAAACTCCCTGTGAAAGCACCACTGCCTCCAGATTTTGTTCTGAAGTATCATCCCCTCTTGACTAGGATATCAGTCAGCCATTCCTTCATGATCATCGAGACAGATGTTTGCAATTCTGTGCCTAATCACATTGCAGCCATCCCTTGACCACACAGCAGCAAATCAAGAAGGCAACTCACCACCAGCTTACCAAAGGCCGGTGAGGGATGGGCCACAAAATACTATCCCTACCCATGATGTCCACATCTCGAGAATGAATTGAGTGAGGTCAGGATGTTGGGGGGTTTGAAAGAAATGGTATTACTTACAGCACCCAACCACATAGCTACAGACAGCGGCAGGAATACCCTGTCAGCGAATTGCTTTCAACCAGGGAACGTCCACTGATGCAAAGCAGGGGAAAGGTCTCTCTTTGCTGAGGTGGAAGATGAATAAAACCATTTTTTTTCTAGTTTATGGGTCTCAAGGTCCACACAGGAAGATCCCAAGATTTCTCCTTTCAAGTCTCAATTTGTCAACTCTGTGGCTAAATGTTGCACCGGTCATTTCCCATGCCAGCTGTACCAGGCAATGCCCACACAGCATTAACAGGTTAAAGTATTGGCAAGGAAATCTCCTGGACAGTGTGCATTTCCAGAATGATACTGCGGATTAAATAATTAATAATTATTAAGTTATGATAACAGGATGACATAGACAAAAAACACAATCCTTTCAGTATGAAAGATTAAAGAGTGATCCAATTGAAGTGTTCGAGATTATCAAAGTAGTTGATGAGGTAGCTCGAAAGAAACTATTTCTGCTGGTGAAGGACATAAGAGCAAGTGAGGCTAACCCTAAAATAAGAGCTAGGCCAGGAAAGACTTTTCTCTCAAAGGCAGTGATATATCTAGACTCTTCTCCCTTGGAAAACCATTGAGGCTAGGAGTCAATTGATAATTTCAACACTGAGATTGTCAGAGCAGTATGTAAGGTTGTAAAGGATTGGGGGATGAAGGTGGGCAGATGGACTTAAGATTAAAATATCCCATGATCCAATTGAACAGTTAAACAGATTTGAGGGGCTGAATGGCCTGCTGTTCCTCTGTGAGGGTTAAAAGAATGTTCAATGTAATGTATTGGCATGGGAATTTTATTGACAGTCATTTTATAAAGACTCTCAAGTTGGGATTTGTACATTGTAGGTGACTCCTGAAAGATATCAAAGTATAGAAGAGAAGATTTAACAGTACCTGGTGTAGCAAATTAATCATAATACTAAGTGCTCTGACCTTAGGGAAAAGCTATATTTTCTTATTTGGGGTGATTGTCCATTCATCCTTAAATTAAGGATGAAATCTTGACATGTAAGTAGCAATGTTCCTAATTCCAAATTATTACTAAAAGTAGACTTGGTGTGAGGTGGAAGGGAGTTGATGGAGAGAGAACTGGCAGTTTATTACCCATTTGTAGCTTGGATGGATCTCTATCATGTGGCCCTACATTTCAGAGTGGCTATGCTGTTTTTAATAAGGAAGAAATCTATTTTAAATAAATAATTCTAAACTGTTTGAATAAAGTACTCAGCGGGACATTGCACAAGCATAAATGGTGAGAGATCAGCAAATGTATCCTGGTAAAACCCATTCACAAAGAGGGATTGTCAACAAATGAAGTCCTTCCCTAATCAATCGCTCCCCACATAATATTCCATTCTTGATCTTGGATTTCAGGAGATAATGGTCATAGCACTACCTAAGCATTGAAGCATGTGCAGTCTCCATGGCAATGATCACAGACTAAACTGATCTGGGCCAAATTAACGCTGTGGTCTGGGTGCCCATTAAGGACAAACACCACCTAGTTTCTAGATGCTAGGCGCCTCGTGGTTGTCCCAGAGAGTTTTATCACATCGTTCACATTCTGTTTAGCTCCTGATCGTTCCAAATCATTGACCATTTTCTGTTCATAAGTACCCATGCATGAAGCAACCCTCTGTTTTCCAATGCAATGATATAAAAGCATGTTATACATTGAAAATGCCGAGTTAAGATGATGTAATTGGTTTGGATTTCTGGACTGAATTTTTGGGCTGGAGAAACCAAATTAGAAAATGGTCAAAACTAGAGGTGCTCACTGTGTCTTTAATAAAAATAAATTCTAGCTTTTCGTTCAGAAGCTTGGAGCAAGTCAAATGATGTATGTATTCCCATTCAGGTGTTGGCTTATGTACGCAAAGAGGAGCCCAGATCTCAGTGTAATGGTTTAACTTATGTTGAAGTGCATCTAGAATTAAAATGGCAATGAGAATCTACCATCTTGTGCAATAAGATGATTGATTTGCAAAAGAAATCCAAACTCATTTACATTTTTCTTAACATTAACTGATTTGGATTCGTTCGTAGAGTCAGAAATAGAGCATTTGACCTTCTTGCATGGAAACCTTTGGGGGTGCCAGTGTACATGCTGATGGTTAGGAACTAAGATTTACGAAAACCATGGTTTTGGTGCCAGAGGGAAGGTTTCCTATCAATTGAAGGTCTATTCATCATATCTGCTAAAGATTTTAAGGATGTTAAATGAATATCATGGGAATATTTTGGGGAAAATAAATTATTTTTGCAGTCTGGGGAGTCAAGAACTAGCGAGCATAACCAAAGATTAGGGCCTGATCTTTCAGTATGGTTATTAATCATCATTTCTTCATGCAAAGGGTGGTGGAAGTTTGGAATTCTCTTCTGCCAATGGAAACTTGTTAATTATAAATCTGAGATGAATCAATTTTTGTTCATCAAAAGTAAATTCGGTAAAGCTATGGAGTTGGGTCGTTGATGTTGCTGAATCAATACGCTGAATGGCCTCCTCCTGTTCCTGTGTTCCTGTCAGTCTAGATGAACAGCTCAAAATGGCTGAGGTTCTGTAGCAGACATAGTAGGAACTGCAGGTGCTGGAGAATCCGAGACAACAAGGTGCAGGGCTGGATGAACACAGCAGGCCAAGCAGCATCATAGGAGCAGAAAGGCTGACGTTTCGGGCCTAGACCCTTCATCAGAAATGGGGGAGGGGAAGGGGGTTCTGAAATAAATAGGGAGAGAGTGGGAGGCGGATAGAAGATGGATAGAGGCGAGGTGACCTATCCCCTCCCTAACTCCCTACCTACACTCACCTTTACTGGCTCCATCCCCGCCTCTTCAACCTGTCTGTTTCCTCTCCACCTATCCTCTCCTCTATCCATCTTCTATCCGCCTCCCACTCTCTCCCTATTTATTTCAGAACCCCCTTCCCCTCCCCCTTTTCTGATGAAGGGTCTAGGCCCGAAACGTCAGCCTCTCTGCTCCTATGATGCTGCTTGGCCTGCTGTGTTCATCCAGCCCTGCACCTTGTTGTCTCTGAGGTTCTGTAGCGATGGATTTGACTTCGAAGTACTTTCTTAAATCTGCATTGGTGTAAAATTTAGCTTATGATTTGTTCTGAGAATGTTGATTTGTCATTATGTATTGCAGACATTTCTGTCTTGGTTTTTTATTTTAATTGCCTGATTGAACTGGATTTGTAAGGGGATGTGATTAGAGCAAGGGTTTGGAAAGCAGTTCAATGTTTGAGATTCTGGTTTCAAGAATGGGAAAAGTTGAGGGCTGTAATACTTTGGGGTCAAATTGAAGCAAAATCAATTTCTGTCCTATTTGCAGTGGAAATCTAAACTCTTCTAACTGGGACTAGGGCTGAGTGTTTTATGTTTAGAATTAGGATTAAATCTGAATTAGAATTAGAGCGGACTTCTACTTTTCCTAAATCAGGATTGTGATCAACGGCCACCAATCATTTGTTGTTTCTCAAACTCCGGGAATCCTTCAGTTCTTGAAGCTCTAAAAGAAGGAAGTGAGTGTAAAATGGATTCCGGGGGTTAAATACTGAAGTACTAATCAATCTCTTTTTTTGTTCTGTTTGCCTTGTCCACGCCTCCATCATCCTTTTTGTGCCTTACGTATTCCACTAATGGGAAACACAGATCTCTAGAAAGGTAAGGAGACCTGTTATTTATGAAGTATTTTTGGAATGTTTGGCTTTGAGTTGTGCATGCTATTCCATGCGCTGGTTTACCAGACTAATACTGGTTTCATTGTAAAAGTCAGGGCTGGATTATGGAACTAAGCTGGTCAATAAAGGTGACTGTTGAGGAAAGCCCAATGTGTATCACATGTAGATCCACTTAACAAATACCATGTCATATTCTTTGGTAAGGGTTAAGGGATCAGTGGTAATGCTCCTTCCTCTGAGCCAGGAGGCCTGGATTCAAGTCCCACCTGCTCCAGTCGCATCACTGAGCGGGTCGATTTGGGAAAAAGTTCTAACGCTAAATTGCTGAAGTGCACATTGTGTGACATTTGGGCAAGATGGGAAGGCGGGAGACTGGGAGGTCCTTTTCCATTATTAACATCGATCCTTTTTTTCATACTGATTCAGTGATAATGAAGACAGCAAGAAGCCTCAAGGCAGTCAGTCTTCAGTGGACGGGACAGTGAAACAGGAGGAGAGCGATGACAGCATAGTCATCTATGGCGATGGGGATGGTAATTCTCGTTTCGGTGAGGACGGCTCCTTCATCGGACAGTACACGGTCAAGAAGGACAAAGAGGAGACAGAGGGTAATGACAGCTCCGAAGCTACATCCCCAGTCAATCCTGCCTATTCCTTGGCACAAATGTGAAAAGTAAGACGAAACCCAAAACTCGAAGCGTATGGGCACAGGTGCTACCAAGACAGTAACTACATTTGATTTATCCACCAATATCCATGCATATGGAAAACAGAAACAAAGTGTGTTTTGACAAACGTGAGGGGCCAAGTGGCAAAGCCAGCAAGAGATGACACGTGAAGAGAATTAATGAAAGGGGCAATGTGGAAGGTAGAGTGATTTATCAGGCTTTAGAGAAACATAGCCCTAGATCTCCCAAGCCTCCATGCGTTGCTGATGAGCTCAATAGCCTGTTTCTCAAGAGTGAGAAAAAAATCTGGAAATTGCTATTCTTCTTCCCATCCATTTTAGATTGCAAGTGACACAATTTTGGAGATAATTTCTAACATTGTGTATAGATAATACTACCTAGGGATTCCTTTTATTCCAATTGCAAGTCCTGCTCTTGTCCCTAGTTATCATGAGGCCACAGTTCTACACAGGATCAATATGACTCAAAGATTTTTGTCATTATGCTTTGTTTTTGAACAGTTTTTAATTTTAAGGTGAAACATAATTAATATGATGTAAGAGAAATGTCTGTATGTTGACTGGTGCCTCTTCGACCTCCCTTATTTTAAATTATATACTTCTTAACATTGAGGGTTAGACAGCTGTCAAACTGGCCAACATTGCCAATATATTTGGTGCAATGATTAGTCAGAGAAAAACAAGCTTTTAGTGCCTAAGGAGCTGCTTAAATGTTATGCATATTCAAATAAGTCATTTCTGACAAGGTGCCATTTGACAGGTTAAGACCTGGTGCTGCAATTTTGTAAAAAAAATTGTCATGAATTCCTTGGCTTCATGATTGATGCACTTTTCCGTTTGCTGAATAATTAATTCCATTTCCTGCCCCGATGACCAGAACAGAATATCTTGTTCTCATCTTTCAGCTACGGAGATGTCCTTTAATAGATTGAAACCACGGAGAAGCACCAGGACTGTGCAGGCACCTTACATTATACCACTTGCAATTTACATTGACAATTCAGATGAGTGAAATTCTACTTACAGCAGCTGCATTGTTAGCAGTCCTGTGATAATTGGCATATGTGTACCAGATCCAAGTGATGTTTGTTATGTTTTTAAAGTAAGCCTTCTCCCCTTCTCCTGCCTCTACCCAGTTCCTTTCCACTCAACCTCAGCTTTCAATATTCAGTCTTCAATAATATTTGTCTACATCCTTTAGCTGTTCTGGGTACTGACCGTCATGCCTCACCTGTTCCATTGATCAATCCTAGACCTTGTATGTTCTCCAGTAAACTGTTGATTTTCTCGAATTAATAGCAGCTTTGATGCTAACCAACAGCCATAGCTTCTTCAGGCTGAAGCCCCACATGGTAACACAAAACTCTCTATTTACTTTTGTCCAACATATCTCCAAGTGGGACAAGGAGGGTTGACAACTTAAGTTGTAACATAAATCTGAAAATTCAAAATGAATGAAGCAATAATAACATCAGGACTTACATGGTCTTAATCTTTAGATTGTGGCCTTTAGTTAAGCTCTTAATCTTGCTTAATGTGGTACCTTTAGAGATTTCAAGACAAAAATTATTTCAGTGCCAAGTTCAATTACCCCGTTGAAAGTCAAAACTATATTTCCTTTCCATCAAAGCCACATTGCTACTATATATATACATATCCTGACGAGTTTCTTTGTACTTTATTTAATAATGCCTAATGTTCACTTAAAACCAGTTTCTGCTCCAAGTTTCTACATAGATATTTTCAAAATATCAGCTTCCAGTTCCAACCTAGTCACTTTAGCTACATGTTAGTGTGACGAAATATTCTTCACTTGCCCAGATATCTGCAGATCCAATAATACTTAAGTTCAACATCATTCAAGCCAAAGCAGACCACTTGATTGGCACTCTATCCATAATATCAAACAGTCACTCCCTCCACCACTGGTGCACAGCGACAGCAGTGTGTACCATCTGCAGGATGCGCTGCAGTGACTCACCAAGCACCTTCAAAACACATGACTTGTACCATCTAGAAGGACAAGGGCAGCTGATACATAGGAGCATCACCAGTTCCTGTCTAAACCACTCAATATCCTAACCTGGAATTATCTCACTGTTCCTACACTGTTGCCAGGCTGAAATCCCTCTCTAACAATCCTGTGGGTGTACCTACACACACTAAATGCAGCAGCTCAAGAAGGAAGCTTGTATCCACTTTTTCAAGGGAAGTTAGACATGGACAATAATGCTGGCCTTGCCAGTGATGCCCATATCCTATAACATTTATTTTTCCTAAACTCCTCAACTATCCTGGTTAAAAACTTGCAGTCACCATTTATCAAAACAAAGTGAAACCTCAAGCTGTCTCCTGCCTTTGTTAACCACACTACACTCCACCTGTTTGTCTTAACCGAGTCACCACTTGTGCATTTTAGTAATGTTCTGCTTCTACCAGTTTTAAACTGCCAAGTTTAAAATATTAGGACATAAAATCAAGTTTCCTCAGATTTTTGAAACTAGACTCCTGTTTGAGACAACATGGTGATGTGGTGGGATATCAGAGCATCCCTCTGACTTTATCATGACCCTAGCCAATTTACTTGTGTCAGGATCACGACATACAGAGAGGGCTCACTGTTAGGTTCCTGTTACTGTGGAGATCTGGAGAAATCCTAAAATAGCTCTGGAGAGTGTACCATGCCGAAAATGTGGGACTGAGGTTCATTCTGAAGGCTAAATTTGATAGTAGCATAGGTCTTCACTAGACCCAATCCTTCACTAAAAGGTTTTGGGACCTACTAGGCCCTATGCTGGATGTACTGTTACCTTCCTCTGATGCTGGGGCAGTGCTGATAACATGGGGGGGTAGTGGGTTGATTGGGGGATGCGAGAGGAAGTCTCACTTCCCCTCTGTTATGTCCTTGTAGCAGACAAGGAAGCAATGCCAGACAGCGATTGGAAGTTTCCCTAGACACAATGGGAGAGAAGAGATGGGAGGATGGTCAAAGAGCGTTTACAATCTGACTTCGGGCAGGATAGGAGAGAGGTATCTAGACTTTGACATCCTGCTTTTTAGATTATTCACATATAAGATCATCGTGTATGTTTTTGGGAACCCAAACTCTTCAAGTCTCGAAGAGCCTTTGAACATCCCCTCCAGGCCTATTTTGCAAAATATAAATTCCATGTGATTTTTCATTGTTGTAAATTGAGTCTGATTGATTCCTATGTTTATTCCTCATGCTCCCATTTAGAAATCCAATCTCAAGACTTTACCAGTGTAGTATGGAGCAAGATGTGTGGGGTTAGTCTGATGGAGGGAATTGAACTTTCTATATTGGAATATCCAATAGAGATAAGGTGGAATGTTTGTTTTACATATGACCAATATTATTCTTTGCTGATTATGATGGTGGCTAAAATCATGTGGGCTTTCAAACTGATCCCGTCAGTTTTCCATTGGGTGACTTCGCATAAAATGAACTCTTCTATGCCTGAATGCTAGAATAGGGATTGAATCTAGTGTGGTACTGAGATCAGTGGTGTATTCCCAATGGACCAGTTGATCTATCTAATTACATACACTTTAATATGGCCCATTAATGCCTTCTTCCTCCCTTCAGTGTTAGAGCTGTGCATGTTGCATGGAACAAATATTACTTGCCCTTCCTTCAAGAGATTACTAACTCTTTGCTTCATAAAGCATTTCATTAAGAATCAAACACATTGCCTGGAGCTAACCCATACACCATAAGGGATTTGTACCCCTTTGCCGAACTCCCTTCCCTTTCCTCCAACATCAACCCTTCCCCAACTGAAATTTGACTTTCCTCTGAGTGATAGTATTTACAGTAGCCGTTGCAATCCTGATGCAACTCCCACCCCTTATCCCCACTTCCCAGCTCTTCTCAGATTCATTTGATGAGAGATTGATACAGCAGATTAAACAGAAGAGCTCACGTTTGTAAATACCATTGGCATTGAAGATATAGTGTGATATCAGGGATATGTCCAGTACACACTGACTGTGGACTAGTACACATACCAAGCTTGGCCTACCAACCACCACCTCCAAGAGATGTGCACCTTTTATATAGCAAGTGTGTGTCTCTGTTTTTCACCAATATGCAATGCTAAACAAATAAATGCTAGCTCTTCCATCACGGGAACAGCATGCCTTTCTCATTGACTATATCACGCAGTTCCCTTATCCCAAATACCTCTTCCTCATCTCCTTTCTGTGATAGCTAATGTTTCTGCAGAACACAAGGCAAGTAGGAGAAAATATATATGAATTGTATTTTGTTTTCATGTTTTTTTGCTGCACCGATTGTGCACATGGCCATATCAGGATGTACTGTGCTTTATTTGTTTTTGTCTTCATACCCTTTATCCTTAACACCTCTTGCTCTAATTCATATCACCATAGCCATGAAACATTTTCCACCATTGACGTAGTCTGTGTGTTGTGACCACAAGCGCTCTATATGACAACAAGTAAGGAAAATCAAACACTAGGGAGATGAGTTAGTGTGAATCAGTGAACGATTTTCAAGCTCTGTCTATAGTTTCACAGACAATACTTTTCACATTGAGATGCATATTTTTTAGTCCTTTTTCGACACACCTTGTTGGTGAACCTTGCTTGTAAGTTTACTCCAGCAAGCATTGGTGATAAGACATTCACTCACCAGGCCAATGAGATTTCAGGGGTGGATTATCCACAGGACTTTCAATGCTGGTTATTGAGGATTGAGGTGGAGGTGGGGGCATTGGAGGGGGTTGGTGGGGTGGCAAACAGGGTGCAGATAGAGATATTGATGAATTCATAGTCAGTTATTAACTAGCTTCAGGTAAGGAAGATATTCCACAGCAAATAACAGACATAAAAGGACATTGGAAGTAGTGGCAAGAGTAAGCCATTCAGCTCCATCAATCTCATTCCACCATTTAGTGAGGTCATGACTAATCTATTTTAACAGCGTTTTTCTGCACAATCCCATATCTCTTGATATTTTTAATATGCAGAAATATATCAATCTCAGTCTTGAACAGATTCAACTCCACAGTCCTCTGAGGTAGGGAAATCCAAATCCCCTGAATGAAGATGTTCCTCCTCATCTTCATCCTAAACAGCCTGCCCCTTATTCTGAGGTGCCATATTTCACTGTACGCATGCCAATTTTTTTTTTGCTAATGGGCTTTACCAAGTTATTAAAATACTAAACCCTTGAGGAAGCAATTTAGTGACAGAGAATAAAATGAGTATGTATTGTTTGGTGGGGTTTTCAGTCCACTAGTCATTTAAATGTGTCTCAGGGAGAAGGTTGATGCACTTTACCAGACCTGCTAATAATTGTGCAGGGAGAGTTGTAAGAGTACAGAGTGGCATAGTGCTAATGTCTCTGGGCTTATAATCTAGAGGTTTCAGCTGATGCTCTGGGTACTGGTCCCAATCCACTGCAGCATCTGCTGGAATTTAAATTCAACTAATAAATCTGAAATCTAATGCCTAATCACCATGTAATAATTATTGTAGAAGCAAATCTAGTTTGCTAATATCCCTTTAGGGAAGGAAACCTCCCATACTTACCTGGTCTGGCCCACATGTGACTCCAGATCCAGATCACAGCAATGTGATTGACTATAAAATGGCCTAGCAAACCATTCAGTTGAAGGACAGTCAGGGATGGCCAACAGATGCTGGCTGTCTACATCCCATGAAGGAATAGAGAGAATAAATACAGTGCAACTAGTGATGAAGGCAATATCAACATGGCAAATTCTCATCGCAAAAGCAATGGACTCTAACTCAATTAATCATTTTAAATCTGAGATTAATGGATTTTTGCCAGCCAAGCATTTGATAGAATTTCAAGCTACGCTTGGTGGATGGAATTAGAATCCACATCAGTCATGATCCTGTTGAATGATGGACCAGGCTTGAGGGGCTGAATGGCTTCCTCCTGTTCTTACCAGTAGCCAGGCAAACCTCAGATCTTCAGCCCTGATCCAGAAACCCTTGTCCCATCTCTTTCTTGCTGTCTTTCCGATATTTCCATAATAGGTGGCATCCGTACACATCAGAGCTCATCCCTACGATAAGGTCTTTTGTAACTCAAGGGGCACACAGGATTTGTTGGGCCCAGTACCGTTTTACCAGTTACACTTAGGACCATAAAACAGTACAGCACAGGACCTGGGCCTTTGGCCCACCAGGTCTGTGCTGACCTTGATACTATTCAATCTAATCCCACATGCCTGCACATGGTGCATATCTCCCTATTCCCTGCCTGTTCATGTGTCTGTTTAAATGTCCCTTAAACATTGCTAATGTATCTGTTTCTATCACCTCCCTTGGCAGTGCATTCCAGGCACCTACCACCCTGTGTAAAAAAATTTATCTTGCACATCTCCCTTAAATTTACTCCTGCTCATCTTAAACCTATGTCCCCTAGTATTTGACATTTCCACCCTGGAAAAAAGACTCCAACTATCCACTCATGATTTTATATACTTCTATCAGGTCACTTCTGATGCTGTAGTGAAAACAATTCAAGTTTGTCCAACCTCTCTTTATAGTTTATAGAGTTATATATGAAAGCCTTATAAAGCTGCATCATGACTTGTCAGCTTTTATACTTAATATCCTGACCAATGAGAGCAAGCATGTTGAGAAGCAAGCCTTCTTTACCACCTTATCCACTTGTGTTGCCACTTTCAGAGGGTTATGGACCAGCACCCCATGATCCTTCTGTATATCAATGCTTCTAAGGGTCCTGCCATTTATTCTCTGCTTTCCTCATGCATTTGACCTTCAAAAATGCACCACCTCACACCTGTCTGGATTAAACTCCCTCTGTCATTTCTCCTCCCAACTTTCCAACTGATCTATATCCGACTGTGTCCTTTGATAACCATCCTCACTATCCACAACTCCACCAATTTTCATATCACCTGCAAACTTATTAATCGGACCTCCTACATTTTCATCCAAATCATTTATATATCTTAAAAACAAAAGGGGCCTTTACTGATCCTTGCAGAACACCACAGGTCACAGATCTTCAGTCATAAAAATACCCCTTCATGACTATCCTCTGTTTTCTATGACCAAGCAAATTTTACACCCAATGTACCAACTCACTGTGGATCCCAAATGGCTTAATCTTCTGGACTAGCCTACCATGAGAGACTTTGTCAAATGCTTTAGTAAAGTCATAGAGTCATACAGCATGGAAGTAGGCCCTCTTCCATGCTGACCAAACTAAACTAGTCCCACTCGCCTGTCTTTGGCCCATATCCCTCGAAACCTTTCCTATCCATGTACCTGTCTAAATGCCTTTTAAATGTTGTAATTGTACCTGCATCTACCACTTCCTCTGGCAGTGCATTCCACATACAAACCAATCTCTGTGTGAAAAAGTTGCCCCTCAGGTGCCTTTTAAATCTTTCTCCTCACACCTTAAAAATATGCCCCATAGTCTCGAACTCCACTACCCTAGGGAACAGACCTTCCCTATTCACGTTATCCATGGCCGTCATGATTTTAGAAACCTCTAGAAGGTCACCCCCTCAACCTTCCTATGCTCTCGTGAAAAAGTCCCAGCCTATCCAGCCTCTCCTTATAAGTCAAACCCTCAGTCCAAAACATACAGAACTCTCTTCAATTTGTTAATATGTTTCCTATAGCAGGGCGACCAGGACAGTACACTGTACTGCAAAAGTGGCCTCATCCACGTCCTGTACAACTTCAACATAATGTTCCAACTCCTACACTCAATGATCTCAGTTATGAAGGCAAGCGTGTTAAACACCTTCTTAACCATCCTGTCTACCTGTGACACAACTTTCAAATAACTATGTACCCTACCCTCACCAATCATCTTTGTCACTTCCTCAAAAAAACTCAAATTTATGAGACAAGACCTCCTCTGCACAAGCCATCTTGACTATCCCTATTAAGTCTATTCCCTTCCAAAGGCAAGTAAATCCTGTCCCTAAGAATCTTCTCCAATAATTTCCCTACCACTGATCTAAGGTTGATTGGCCTATAATTTCATGGATTATTCTTAATCAAAGGAACAACACTAGCTATTCTCCAGTCTTGAAGATGAGGTGGTAGTGTCTTGAAGAGCATTAAGATTGATAAGTCCCCAGGGCCTGATGGGATCAATCCCAGAACTGCGAGGGAGGAGATTGCTGGGGACTTGAAAGAGATCCTTGTATCCTCTCTAGCCACAGGTGAGATCATTTCAAATCAAATAGAATTTCCCCTTCCTTAGTTGGACTATCAACATATTGTTTCAACAAACACTCCTGGACACATTGAACAAATTCTGCCCCCTCTAACCCCCTGTCACTAAGGAAGTCCCAGTCGATATTGGGGAAGTTAAAGTCACCGACTACAACGACGCTGTTATTTTCACATCTTTCCATGATCTGCATTCATATCTGTTCCTGTATCTCCCACTGGCTATCGTCAGGTCTATAGTAGAACCCCATCTTTGTGACAGCAACTTTCTTATTCCTAAGTTCTACCCATATTGCCTCACTGGATAATCCTCCAAGATGTCCTCTCTCAGTACATGTGTGACATTCCCCTTAATCAGTAATGCAACTTCTCCTCCTCTTTTACATCCCTCTCTTTCATCCTGAAACATCTAAACCCTGAAATGTTGAGCTGCCAGTCCTGTCCTTCAACCAAGTTTCCATAATGGCTACAACATTGTAGTTAGGAGCAGTTCTTCCAAACAAAAAACACCTTCATTTTTATAGCAGCTATCACATAGTAAAATGTGTCTTTGTGCCTCGCAGGAGTGCTAGCATTTGGAGATATTAGGAGTGCTGGTTGAAGGCATGATCTGTAAAACCACAAGAAACAGGAGTAGGCCATTCAGCCCCTCACATCTGCTCTGCCATTCAATAAGATCATGGCTGAACCAACCTTCCTCCTGTCCACTTTCTTGCATTTTCCCCACTAACCTTATTCCCCTACTCATCAAGAATCAATCTATCTGAGCCTTAAATATACACAAGGACTCTGCCCCCACAGCTCTCTGTGACAAGGAGTTCCAAAGACTCTCAAACCTCTGAGTGAAGAAATACCTCCTCATCTCAGTCTTAAATTGGTGTCACTTTATTTTGAGACTATGCCCTCTGGTTCTGGACTCTCCCATGAGGGGGAACATCCTCTCAGCATTTACCCTGTCAAGTCCCTTAAGAATCCTATATGTTAGAATGAGATCACCTCTCATTGTTCTAAACTCCAGTGAATAGGGTCCCAGCCTGGTTAGCCTTTGTTCATGAGACAATCTCGCCATACTAGGGATCATCCAGTTAACCAATCAAAGAAACAAGCTTTGAGGATCATTGTAAAAGAGATTTTGGAATGATGCAGATCTTTAGAGAGGGAACTCCAGAGTTTAGGGAGCTGGAATCTTGGACAGTACAGTGGCTCAGTGGTCAGCACTGCTGCCTCACAGCACCAGGGACCCGGGTTCAATTCCAGCTTCGGGTGACTGTCTGTGTGGAGTTTGTATGCTCGCCGCATGTCTGCATGGGTTTCCGCCAAATGCTCTGGTTTCCTCCCACCACCCAAAGATGCGCTGTGTTTAAAAATTGTCATAGTATCCAGGGATGGACGTCCTAGATGGATTAACCATGGTATGGGGATAGGATAGGATCGGGGTTTGGGTAGGTTGCTCCTCTTCAGAGGGTTAGTGTAGCCTTGTTGGCCCGAATGGCCTCTGCACTGTAGGGATTTTACAGGATGAGGTAATAAGAATGCACAGTCACCAATGAAGTAAAACTAGTGATTAGTGGGTCCGGAGGAGGTTGGAGAGATAGGGAGCAGTAAGGCTATGGAAGGATTTGAGATAAGAAGTTTGAGAGTAAAGCCTTGTCAGTGGGCAGCTGGAGATTACTGCTGGCATAAATGATACATTAGAGAACATGGCAGCATGTGTGAAGACTCAGTGATGAATCAGCAGAATGTAAATGTCTGTCAAGGTAAATATTGGCGAGATATGAACCTTCACACCACCAATAAACCCAGATACAGGGATTCTGAAGAAGGGTCACTGAACCTGAAATGCTAACTCTGCTTTCTGTTCACAGATGCTGCCAAACCTGCTGAGTTTCTCCAGCAATTTCTGTTTTATTTTCCAAGATACAGGAGTATTCACTTGGTGATTGATTCATCACTGGAGAAAAGGGTCTAATTGTTCTCTTGCTGTACGTTGCCTTTAGAAACTGCAAAGCTGATGCAAGTCCTGAGGATAATAATGATTTTGGCCTTGGCAGGTGACTGAAGATTAATGAAATGTGCATTAAAGATTTACAAGGCAATAAATGCAATGACTCATTGATATATACTTGTGTTAAGGATTGCCATCATTTTACTTGAATGTTTCCTTCAAGCTTATCCTGAAGGTACAATAACCAGGTATATTAAAGACATCATTATAGCAGGAAAAACACCCTCTTTCAAGAGATCACCAGCCTTGCATTAACTGATGTGACCATTCATCTACATTGGGCAGATGTATGGGGTCATTATAGATAGGCCATGTAGTTTATTTGCATTAAGTTGTTTGTTATTGTTGAGCTTTCTTCTTGCCCTTAAGTAAAATGTTTACTGCACTAAGATCCAGGGAAATGGCAATAAAACAACATGTTTTCTTTAAATGGGAATCTCTCCAAAAGAGACAGCATCCCCCCACCCCATCCCCTCCACTGTCCTGTCTCCTGCTTTGCCCTGCCTTAATGAGAACTGCACATATCAGTAAATTTTGGTTTTAAAGTTGAAACCTACCTCCTTAAATCACAGCCACTTTACACACTTCTCAAGAGAGGTCCCACCTCACGTGTTGATCTTAGTCTTTCGAGTGCAGACCACCCCGCTGTGCATGTCCAGCACTTAAAATACCGATCCATATCATGTGTGTCTCCACTCTGTACTCCGATTGGCAATGCATTGTTTGTGGTGCGCATCCATGGGTCTCCATCAGCTGGTCTCCTGTAAGGTATTGAAAGTGGAATGTTGATGCAGGCTTGGGTCCAATGATGTGGCACCATGGAATCCTTTATTAACTACTTATAAAGAGATTCCAATTCCTCTGTGTGGGGAGTCAAAGCCAAGGGGGGATCATCAGTTTAAAACTATAATCAAGGGAGTGAGAAGAGACGTCTGGAAAAATATCTTCATGTAGAGTTGTTTGAGCTTGTGATGTTTTATCATTGGGGGTGGTCGGTCCAAGAAATAACTGACCACTGCTTCATTTGAGCATGGAATGGCTATACCTTTGAACCAAGAGCAGATGCTGGCCTGCAATGTGAAAGCAGGACATTGATATTAGCTTTGGATTCCTTTAGCAAGGATCAATGGCAAATTTGATGGGCTGAATGTCCCTTTTCTGTGCTGCATTCAGCCACTGTATTCAGAGTGGACCAGAGAAATGTAATTTCCACAAAGAATTATCAAACACTAATGGATATCATCTTTATCAACTCACATTAAAGATGCTGTCTCTGTAAGGAGATTTCTTTTTTCTGTGTTTGGTTTGACTAACCCACAGGCATTAACCAAAAATGCTGTCTCTCTAATGAACTTGATTTGTGTGACATTGTGCAAACAGTGTAATGTGTGGGTTAAATTGCACAGTTTTCCTTTCCTGTTTATAAAGATATTAATATATTCCCTGAATAAGATATACCTATTGCTCGGAAACTGACATTCCCACAGATTGCATCTAAGACAATAATGTAGAGTTAACATGAGATGGTCATAGAATGTGTAGGTGAGGCTAATAAACATGGTTATTTAAACTGACTGCATGGGAGGTCGTAATAGCCAAGCCATCCAGATATACTGTTTCCTCTGGGAAAACTGTAAAAATAAAACTGACTGTTTTTGTATAGGAACAAACTAAACATAAAATAAAAGCATATTGTTCTTCAAACGCATCACTAGTCTGAGTCTGGTTCACTTTGTTCATTATTCTGAGCGATGTTTTAAGGTAGCTGATTTCACAAAGGGACAACTTAATATTTTAAGGTTGAATCTTATATTTTTGCACAAGCCCAAGTTGTGTTTAGCCTTTTTATTTAGGAAGGATTTCCACCACGAGGCCTGTGGGTTTCTTCTCTATATTTTACCAAATTTGCTTTATTAATGACATACCCCGCCCCTATGATGTTGCACACTTTGGCTTCCAACTCCACTTTAGTGTGCACTGTTCCAAGAACAACACACTACTCAGAGATAGCCAAGCCCAACTCTGGGCATGGAAAGCTGAGGGAGATCAATGCCCTGCTGTGGGCATGGACGCGGAGGCCCTGGTCAGGGTGATGCCAACACAGGACTTCATCATTTCTCAGGACCTATCTGTCTCTCTGTTTGCATCTGTGTGTATGTGTGTGTGTGCGTGCTTGCATGTGAGTGCGCATGCATGTGTGTGTGTGTGTGTGTATCCCACTAAACCCTCCCTATTCATGTACCTGTCTAAATGTCTAAATGCCTTTTAAATGTTGTAATTGTACCAGCCTCCACCACTTCCTCTGGCAGCTCATTCCATACACAGACCACCCTCTGTTTGAAAACATTGCCCCTCAGGTCCCTTTTAAATCTTTCCCCCCTCAGCTTAAACCTATTCCCTCTAGTTTTGGACTCCCCCAACCACGGGGAAAAAACATTGGCTGTTCACCCTATCCATATCATTTTATAAACTTCTGTAAGGTAACCCTTCAGTCTCCAATGTTCCAGGGAGGAAACTCCCTGTCTATCCAGCCTCTCCATATAACTCAAACCCTCCAGTCCTGTGAATCCTTTTTTGCACACTTTCCGGTTTAATAACATCTCTCGTATTAGCAGGTGACCAGAACTATACACAGTGTTACAAATGTGGCCTTACCAATGTCTTGTATAACCATAACATCAAATCCATACTCGTGTACTCAATGCTCTGATCCAAGAAGGCCAAATGCTTTCATCGCCACCATGTCTACCTGTGATGACACTTTCAAGGAACTACATACCAGCACCCCTAGATCTCTCTCTTCAACAGCACTCCCCAAGACCCTACCGTTAACTTTGTATGTCCTGCCCTGGTTTGTCTTACCAAAATACAACGCCTTGCATTTACCTGAATTAAACTACCATTCCTCAGCCTATTGACCTGGCTGATCAACATGCCATTGCACTCGTAGATAACTTTCTTCACTGTCTACTATACAACTAATTTTGGTGTCATCCGCAAGCTTACTAACCATGCCTCCTATTTTGCATCCAAATTGTTGATAAAAATGATGAACAACAGTGGACCCAGCACTGATCCTTGCGGCACACTGCTGGTCATAGACCTCCGGTCTGAACAACAACCCTTTACCACCACCTTCTGTCTACTGCCAATTTTATATCCAACTGGCTAGCTCTTCCTGGATCCCATGTGATCTAATTATAGTAACCAGTCCACCATGCAGAACCTTGTCAAAGGCCTTGCTAAAGTCCATGTAGGCAGCATCTACTGCTCTGCCTTCATCCAACTTCTTGATCACCTCTTCAAAAATCTCAACAAAATTTGTTACACTGGGTTTCCCATTCACAAAGCCACGCTGACTGTCCCTAATCAGTCCTCACCTTGCTTTTCCAAACTTATGTGTCTCTCCGCCCTATGTGTGTCTCTCTATGTGTCCCTCTGCTCCCTAGCCTGGTACCAGGGGCTGGCCTTGACTTATTGAGATGGAACACTGCTGAGCAATGAGTTGACTGAGGCCTGTTTCCTTTGTGTCTGCACTAAACAGCAGGGCAAGGCAGGAGGAATGTGAGCCAGGTTTGTCTGATGAGGAACCAAAGCACAAAAAGTCAAGGTAAGGCAATGCGTGGTGGAAATGCTTGGTGCAGTCCATGAGCTGGGTGAGTGTACTCGAGCACACAGTGTCCTTGCTGTAACATTACAATGAGAGTTGCCGGGCCAGCCCTGAGTGCAGTATTGAAGTGCAAAAGTGTCATCTAAGTGGCATAAGGGTTTTTAGAGACTTGCACATATCAGATGCCAATGTCTGCGGATGTGGAGCACGTGTGGCCTAGGCCCGTGAAGTGTACCCTGAGATTTTGGTGCTAATTGACTAACATGGAGGTCATTCAGAGCAAATGGTGCCCTGAATCTGCCAGGCACCTGTTCTGGTTTCCATGGTGAGTTTTCTCAATGTCGAGCTTGTTCAGCCCGTTTGGTAAGATAGTAAACTGAATATTAATGAGCTGAGTTGAACCATCAACAAGGCATTTAACAACACCTTAATTGACACCTCGCTGTTGCTCAGTATGAACATACTGCCTGGAAATGGAGCGATGTGCATTCAGTTGAGGTATTCAAGAGGGCATTAGATGATTCTTTGGATAGAAAAGATTTGCCAGAATATGAGGAAAAGATAGAAGATTGGCAGAAGTAATAGAATGGTGCAGGCACAATGGGGCTGAATGGCCTCCTTCAGCACTCTAGCAATTCTGTGATTACCTATAATCACAGTCAAAGGTCATTATAATCATCAATATTTATAAATCTAGACTGAGGGGTCTCCAAGTGGATATGAACCACATAACTCAGTCAACAATGTTTAGCACAGCTTACAAACATTTTCAATTCAGATCATTTCCTACAGACAGGCAGTTTGAGAAGTCTATCCATTTCCTTTTAACACATCAAGTATTCTCTATCGTCCACAGCACATGTGTGTTTGGTGAGTCTATTGGTCCCCGCCTATAACAGTGGTTTAAATCTCACTGGTGGAATGAAATTCAATTAATAATTCTGGAATTTAGAGCTAGTTCTAGTAATAGTGACCTCAAATTCATCTGTTTCACTGATGTCCTTTAGGGAAGGAGATGTACCATCCTTACCTGGTCTCGGTGGCTCCAGACACACAGCTAATGTGGTTGGCTCTTAACTCTCCTCTGAAATGGCCAAGCACACCACTTAGATCAAGGGAAATTAGGGGTGGGCCGTAAATGCTGGCCCTCCTCGTGTCACGGACATCCCATAAGATAATAAACTTTTAATGACTCAATCACTTTCAAGGACTGCAAACCAGAGCCAAATGCCCATTTTACTTACAATCCAACATCACAGAATAAACTGGGTTAATGTTGCTTCCCCAGAGCTAAGACTGCAGCAGTCCAAGTAGGCAGTTCTCCACCAGATTGTCCAGGGCATTTGGGCGTGGGAAACAAATATTGCCCCACATTGCAATATCCACAACCCATAAACGGGTTAAAAAAAGGTTGATGGTTCAATCTATGATGCTGCCATTATCTAAATCAAGTTGAAGAAATACAAAAACAAAGACAGAAATTGCTGAAAAAGCTCCGCTGGTCTGGCAGCATCTGTGGAGAGAAATCAGAGTTGACGTTTCAGGTCGAGTGACCTTTGCTCAGAACAGGAAGAAATACAAGCTGACCACTGTCATATTTCCAGATATTTTTATCCATATTTTCACAAGAAAAATGGTTTTACTTTAAAAATTTCAGGTTTTTAAAGCAATGTTTATTCACAAAAGTCTTTGGGCCCATATGTCCTTAAGTGATTTACTCACAGAAATGTAGAATGTAGGAGCAGGAATAGGCCATTTGGCCCTTCCAGCCTGCTCCACCATTTAATATGATCATGGCTTTCTCCCCACACCCTTTGATCCCTTCAGCCCCAAGACCTATATTTAATTCCTTCTTGAAAACATTCAATGATTTGGTCTTGACTGCTTTCTGTAGCAGAGAATTCCACAGGCTCACCGCTCTCTGGGTGAAGAACTTTCTTCTCATCTCAGTCCTAAATGGCCTACCCCAACATCCTTAGACTATGATCCCGAGTTCCTACCCTTATCACTGTCTCATGAAACTATAAATAATAAAGAATTTGTCAGCCACACTCGAACACTGCATTGCATTGGCTTTGATTCCTGTCTGACAATTGATAGAGGAAATCCAGCCCAAGTAACCCAGGCTGTTGAAATATGAAACTATGAGATACTTGAATTTTCAAAGGGGCTGCAAGGGAGTTAGAGTGTGTAGAGACCAATTAGAAATGAATTTGTTGAAGTCAAACATCCCAGTTGACTAATGCGAAGAAAATTTGTGTATTTATTTCTGTGGAAGACAAGTTACACTGATTGAGATTCGATTATAACTCACTTGTGAGTTCACTTGCTGTAAAATAAAGCAGCTTAATGATTCATATCTAGGCTCATCCCATGCGGTACTTTCTCCATTATCTTTTAAGAGTTTGAAGATGCAAAAGACATGAGTATCCAATGAAAGCAGTTTGTATTCATTCACAGGATGTGGGAGTCTCTGGTTAGGCCAACATTTATTGCCCAAAAGGTAGCTGGAGTTCAACTATGTTGCTATGGGTCTGGAGACACATGTAGACCGCACCAGGTAAGGCCAGCAATCTCATTCCCTGATAGATATTATCTACAAGCTGGGTCTCCTCGAACAATCAACAACAGTTTCATGGTCATCACTGGACTCCAGACTTTTATTGAATTCAAATTCCACCATCTGTCATGGCAGGATTCAAACACAGGTCCCCAAAACATTGCCTGGATCAATAGTCTCGGCACAACGTCACTAGGCCATTGCCTCCCCTTACTTTGCAAGAAGGTATTACTGTCATACTGCTGGGTGGTGCTGTTATCAGGTCAGACCTTGGGCAGTGCGGGTGGATCCAAAAATGGAAACCATTGTCCCAAACATTGCCATCACAAGACACCCTGAGGCAAGTTCCATTAGTTAAATGTCGGATCAAATTACTGCAGGTGCTGGAATCTAGAAGACTCAAAATCTTAGCTTGCTCTCTCTCCATGGATGTTGTCTGACTCACTGGGATCTCCAGCATTTATTGTTTCCATTAGTTAGATGTTGTGCCACATGATTTGTCTCGAAAATATTTTATCCTGAGAATTGCTGGCAGTGCAAGGTGATAACAACCCAGTGCGGACATTGGTCAGTTGGACATTTGCTGTACAATGGGACCAAGGGCCTACCTCCTCAGCCAGAGAGAGTTAAACGATGAAGAAAGAAACAGGAGAAAGAGAAAATGTGGGAGGAATGCATTAGAGACAAATTAGGCACAGAAAAAGAAATAGATTGGATTAAGAGAGGGAAAAAATGAGCTCACAAGGAAATGTAAGAACAAAAATTATAAAATGACTTAAAATGTAATATTTCTAAATCACTGAGAATGTACTATGTGCAAAAATAGGGCTCAACAGTTTAAAAATATCCTTTTTTTCTGGCCAGAGAGAATAACTGACATTTCATTGATAATTATAGCACCTTTAAAAGAGTACCTTGCACTGTTAAGTACCAGTTCTAACTTTCAACAGTGAATTGAATCTGAGTTTAATGTACAATTGTAACAAAGGTCAGAAGAAGAAACTATAAATTTAAAATCGGAGCTGGGCTGTTCAGAGGTGATATTAGGAAATATTTCTTTTCAAAAGGGTGAATTGAAGCCTAGAATTTTCTCCTCCAAAAAAGCAGTTCAGGCTGGGGATTAATTGAAAACTTTAAAACTGAGGTTGACAGATTTTTGTTTGGCAAGTTTCAGAAGCAAGAAGAGCAGATGGAGCTACGATACAGATTAGTCATGATCTTATTGAATAATGGGACAGGCTTCAGTCATAGAGTCAGAGTCATACAGCATGGAAACAGACCCTTTGGTCCAACCAGTCTGTGCGGACCATAATCCCAAACTAAACTAGTCCCACCTGCCTCTTGCTGGCCCATATCCCTCCCAACATTTCCTATTCATGTACTTATCTAAATGTCTTTTAAACATTGTTACTGTACCCACATCCATCACTTCCCCAAGAAATTCATTCTGCCCATGAACCACACTCTGTATAAAAAATTTGCCCCGATGTATTTTTTAAATCTCTCTCCTCTCACTTTAAAAGTACGCCCCCTAGTCTTGAATTTGCCCCATCCTAACCCTATCGATACCTCTCGTGATTTTATGAACTTCTATAAGGTCACTGCTCAAACCCCTATGCTCCTTTGGAAAAAGTCCCAGCCAATTCAGCCGTTCTGTATAACTGAAACCTTCCATACCCGGCAACACCCTGGTAAATCTCTTCCGAACCCTCTCCAGCTTAATAATATCCTGAAAACTGACTCTTTGACTGTAATCTCTCAAGATGCTCACTCTGAACCATGTGAAGAGGACTTTCTCGTCAGTTACTGCCAAGTATTTTCTTAACAGTTTTACAAGTATCAGCGAAGTAGATCTGTAACTGGTGCAGACATATCTATGCATTTTAAGAACCATGAGCTTGGGGAAAACAAACATCACTTTCATCATCTCTGGCATTGTTTAGAATTCTATGCTTCACTGTGTTATCTCAATAGATCATCTGTCTTTGGAACACTAGATCTGTTCATTGACTACTTGAAGGGAAGAATGATTGGCCAGTTCTTCAAATTGCAACAATAACCACAGCGAATACATGCATTTATGTAGCACCTTTATTGCAACAAGCTATCCCTCAGTGTTTCACAGGAGCATTGTAAAACAAAATCTACGTAGAGCGATATTAAGTTAGATGGGCAAAATCTAGTTCAAAGAGATAGTATTTTTAAAGGAGTTTCATAGAATGTCTACAGTGCAGAAGCAGGTGATTCAGCCCATTCTGACCCTCTGAAGAGCATCCCAGCCAGATCTAACCCTGTATCCTATCCACCAACTCTGTATTCCCCATGGCAAAAACCACCTAGCCTACAAATCCCCAGACACTATGGACAATTTAGCATGACCAATCCACTGAACCTGCACATCTTTAGACTGTGGGAGGAAACTGGAACACCCAAAAGAAACCCACACAGACATGGGGAGAATATACAAATTCTACACAGACAGTCACCTGATGCTGGGATTGAACCCAGGTCCCTGGTAGTATGAGGCAGCAGTGCTAACCACTGAGCCACCATGTCACCTGTTTCTTAGGTTGGGAGTGGGGGTGGGGGGGAACAATAGAGAGACCGAGAGCTGAGGTCTCCCTTCAGCCAACATGGGTCAATGGTCTGGAATTCCCTTCCTAAAGCTCACCATCTCTCTACTGCCTCCTCTCCTGCCCTCCCACTTTAAAAGGTGTTATTAAAATCAAGAATGCAGAACAGGCTAGAATTTGATGAATACAGAACTCAAGACTTTGGAGGACCATGAGAAATACGAAGAGTGGCAGGCTGTTCGGCCCCTCTAATCAATAGGACCATGGCTGATTGGACATTCCTGACATACGTTCTCCTGCCCTTTCTCTGTAATCCTTGAATTCCCTTCCACGGGAGAGACTGCTGGAGTTGAAGATGTGAGTTTATAAGTTTAAACAGTGAGTTTTAATCAGTCAGCCAGGAATTAAAATGCTAACAGGCAGTGATAATGTACACAAAACCAGTACTTAATTAAAGTGTAATTGCAGGACAAGGGCAGTACGAGGTCCCATCAATGGTTGATACCAATTACAGTGCTGTAACTCCCAGTCCAGTTGAAACTGATAGGTTCACTTTCTTTCTAAGCGATTCAGATTGGTATCCGCAAGTTTTTTTTTAGCTGCTTAATTGGCTTTAGAGTCACCTGGGAGTTTGGATGAGTTTTTCTCATCTTGCCAAGGAGAATGCAGTCAGTCAATTCCTCAAAACACAGTAAATAAAGGAGGTTGGGTCTGTTGACTGGAACTGAGCCCTGGGGCTGCCTCTCTGATCTCACTATGACTTTTCCCTCATGTGGTCTATTCTCTTGTTTATTGTAATCCCACAGTCACTATATAGAAATGGTGTCTCCTCAAGAACATTGTTCTGTTCCACCCTTTGCCCACTGAGTCTGCACACACTGAGGTGGGCTGATTAAACACTGTGCTCAACTTTCAGGGAGAAGTTTGACTGAGATGCCTCATGACAAACTTTCATTTCGAGAATGAGATTGGGTAAAGTGTTGCATCCAGAGGCTATTATAAATGCAGATTTGGTGCCAGCACAGCCTCTGTATTATAGTGTGCAGGGGGGTGGTGATGTGGTGGTGGAGATGTGAGTTCCTTAGAAATGAGAGGGGGCCTAGCAACCTGAGCTATATTACATGTACCACCAACCCCAACCCTGACAAAAATACCCTACCCACCATTTCTGACCACTCATCAATGTCATCCATGATATTTAGATGGATCAGAGATGACCTAATTAAAACATATAAGATCCTGTGGGGATGTTTCGTCTCGTAGGTCAATCTAGAACTAGAGGGCCATTGTTTAAAAATAAAGGTGTGCCCATTTAAGAGACAGATGAGGAAACATTTATTTTCTCTCAGGGGTTGTGAGTTGAGGCTACCTCGTTGAATGTTTTTAAGGCAAAGACAGATAGATTTTTGAACAGTAAAGGAATTAAGGGTTTTGGTGAGCAGGCGGGTAAGTGAAGCTGAGTTGATAAGAAGACCAGCCATGATCTTATTGAATGACGGAGCAGGCTTGATGGGTCAATGGCCTACTTCTAATGTTCTTAGGAATTCCTCTCCTTGAAAGGCAGCGAATCATAGATTCCTTACAATGTGGAAGCAGGCCACTCAGCCCATCTAGAGTACATCGACCCTCCGAAGAGCATCCCACCCAGACACACCTCATTACTGTAACCTTGTATTTCCCATGGCTAATCCACCCAGTCTGCATATCCCTGGACCCTATGGGACAATTTAGCATGGCCAGTCCATCTAACCGGCATATCTTTGGACTGTCCGTGACACCACCCACGCCCTCCACCTCCTCCAGAACTTCCAATTCCCCAGTCCCCAACACCTCATCTTTACCATAGACGTCCAGTCCCTATACACCTGCATTCCCCATACAGATGGTCTAAAGGCTCTCCACTTCTTCCTGTCCCGCAGGCCCGACCAGTCCCCCTCCACTGACACTCTCATCCGCACAGCCGAACTCGTCCTCACCCTCAATAACTTCTCTTTCAATTCCTCCCACTTCCTACAGACAAAGGGGGTGGCCATGGGTACCCACATGGGCCCAAGCTACGCCTGCCTCTTTGTAGGTTACGTGGAACAATCCCTCTTCCGTACCTATACTGGCCCTAAACCCCACCTCTTCCTCCGTTACATTGATGACTGTATCGGCGCCGCCTCGTGCTCCCACAAGGAGCTCGAACAGTTCATCCACTTCACCAACACCTTCCACCCCAACCTTAAGTTCACCTGGACCATTTCTAACACCTCTCTTTCCTTCCTGGACCTCTCTGTCTCCATCTCTGGCAACCACCTAGAAACCGATATCCATTTCAAGCCCACCGACTCCCACAGCTACCTAGAATACACCTCCTCCCACCCACCTTCCTGCAAAAATGCTATCCCCTATTCCCAATTCCTTTGCCTCCGCCACATCTGCTCCCAGGATGAGGCATTCCACTCCCGAACATCTCAGATGTCCTCGTTTTTCAAGGATCGCTACGTCCCCCCCTCAGTGGTTGAGAATGCCCTCAACCGTGTCTCCCGCATTTCCCGCAACTCATCCCTCACACCCCCTCCCCACAATAACAACCAAAAAAGAATCCCCCTCGTCCTCACGTACCACCCCACAAACCTCCGGATCCAACGCATCATCCTCCGACACTTCCGCCATCTGCAATCCGACCCCACCACCAAAGACATCTTTCCCTCCCCATCCCTATCTGCTTTCCAGAGGGACCACTCTCTCCGTGACTCCCTTGTCCACTCCACAGTCCCCTCCAGCCCCACCTCACTCGGCACTTTTCCCTGCAACCGCAGGAAGTGCTACACCTGCCCCTACACCTCCCCCCTCACCCCCATCCCAGGCCCCAAGAAGACTTTCCACATCAAGCAGATGTTCACCTGCACATCTGCTAATGTGGTATACTGCATCCGCTGTACCCAGTGTGGCTTCCTCTACATCGGGGAAACCAAGCGGAGGCTTGGGGACCGTTTTGCAGAACACCTACGCTGGGTTCTCACTAAACAACTGCACCTCCCAGTCGCAAACCATTTCAACTCCCCCTCCCATTCCGCAGACGACATGTCTATCCTGGGCCTCCTGCAGTGCCACAACGATGCCACCCGAAGGTTGCAGGAACAGCAACTCATATTCCGCTTAGGAACCCTGCGGCCCAATGGTATCAATGTGGATTTCACAAGCTTCAAAATCTCCTCTCCCGCTACCGCATCCCAAAACCAGCCCAGCTCGTCCCCACCTCCCTAACCTGTCTTTCCTTCCACCTATCTCCTCCTCCCACCTCAAGCTCCACCCCCATTTCCTACCTACTAACCTCATCCCGCCCCCTTGACCTGTTCGTCCTCCCTGGACTGACCTATCTCCTCCCTAACTCCCCACCTGCACTCACCTTTACTGGCTCCATCCCCGCCTCTTTGGCCTGTCTGTCTCCTCTCCACCTATCTTCTCCTCTATCCATCTTCTATCCACCTCCCCCTCTCTCCCTATTTATTTCAGAACCCCCTTCCCCTCCCCCATTTCTGAAGAAGGGTCTAGGCCCGAAACATCAGCCTTCCTGCAACTATGATGCTGCTTGGCCTGCTGTGTTCATTCAGCTCTACACTGTGTTATCTCAGATTTTCCAGCATCTGCAGTTCCTACTATCTCTGAAGAACTGATCAGTACTTTTCTGAAGAACAATCATTCCAGTTAACTATTTCTGTGTCCACAGACGCTGCCAGAACTGCTGAGTTTCTCCACAGCATTCTCTGGGTTTGTTTCTGATTTGCAGCATTTTGAGTGTGTTGGAGGCAGATTCAGTTGTGTCCTTGGAAGAGCAATTATATACAGGACTTCAAAGAGTGGGAGTTGCTAGCAATGAGCTAGCGCACACACAATGGGCCAAATGGTCTTCTTTGTGCTGTAACTATTCTATGATTCTAAAACCAGAGGAGAGACAGTAAAGCAAATTGAAACATGCCTGAGTGAAAGAGGAGCACAGGGGAGCACTGCAGATAAACAGTTCCATCGTCCTGATGAAGGGCTTAAACATAAAGGATAGTTTATTAGAAAGATGCCAGGAATGAGTTTCATTGCAGACTGACGTGACATTGAGGGGATGCAGCACTGGGGGGCGCCAGTGCAGTAGCTAAGGCTGGAATCCCATTCACAGGCAGTCAGGAATCGTATCAAAAAATAAACTTCCCTGTTTCACCAGTTCAGCTGATCCACTCAAACTGCGAAGAGACTCAACCTCTACCAGTTAAATCATCGAGAAAAATTGCAGAGATACCCATCTAAGGGAAACATTGATCAGTTTTGTTCACTCCAGCAATTCAGTAAATTTAAGTTCTTCCAGCCATTTATATGAAGGCACTGGTAGTGTCCTATTTCCATTGACAAATCTTTTTCCCTGCTTCCTAATGATGTTATTCTTGCTGAAGTTAAGATCCATAGGTGCAAAGAGCTCTATTCTTCAGCATTGAGCCATGTCGTAAAGGGCTGTTATTCTCCAGGGTAGGACTCCACAGCTGAGCCTAGTCTGTCTCCAGCTGATACCGACACTATCACACTCCCTCACACACTCTTAGACAAACACATGGACACTCTCACAGGAGATACATGAGCTTGTTCACAAATATGCACACTCAGACATGCACACACTCACACTCTCACAGCCACTCACACACATTTGGAGACAACACATATGCAAAGACATGCCAACACAGACAAACGCACACTCATAGGAGATGCATGCACACTCACAGGGGATGCACGCACACAGTCTCACAGACATTCACTCACAGACGCGCACACACGTTCACACAGGAGATACAATCACATACACACACTCACAAACACTCACATTCTCACTTACAGGAGATACAATCACACACAGATAAACGTGCACACTCACAGGAGACAGGTACACAAACTCACAAACATAAGAACTACACACATTTTCAGAGAAGCACAAACAAGAATACTCACTCGCACAAAGGCACTTGGACTCACTTTCTCGTGCACGCACACGCACATACACACACGACACACACGAGTCAGACCCACTGACTCCTATAGCTGCCTTGACTACAAGTCCTCTCACCCACCCTCCCGCAAGAGTACGATCCCTTACTCCTAATTCCTTCGCCTCCGCTGCATCTGCTCCCAAAATGGGGCATTCCACTCCCGAACATCCCAGATGTCCTCCTACTTCAAGGACTGCAACTTCCTTCCTCCATTGATCGAAAATGCCCTCAACCACATTTCCCACACTTCAGCCCTCAAACTCCCTCCCCCCAACAAAAATAAGGACAGAGTCCCCTTGGTCCTCACATACCACCCCATCAACCTCCGCATCTTGCATATCATTCTCCACCATTTCCGCCACCTGCAATCTGATCCCACCACCAAAGAGATATTTCCCTCCTCACCCCTTATCTGCCTTTCATAGGAAACGCTCACTCTGCTCTACATTCTGCACCAAACCCACCACACCTGGTGTACAACCTTTCCCTGCAACCGCAGGAGGTGCTACACCTGCCCCTACACCTCCCCCCTCACCCCCATCCAAGGCCCCAGACAATCTTTTCAAATCCAACAAGGATTCACCTGAACATCCTATAACCTGGTCTACCCTATTCGTTGCTCCCGATGTGGTCTCCTCTACATCGATGAGACCAAGTACAGACTCAGTGACCGATTCACAGAACATCTGCGCTCTGTACGCTATAATCAACAACATCTTCCAATTGCGAACCATTTTAACTCCCCCTCCCAATCTCTGGATGACATGTCCATCCTGGGCATCCTCCAGTGTCACAATGACGCCACATGCGAACTGGAGGAGCAGCACCTCATATTCCACCTGCAGCTCTTACTATCTCCACACACACACAGAGTAATAAATAATGCACAGGTCTTCTGAACAGCATCAAATGAGGGTGTAGTTCTTGTAGGAGCCCTATGACTTGGCCATTGACCCTAACTTGGGGATTGCACCAGTGTTTCCGATGATGCCTTGAAGATTATTTTGAAGAGTGAGCTGGTAATCCGATAACAAGATAATCCCCAAACCAAGTCACAATATAGTGAATTTTTTTTAAAAAAGCAGAAGGAGATTGGAGTATGATGAAATTGTGTCCATACAGAGACGTCAGAAGTTGATCCTGCATTCGTGAGATATTTTAAATGGTTCATTTTGGCAGAATACCCAGTGATAGATTATACACTGGAAAAAAAACTATCCAACTTATTTTACTGCTGTATATGAAAATGAACTGAGAGCAATTTCAACTCTGAAACCGCTAGTGCTATAGAATAGCTAAAAGTTAGCCCGAAATGTTGCCTGTGGAATGAAATCCTCATCCTCTTTGTACAGAACGTGCTTTACAGAAAGATAGCGTGTAAAGAAGGAAGAAGTCAGAAGTAATTGATTCATGCAGTGTTCTGTGAGGGCTTCGATCACTCCAGCAGAAACACTGGTCGAAACACAATCCATAACAGAGCCCTTTTTCTAAAAGAGAGTAGATACGTAATGGAAAACAGAACAAAATAGGGTCAGCAGAAAGAGCAAGAAATATGACTAAGCTGACATTTTTCGTTCTTCAAATACTTTGATTCTATTAATCTGGATTTAGTTCAAGAGGGAGGTTATATTTGAAGGTTATTGGAAAAAACACACTTGAACCAATGCTCTTAGATGTGTCAGTCTGGACCAGGCTCTAATTGCTTTGATAGCTTTCTGTGAGAGGAAGTGGACGGAGCTGTTAGACTGAAATGCATTATTTATTAGCAGAGGATGTTCAGACTAGGTCTGACATCCGTCCATTTGCAACAGATGATGAACAGGCAGCAAATAACTCCATTTCAGATGAGGTGTCTTCATACAGTGCTCCTTTGCTAATGACCGAAGAGGCTAATCCTTGAGAGACAAATTCTGACACAAGTAGTCCACATGAAACCGAGGAGAGTGGGTGTGGGCAGTTCCATTTGGCAAGGATATCTGTTGTGAAGTTGCTGTAACCACTGGTTATCATGGTGGTGTGTTCCAGCACACAGAAAGCCTTGCCATTTTCCTGTCATCAGCCAGATGCAATAAAACACATCTCTAAGATACTGTTGCCAAGTTTTCAAACATCCTTGAGGTGGAGCCTTTCATGTCCTACAGATGATAGGCTCCAGTTCCATACTGTACTGAAAATGTAAACATTAAAGACATCATGGTCCCACAGGATCAAAGGGCTGGTCTCTCACATGAGAAAGGTGGTGGTTTGACTTGGGGGTCACGACACTTCAGGTGAGGGGAGAGGATGAGAAGGAGAGTGCTTCACGGTCACCACAGCTGGTGCAGGAATTGAGCCCATAAAATTGGCAACACGAGCCATCCAGCCACCTGATCTAATCCACCCACATATAGATGATGAGGTGCACTGGTGGGGAAGGGGAGTGGATTGGTAATGGTGGTGATGGAGGGTGGATTGGTAATGGTGGTGTTGGAGGGTGGATTGGTAATGATAGTGATGGAGGGTGGATTGGTAATGGTGGTGATGGAGGGTGGATGGGTAATGGTGGTGATGGAGGGTGGATGGGTAATGATGGTGATGGAGGGTGGATGGGTAATGGTGGTGATGGAGGGTGGAT
>NC_063356.1:7570429-7624987 GCF_021869965.1 Rhincodon typus | reverse complement strand
GGTAATGGCGGTGATGGAGGGTGGATGGGTAATGGTGGTGATGGAGGGTGGAGTGGTGTAGCGGTGATGGAGGGTGGATTGGGGAGAGAGATAGGGGAGCAAAATTAATGGTGAGAGCGTAAAAAGCTTTAGGTTGCCTTCAGTGTAAATAAATGAATCATCCAAGGCTCAATGCCATTCTCTTCTCCCTTGATGTTTAAGACCTGGACTTATCGAGAAACCATTGTTTCAGAAAATTGTCTTATTGGGATCACTGATAAACTTACTCACTCATTACTGCAGCCGGTTCCTGGGTTGCAAACAGGTTCATTCTGGAGTCTGTTCATAGATCGATTAGTACACAAGTCACAACACAATGGAGAAGCAGCTGTTGTAAGTACAAGAAATGTTCATGTGGTGGGTCTTTAAATTTACAGCCCTGGACGAAATCACATTATATTGATCTCAACTGAAAATGCAAATGATACTAACTGTAATTACAGTTTTATATTCATTCATTGCTGTTTGCTGTGCATCAATTAGCTTTATTGCATTTATTCACTGATGTGGGTGTTTCTGGCTCAACCAGCATCTATTGTCCATCTTTAATTGCCCAAGCCTGTGAGTCTGGAGTCACGTGTAGGCCATATCGGGTATGGGCAACAGATTTCCTTCCCTAAAGGACATTAGTGAACCAAATCGGTTTTTACAATGATCGACCATTATTACAGATACGCTATTAGGCCGGCTTTTTGTTCCAGATTTTTATTGAATTTCAATTGTGGTGGCATTCAAACCCATGTCCCCAGAACATTATCCTGGCAGTCTATACTACTAGCCCAGTGGTATTAACACAATGCCATCACCTCCCAACTCCAGTGTTTACTGACATTACAACAGCCACTGCACTTCAAAAGGATTTCATTGGGTATGGATTACTCTGGGACATCTGAGGTTGTGCAAGGCACTATATCAATGCAAACCTTTCTTTCAGCACTAACTGATTATTGTTTTATCTGCCTTTTATCTGCTTTGTCTCACCCAATATTTAGTAATATCTTCAGCTGTTCTACTGTTCCAAAGCTGTCCTCAACACTTTGTCTGAGGTCCTGTCAGAAAGAACTTGTCGATATATTTGCCAGTCAGGAACTCAAAGCTGTGAGATATTTGTGTTCTTTCACTGCCAGAAAAATCACAGGTTCACAAGAGAATCTCACTGTTTGTTCTCAATTTGTGAACTGACAGGAATAAGGAGAGACTATGTTGGATCATGTATAATACAGGGATGCCCCTATCTTATAATATTATTTGACCTCCACCTCCTTATAATCCTGTTTGTAGATATTCAGCTGTCTACTATCAAAGATTTTGACCTCTTGGCATTTAGCTGCCTAATAGCTATCAGTATCCCAATAGATATTGTCCGTTTAGTATTTAAGGGCTCAGATGTCCAGTAGCTTTATAATTAACCTTTGACTTGACAGATGTAGCTCTTGCCCTCAAGAGTCGCAGTTGTCAAACAGTCAATCCATTGCCTCATCTCCTTTGGGGCTTTTATGTTGTCAAAGCAGGAATCAGAACATCTACAAAGAGCCATTAGGGAAGAGTAATGGCCTTCAAAATGTGCATTATTGAAAAAAAAACTGTGGAATTAGTTGGTACGGAAGGTTATGGATTATCTGCCTTGTTTTGGAACACTGACTGCAGAGCTACAGTGAGTGTTTGTTTCCACAGCCACATGCTTAATATTGTGCGACGGTTTTTTCATTGAAATAACTCTGCTTGTCTAAGCAGCAATGTACAGCTAATTACTGGAAGGCAGTGGGTCAAATAGGTTTTTACACACAGACTCACTCATACACACAGACGCAGACACACACAGATGCAAACACACGTACACACATATATTCACACAAACGGACACACATGTACACATATATTCACACACACATGGACACACAGACTCACTCACACACACAGACGCAGACACACACAGATGCACACACACATACAACCACAGAGACACACAGACTCACTCGTATACATACTCAGACACATGCACACACACATCCACATGCTCACACAGATATACATACATGCATGTATATACACACGTATACAAATAGACACATGTATGGGCACACACATACATGCATGCTCTCACACACAGTGCTAATTGACATCATGTTGCAGAGGATTATTACACTATTATTCAATTCCGTGATTAATATGGGACCAACATCTCTTTAAATTATGCTTTCCATTATCTAGCATTTTTATGAGACCCAGATTGCCATTAAAGATGCAGTATGTTCCATAATCTCCATATTTATTTGTCACCCAAATTGTCTTTGAAGGGGAAGGATGTTCCATTATCCCAGCAATTAAACTCAATTCAAATTAATATTAAAGGGACACAACATTGTCCTGATTGACCCCATAAATGGCCTGGGCACCTTTTGGTGTTTTTCGATTTCTCTTGATCTCATGCTGGTTTGAGACAGTACCCAAGGAAACAATTCCTAGAATTTTCACTGGTATAAATAAAGGGAAATATGTTCAGTTCTTCAACACCTTTCATGTCAGCATGTTGTATAGTGCATCAAAGAATTAGCTTCACGGAAGCATAGAATAGGTACAACACGGAGGAAGATCATTCAGCCCGTCAAATCAATGGTGGCCTCTCAGATAGCTCGCCTCAGCTAGTGGCACTCCCTTGTATTTCCCCAGAGCCCTCCAAACCTTCTCGTGTAAAATCCAAATAGCTTTTGAAAGGTATAATTGAACTTGCATCCTCTGCACTCTCAGGCAACATATTTCAGATTCTAACCACTCATCGTGCGAAGAGGTTTTCCTCATGTCGCCTTTGGTTCTTTTTCCATTTACATGAAATCAATCTCCTCCATTTCTCAAGATGGGTCTTTGAAGTTTTGTCACTGTGTAGGCAAATAAGCATCCAATTTGCAAAGTGCTTGCCTGAAATACTGTGAAGATGCCAGAATATTTTGTTAAAAGAGGACCAACACAGACAAAAGTGGCTACGGATGGAAATTAAGTGGCTGTCTGGAGAGAAAGAAAAACAAAATGTCACACCAGCAGATGAAAAGGCATCTTCAAACAACTACCTTCAAAGAGGGAGGAGGCAAGTCAATAGAGACTGGACTGTGATGTCTTGTGACGACAAAGGTGATGAGGAGCTAGTGATGCCTTGCTCAACAGCAGGTCATCCTCGCTGGATTATATCCCCAACTACAGATGCATTTTGTGCTTTTCCCTTTGAAGAGCACACAAGGGCAAGGGTTAAAAAGCCAGTTTCAACTCTACTGGAATTGAATGTTTCATTTGTATCAGTCTCAAGTATCAGCATGCTGTGAAGGTCATAGTCACAAACTATCCCCTATCCCCTCGAGTCGTAGAGTCATAGATTCATACAGCATGGAAACTGACCCTTTGGTTCCAACTCAACGAGACAATCCAATCTGATCTAAACCCGTTTGCCAGCATTTGGTCCACGCCCCTCTAAACCCTTCCTATTCATATACACATCCAGATGCCTTTGAAATATTGTAATTGTATCAGTCTCCACCACTTCCTCTGGCAGCTCATTCCCATACAAGCACTGCCCTTTGCGTGAAAAATTACCCCTCAGGCCTTTTTTAAATCTTTCCCCTCTCACCTTAAACCCATGACTTCGAGTTTTGGCCTCTCCTACCCTAGGGAAAAGGATCTTGGCTATTTATCCTCTCTGTGCCTCTCATGATTTTATAAACTTGTGTAAGATCACGCCTCAGTCTCCCTTGCTCCAGGGAAAATAGCCCCAGCCTATTCAGCCTCTGCCTAGAGCTCAAACCCTCCAACCTGGCAACATTTTTGTAAATCTTTTCTGAACCCTTTCAAGTTTAACAACACCTTTCCTATAGCAGGGAGATCAGAACTGAACGGAGCAATCTATAAATGTTGCAGGTAAAGACCTTCTCTCATTCTGATTCTCAAAGTCAGCTTGCTAGCAGCCGGCTGTACTCTAATATTCAATCACGGTCAAAAGGAATCAGAACCACAAAATCTCAATCAATCTGTTAAAGTATTGATGAAACTGACTGCTCAACTACCAATGACAACACTATACAACAACAACTGCACTGTTTAGCTATCCATGTTCTGAGGAAGGGTCACCGGACCCGAAACGTTAACTCTGATTTTTTCTTCACAGATACTGCCAGACCTGATGAGCTTTTCCAGCAGCCTCTGTTTTTGTTCATGATTTACAGCATCCACAGTCGTTTCCATTTCCATTCAGCTATCCGCTCTTCCCAAACTAATCAGAGAATGATCCAGAGAGTTTCTGAAGAAGGGTCTCGACCCGGAACGTCAGCCTTCCTGCTCCTCTGATGCTGCTTGGACTGCTGTGTTCATCCAGCTCTACACCTTGTTATCTCAGAGACTGATCCATACATTTTTTAAACTTTAATCTTTTTGAACTCTCCTCATTTCTAACTTCTCTGAATGTGTGTTGCTGATGCTTTAGTTATTTTATTAAATAATAACTCATTGTTTACTAACTTAAGAAAACCCAGTTGAATTGCGTCCTTTTAAAACATAAATTCAATTGGGTCTGCAGGGGTGGGGGGGAAGGCTTGAAAAGGGAAAGGGTCCATTTTAAATTAACTTTGTAGGCAAATAAGTAAGAAAAGACAGTCTAACCGTTGTCACCCAAAGGTTTAACAATTTGGAGTGTTTTGTCTGCGATCACTACAGACAGAGAACCCTTTAGCAGGAGAACACTAAATACAGCATTGAGTGGAGCCACACAAAGATTTAGCTCTTGATCTCTGTCCAGTTCAAGAAATTCACCTGAAGACAAACAAAGCACCAAGCATTGGAACTTTGGAACAGGAGTTATCCATTCTGCTCCTTGAACCTGTTCTGGTATTAAAGTAGATCATGGTTGATCACTACCTCAACTCTGTAACCCAGCTTTGGTCCATGTCCTTTAATAACCTTGCCCATCAAAACTCAGTTGCAAAATAAAAACCGAAAAAACTTCGGATGCTGTAAATCAGGAAAACAAAAGTTGCTGGAAAAGCTCAGCAGGTCTGACAGCATTTGTGAAGGGAAAAACAGAGTTAACATTTCGGGTCCAGTGGCCCTTTCTCAGAACTCTTATTGTTGTTGTTAAAACTCAGTTGCAGTCCTGCTGTTAATCTGGTGGCTCGGTGGTTAGCATTGCTACCTTACAGCACTAGGGATCCAGGTTCAAATCTGGCCTTTGGTGATTCTTGGTGTATCTGTGTGGTTTTCCTCCCACAGTCTCAAAATCTGCACGTTAGGTGGATTGATTATGGTAAATTGCGTTTTAGAGACCAGGGATATGCAGGTGGATTAACTATGGTAAATGTGGTATTATGACGATAGGGTGGGATACTGTTCAGAGGTTTGGTGCAGGCTGAATGGTCTCTATCTACACTGGAGGGATTCTATAATAGCTTTATGAGAAAGTTTCAGTCTTCAACCATGCTTTTGTATGAGTAAATGTTGCCAGACACAATCCTTGAAAAGCCTCATTCCAATGTGAATGTTTCTCCTTCTATTTTGAGACATTCCATCAGAGGAAATAGCTTCTCCTTGTCTAAACATTAAATTCTGTTGAGACCATCACTGTTTTTCTTAAATTTTTCTCAATTTTGGTTTGTAACTGTGAGTTGAAGGTGGGAATTGAATCTTTGAACTTTGAACAGCCACCTGTTTTCTTTAAAAAAAAAGGGACAGAACAAAAGACTGAGGTTTGCTGTTGGGAAGTGGCCTGGTAAGATAATGCAGGTTAATTACTGCTCTAAGAATACTATGCATGAACCAACACCGAGATGTTGTTATACTCAACGATGGTTGGATTATTCAATCAAGGCAGAGCATCGAAAGTGCTGGCCAATCAACCACAGAGAATGTTGAAAAAGAAAGAAAAATACAAAGAGTGTACTGGTTCTGACTGTTTCTTGGGCAGGAGGCACTTTTGCTTTGGAAACCTTTGGACCGGACTGGGTTTTGTCTTTTGGTTTTGCTCTTTCTCGTTATTCTCCAGTTATTGACTTGTTAAAAGTTCTTAGAAAAGAGCCTCAGTCTGTAAGAAGTAAGTAACAATTCTCTGGAGGTCTGCAGAAACTGTTGGCATTATTAGGGGCGGCACGGTGGCTCAGTGGTTAGTACTGCTGCCTCACAGCACCAGGGACCCGGGTTGGATTCCACCCTCGCGTGACTGTCTGTGTGGAATTTGCACATTCTCCCCGTGTCTGCGTGGATTTCCTCCGGGTGCTCCGGTTTCCTCCCACAGTCCAAAGATACGCAGGTTAGGTGGATTGACCAGGCTAAATTGCCCATAGTGTTCAGGGAGGTGTAGCTTAGGTGGGTTATAGGGGGATGAGTCTAGATGGGTTGCTCTGAGTGTTGGTGTGGACTTGTTGCGCCGAAGGGCCTGTTCCCACACTGTAGGGATTCTATGATTCTATGATTAGAAACTTCAGAATTCAAACAAGATACATAGTCCTGTATGTCTGCAGTAAAACCCATTGCCCAAGGAAGGCCTGGTATTCATCATTGAATTGGTTATTGAACTGGTAAGTTATGAATCTTTTATTTTCTTTTTTGATTTATCCTATAACTGTGTCTGTCCGTCAATCTACTGGTGTCTCAGTGGGGATTTACATTCAAGGGTGATTAGTCTTAGATTGTAGATATTGATTTGATTGTCTCGTAGTTTATCTGCTTTCTGCTAAATTTACGTTCTTAATAATAAATCGTTCATTGTAAACTTAGTGTCCAAGATCTATTATTTGCAAACATAAAAAAAAGGGAACTGTGGATGCTGGAAATCTAAAATTAAACCAGAAATTGCTGGGGAAACTCAGAGAGAAAGGACAGTTAACATTTTTGAGATCAATGATACTTCTTCAGAACTGTTCTAAAGAACGGTTACTGGACGTAAAACATTGATTCTGCTTTCTCTCCACAGGTGCCACCAGAGCTGCTGCATTTCTCTCGTTATTTATAAAGTCTGGTTAGGAACAATTGAGCAATTTTGAGGGTTACTGAACGTTTGAAAGTCATGGTGTTGCAAATCCAGAGGCTGACTTGGTTTCTCTTGCTATCTCTGTGTTATAACAATTCTTTCATTTATCTTTCATTCAAGAACCAGGGATGACATGAGCAGGGCAGAAATATCACATAGCCAGTTGTAATGATGTGGGACATGTTGCTTAAAAGGGTGGTGGACTGGCAGATTCAACGCCAATTTTCAAACAGGACATGAATAAACACCGTAAATCAGCAAGTATAAGTCACCCGGTGTATGAGATGACCCCGTTCTTTCAGTCCAAAACTCATATCATATGTTGGCAAATACAGGGGAGGTAGTGGCAATATTACTGGATTACCACTGCAGAACCCCAGGCTACTGTTCTGAAGAAATGGGTTCAAATCCCATCACGACAGATAGTGACATTTGAATTTAATAGGAAATCTGGAATTAAAGAGATCATTTAATTGCAATCGTGTAATTGTCATAAAACCTGCTAGCATCCCTCAGGGAAGGAAACCTGCTGTCCTTACCTGGTCTGGCCTATATGTGACTCCACACCCAATCCTTGGCAATTTTCCTGCAGTTTGATGTTTAAGATACGTTGAATCTGGGATGTAGAATATAAGAGGTCAAACAGAGAAGCATTGAAGTATTGAAATTAGGAGCAGGAGCAGGCCGCTCGGTCCTTCGAACCTGCTCCACCATTCGATATGATCATGGCTGGTCATCCAGCTCAGCCCCTTGTTCCTGCTTTCTACCTGTATCCTTTGATCCCTTTAACCCTAAAAGCTATACCTAACTTCTTCCTGAAAATGTTCAATGTTTTTGACATCAACCACTTTCTGTGGCAGAGAATTTCACAGGCTCACCAATCTCCTCATCTCAGTCCTACATGGCCTACCCCATAACCTTTGACTGTGATTCCTGGTTTTGGATTCCCTGAACATTGGGAAAGTGCTTCCTGTATTTACCCTGTCTCGTCCTGTTCAAAAATAATAGGTCTCTATGGGATACTTCCCTCATTCTTCTAAACTCCAGTAAATATAGTCTAACCGATCCAATCTCTCTTTATACATCAGCCCTACCGTCCCAGAAATCAGTCTGGGCAACTGAGGCGGTAATTAATGTTTGCTGTGTTTGGGGCTTGAAGAGTAAAAGAAACATTCTGCTTTAAACAAGAATCTCATGGCCTCATTTTTTTTCCAGTAACTAACTGCGATTTTGGAGTTTTTCCTTTTCTAAAAGAAAGTTAGTGACCTTGTCCAAGGTTGTAATAGTATTTCAATGCAATCATTCCTCATTCTTCTAAATTCATGGCATCCTGGGTATCAGTCCAATGAATGAATGTTTCTATCGTATCATTTGAATGACAGTATTTTAGTCAGTGCAGCTCTCTCTCTCTCTCAATGCAATACCAAAATGTTTGACTGGGTTATATGTTTAGCCTCCTTTCCTTGGGACTGGGAAGGAAAGAGATCGATTTGACATCTAATTTTGCATCAGCATTGCAGTGATGGACTCAGATGTGAGACAATGTAGGAAAACAGTTTACCCTCACTTAATGGCTGCTTGGGTGAGATTACTGGAAGTGAATATCCTTCAGGAGAACAGGAATCCAAAGCCTTGTCTAAGGTTGCTAGTGTTTTTGAGTCACTTTGAGTTTATTTCCCATCAGAGCTGAATTCACAAAACAAATCTACTTGTAATTTGTCCCATTCAAAAAGACCATGAACGTGGTTGATGTGTGAAATGTAAATTTCACACTAATGCAATGGACTTTTCATCTTTCAGTCAGACCTCAGCCCAAATCGTGCCATTGAATCCACCGTTTGAAATGATGTCAGAATGTTTAAATGTTATGCTGCATCGTCATTGGGAAGCTGATCAATGAACAACACAATTACCCAGGAGATGTAACTCTAACAAAAACTTTAAACTCAAGTGTATATGTTAGAATGGAGATGGGAACTAAGACAGTGGCCATTATTGTTCTGCAAAAACTCATTACTAAAATAATTACAACCTCCCGATAAATTGGGCTTCCCCATCTGGATTTTTTAAAGTATTTTATTCTGAGTTTATTTTGTCGTATATAGTCCTTATTGAACAGGACCGAGTTTATATACTTAAATGTGTTATCCACAAACAGAAAAAGCAATAGGTTCACGTAAGACTTTGGAGCAGGCATGGGTCAATGTTTTAGTCTGAGTTTCTTTTTACTCTATATAAGCTTAGATTTCTAAGTTTATTGTTAAAAAATATTTATTAGTAATATATTCTTAAAGGTAAAGCTGCAGAGCTCCAAGTTGTACAAGTTCCAACCTTTTAGCTGAATCCTACCACATGACAATTAAGGTTACAGCGCATTTCAGAATTTCATCATTTAAATCAATCTGTACAGCTGTATGTCTGATCCATCATTAAGATTGAACCTTAACATCCTTTTCATTTTCCTACTTTATCCCCTTATTTTTATAGAAGCCATACAGTTGTAGAAACAGGCCATTTGGCCCAACAAGTGCACACTGACCCTCCAAAGAACATCCTACCCAGGCCCATCTCCCTACCCTGTCCCTTCATCCTGACATTTCCCATGGCTAATACACCTAACCTACACACTTCTGAACACTATGGACGATTTTGCACGGCCAATCCATCTAACTTGCACATCTTTGGACTGTGGGAGGAAACTGGGGCATCCAGCAGAAACCCACGCAGACACGAGGAGAACATGCAAGCTCCACACAGACCGTGGCTGGAGAGTGGATTTGAACCCAGGCACTGTGAAGCAGCAGTACTAACCACTGAGCCACCGCGCTGCCCTGGTTATTTGGTTCTGGTCCTGCCTAAAATTCTATCACTTACATCCACTGGACATCCATATCCCTCTAGAACAAAGAATCTCAAAGATTCACAATCTCGTTGAGAGAAAGAGAATCTGTCTTCTTCTTGATCACAATGACCAACCCTTCATTGCTAAGACTTTGGCCTCTAGTTCTTGGGGAAGGAGAAATATCCTGTGCCAGTTGGCATTAATGCCAACCCTGCTAACAAATCAGGAAACTATCTTAAAAATTGAGAGCTTTTGCATAACAATCTCAATCTTTTTTTCCAAATATGAAACAACTTATGTTGACCATTAGTTTATAAACCTTATTCATGCTATGCACAGGTTGTACCATTATGTATAGACCTGCAATTTATCTGTGGTTACACATAATGTGTGGTGCTCAATGTCTTTAAACTCCAATCATCCTTCTCCCCATTCAACATTCTATATGCTTCCAGTCCAAATTAAGGCTGATCAACATTCCTATAAGGAAGGAAATTTAGTTCCATGCTTTTATATTTGGTACTTTCGTAATGAAATCTTAATTCTATTTGCCAGAATAGTGTGGTAGATTTTATTAATGTAACAATGTCACTCTAATCTAGAGAATGGCAAATGCATCAAATACAAAAACTTGAAGCAAGAAACAGAAATTGCTGGAGAAACTCAACATGGTCTGGTAGCATCTATGGAGAGAAAGTAAAGTTAACATTTTGAGTCCAGTGACCCTTCTTCAGAACTACTAGTAGCTGGGAGAAGATGGTCTATGTTATGATGACCAGAGGAGGGTAGGAAGGAGGAGTGGTATTGGTGACGAAAGGTAGATGGAGATGGAGCCCAGAGCGAGAGAAAGAAATTTAGGCAATCAATCGATAGTTGATAGCAAGCCAGGGAATGAAAGAAAGAGAGAAAATATAAAAACATGTACATTTGTAAAAGGAGACCTGACGGCAGCATCAAGGCTCAGGACAAACTGGGTCTCTGGTGGTTCTGGGTCTGCAGACTATTGATCGCACTCCATCAAAATAAACCATCCTGATGACCTATAGCCTGACAGTTTATTTGCTGGGAGCGTCTGCAGATCAGACTTAGCTCATAGCTTGGTGCACTGTCAAATTAGATTGTTCCAGCATGAAAATGGACAAATATTCAAACGTTAAGGGCATATTCCATCAATTAGATTTTCATTATTGCCAAAGAGCTGGGCCAAAACTGAATGTAATCCTGATAAACACTCCACAAATTTTTGTTAATGTCTGAGCACACGCATCCTGCTCTCTCTCAGCAAATACCCTTCGTCTCAATCTTTTTTGCTTTAAGATAATGCAACAGACCCCAACTGCACAGTCACTGCTAACTCCTGTGATCTCCAACATCAATAGCAAAAGCATAGAAGCAGGAGTAGGCCATTCAGCCCTTCAAGACTGCTCTGCTATTTGATGTTATCACACTAGACCGTTCAACTCAGTATCATGTTCCCATTTTCTCACCATACAATTTGATCCCTTTATCCCTAAGAACTAGATCTAACTCCTTCTTGAAAAGAAAAGAAAATCCATTGCTTACTCCTTCAAAGCAGTCAAGTATCACCTGATTAATATGAAACGGTTACGAGCGCTGGGATCCAGACACAATTCTTGTACTAGTGTTTCAAATCTAGGGACGGTCCTTCAGAACCAGACATGAAATGTTAACTCTGCTTTCTGTCTCTACAGATGCTTCCAGACCTGCTGAGGTTCCCCAGAAATTTCTGCTTTTGTTTGTTCAGATCGTAGAATCCTGACAGTGTGGAAACAGGCCATTTAGCCCAACAAGCCCACACCACCGCTCTGAAGGGCATCCCACCCAGACTCATTCCCCTACCCCTGCATTTCCCCATGTCTAGCCCACCTAACATAAACATCCCTGGACACTACGGGCAATTTAGCATGGCCAATCCACCTACCCTGCACATTTTTGGACTGTGGGAGGAAACTAGAGCACCTAGAGGAAACCCACTCAGACACGGGGAGAATGTGTAAACTCCACACAGACAGTCACCCAAGGCTAAAATCGAACCTGGGTCCCTGGCGCTGTGAGGCAGCAGTGCTAACCACTGAGCCACCATGCCATCCTATGATATCAGCAGTTCTTTGTTTATTATCTTTGCATTGTCTAACAGAATGACTACATGGTGAGCAATATCCGTAGCCAGAGTCGGGTGTTCATCCATACACACGGATATATGAAGAAGCAGGATTTTTGATTTATTTATTGGCATGTGTATGTTCTTACAAAATGTAGTGAAAAGTGTTGTACGGTGTTGCCACTCTCTGGCGCCATCTTAAAACACAGAAAAAAAACTAAAACATGGAATGCAAAGGCAGAGAAGTGAAGAAATAAAGAATAAGTGTCCGACTTTGCAATCCTTCTTGTTAAATGCTCCACACTGGGCCATGGGCGTGGTGGCTGGGCATGAGTCTCCTTTGCCACACCGCTGCTGGAATGAAAGCTACCACTCTTTGGCACCATCCCACCTCCACCGACACCCTCGCCACTGTGAGTCATCGCCAATGCAGATGTAACCGATGCTGCCAGGTACCACACCAGACCAAACTCCAATCTGCCGCTGGCATGAGTCTGCTTCAGGCCCACCTTGCCAATGCCGCTGCCGCTGTTGCCACCAGGCCTTGTACAGGGCCCAAACTCAGCTCTGCCACAACAACCATGAGTTGGCAGTTGGACCACCTCAATAAAGCAGAGGCCAATACAAAAGGGCTGGAAGGAAAAGCATAAACTATTTAGTCATTGTGACATAAAAATAAAAGCAATGGACTGTGGAATGCTGGAGGTCTGAAATGAAAACGGAAATTGCAGGAGAAACTCAGCAAATCATGCAGTGTCCGTGGAGAGAGGATCTGAGTTAACATTTCAAGCTGTTTTAACTCTTCTTTGGAGCTTCAAGTCTGTTTCTGTTTTCACAGATGCAGCCAGACCTGCTGAGTTTCTCTGGCACTCACTGTTTTTACTTCAGTAATTATAACTCCGGGGTTATTGATATGATTCGTGTGTACATTTATCTCTTTAAAATAAATGCTGTTTGATAAGATGCGGTTATGAGCTAAGCGCAGAAGTCAACTTACAGCTTTGTGGACCTTGCTGATCTTAGATTAAAATTATAAAATATTTTAATTCAGTGGATACAGAAAGAATGTCTGAAGAACAGTCATACTGACTTGAAACGTTAACTCTGTTTTTCTCTCCATAGATGCTACCAGAACTGTTGAGTTTCTCCATCATTTTCTGTGTTTGCTTCTGATTTCTATCACCTGCAGTATTTTACTTGTAGACAGGAAGAATATCTCCTACTGAGGGAAAGAACATAACTGGAAGCAATCAATATGTTGAGATGTCATGTTGAAGCTGTACAGGACACTGGTGAGGCCACTTCTGGAGTGCTGCGTTCAGTTCTGGTTGCCCAGTTATAGGAAGAATATTATTTAGCTGGAGATGGTTCAGGAGAGATTTACCATGATGTTGCCGAGTATGGAAGGTGTGAGTTATAAAGAAAGGCTGGATAGGCTGGGACTTTTTCATTGGAGTGTAGGAAGTTGAGAGGTGACCTTACAGAAGTTTATAATGTCATGATGTGTACAGATAGGATTAATGGTAGCTGTCTTTTCTCTAGGATGGGTGAATTTCAAGACCAGGGGTCAAATTTTTAAGGTAAGAGGAGAGAGATTTGAAAAAGGCACTGGGGGCAAATTTTTTACACAGAGGGTGGTTCGTGTGTGGAATGAACTTCCTGAGGAAGTGGTGGATTTGGGCACAATTACAACATTTCAACGACATTTGGATAAGTACATGAATAGAAAAGGTTTGGAGGGATATGGGCCAGGAGCAGGCAGGTGGGACTAATTTATTTTGGGATTATGGTCAGCATGGACTTGTTGAACCGAAGGGTCTGCATTCGTGTTGTATGACTCTATGATCTAAGATAGTCACCTAGAAATCCGGTAGGGAATTCAGAAACAATGTCTTCACCTATAAAACTAGTTTTAGGAATCTGGAACTCACTGACACAGGATGAGGCTGATATGAATAATACAGGTGTATCTAAGGGGAAACGAGACAAGTATATGTGGGAGAAGAGAATAAAAGCTTATAATGATGAATTAGATGAGAAAAGACAGGAGAAGGCTTGCATAGAGCATAATGCCAGCATGGACTAATTGGGCTGAATGGCCTGATTCTGTGCTGTATATCCAATGTAAGCTACTTTCTATAAGCAAGTCTCTAATCAGCAGAAAGCAACCCAACCCCCCACATCTAATTGCCAAACCAGCAAAAGAACAGTTAGGAGCACTGAAACATACATAGAACTGTGGCCATTATCTTCTTTTCTTTTCAATTTTAGTCAGTGTTGATCAGCAGAAGCTAGTCCAGAATCAGTGAAATGGATCAAGGAATTAACAGCAGTGAACAGCTAAAACATAGGTGTAGCAGTCTTGAAAAGTTCCATCACTTCAGAGACTTCCCATGAGGTTATGAGAGAGGTTTAGTTTTACTGAGCAGGGACAGTTACCATGTCTGAGTTCAGTGTCTGTGCAAAGTTACATACTGACATTAAACATGTACAGTGTGAGACATTGGTTAAAGCCTGCCCAGACTCTTAATAAACTCTGATTGTGAACTTAGGCTGTGTTCAGATATTAACTGCTCATTCAGTGAAAGGTGAAACCACTTTGTAGCAAGTTCTGGTAGAAAGGAACCTTAAAATGCCAAAGATGTTATTGATTAATCCTTCTGTGAAGCTACATCACAAAGTATCTTATAGGAAAGAAAACATCATCTCTTTTAACTGCCTTCTTGAAGTACACATCATAAAGTAGGAGCATTTACTGGATCAATGCCTCTACCCCCTCTACAAAGGAGGAGTAATGTCGCTGGTGTTGTAATATCTGGAAGCCCAGACTAGTTCTGAAGCCATGAGTTTGAATGGCTGGCGAGATTTAAATTCAATTAAAATCTGAAATTGAAAACCAAAAAGCTATAATTGATTGTTGCAAAAACTCAGCTAAATTCCTTTAGAGAAGGAGATCTACCATCCTCACCTCATCTGGTCTACATGAGACTTCAGATCTACAGCATGTGCCCTCTGAAATAGTCTGGCAAACCAATCAGTTCAAGGGCAATTAAGGATCTGTTACCAGTGTCATCCACATCTCATGAAAAGATTTTTTTTTAAAACAGTGCACAAACCACCCTCAGTTCTTTTGGTTTTTATTTTATATCTAACTCACTGCCAGATCTTTTCCAGGCATGCCCACCTTGAAGAAGTTCTGCTCCTCTCTCCGATGGGTTTTCTGTTGCAATATTTTTCTTGCCCGCCATCCTTAATTTCACTGTCACTCCTGGAGTTTGACAAGATATTTGCTAAAACTCATTTCCAAAGCCACATTCCCCAGTGACTACCTCCAACTCTGACTCACTCAATGTGAATTCCATCTCAAGTTTCATCCTTTGTGCTTCAAATCCACCCAGGATTATAGGACTCCTAGCCAGATTGTTATCCACTCCTTTGTCCGTCAACTATTCTTCTCTCTGTTTGGGTTCTATACCCACCTATTGTTTACTCACTACCCACTCCCTCCACCCTACCTTCTGCATATAAACCAACATTTTTCCTAGCTACCATCTGTTCTGAGGAAGGATCACTCGACCTGAAATGTTAACACTGATTTCTCTCCACAAATGCTGCCAGACCTGCCATGATTTTCCAGCAATTTCAGTTTTTGTTTTAGGTAACCAGTTGGTACTGAATGGCTCTTTCCTTTCCAATTTCACATACCTACCTCTTTGATTGACAAGCCTCTGGTACCTTGGCCACAGTGAATATTCATCACCTGTGAACATTTGCTATGAAGCTAGCTAGTCATCATATTTCTATCAGAGGGCAGAAAACTCAACACACAGCACAGAAACGAATCAGAGCAATTCTACCCTGTACACCCTAGTTCTCCACCAGATGGATCCTCTACGCATTGAGACCATCAAAAAAGTTCTTAAATTTCCTCCATATCTCAGGGCAGACCAAATGTGAGGGAACACTTCACTCTCATCTGGTACTGTGAGGCTGGAGTGTGTATGCGTGTATCAATGTCACAAAAATAGACTATATAGCAACAAGCGCATTGCTTTTCTTGTGGAATCTTTCTGTGCACTAATCAACTTTCCAACTTTACAACAGTGAACACACCTCAAAAGTGCATTCAATGATCATGAAAGGTGCTATGTAAGTGCAAACATTTCATGTAATTCAAAATATGTATCAGACTCTTAGCTGATTAGGCATTAAGAATGGAATTGGAATTGAATTTAATGCTGAACTTATTTGGCTATTGTACACTTTAAGCTTGATTAAGTTTTAATACTTTATGTGTTCCATCACTGAAGGCAGTCACAAGTTCTTTCCCAATTCACAGACACCTACAAATGAATTGCAACCAAATTATCTGTTGATTCATTCCTGCTGAATCTCCCTTCCCTGTGACAGAGTCTGCGTGGCCAGCAGTGACTAGATGATGGTTCAATCCGAAACAAAGCAAAACACCTCCAGACCAGCAGAGCCCAGCAGGAGCTAACTTACATTTAAATAGCATCTTCAGTGAAGCATCCAGAATTCTTTGCAGGAGTGGTATCAATCATACATGATGCTGACCTAGTGCCAGTGCAACCATTGGGCAAATGACACAGTCACCAGGAACAGGGAGGAGAGAGGAAGCAACAATAAAACTGCATTAACTATTGGTAAAACCACAATAATAAACAAATAAGTTTCATCGGTGAAAATGAAGTCTCTATTGAATGATATCTATCCACATATACCAACATAAAACTACATCAGTTTTACAAATTTGAACATCTGCACTGCTATTCTGAAACTGCAATGCACAAAGTAACATCAAAGAATATAATTCCTTTAACAGCACTTTCATTCCCTTAAGGGCATCAGCATAACAATGTGGGTTTTATAGAGATGAATGATCGTTTCTTGGTCATCATTACTGAGAGGCTAGTTTTCAATTCCATAATGATTGACTGAATTTAAATTCCACCAGCCAACATAGTGAGTTTTGACCCGTTACCCTCTGCATTACTAAATAAAAACCGGAAGAACTGCGGATGCTGCAAATCAGGAACAAAAAGAGAAATTGCTGGAAAAATGCAGGTGGCCCGTAATGTTAACTCTGATTTTTTCTTCATAGATGCTGCCAGACCTGCTGAGCTTTTCCAGCAACTTTTATGTTTGCCTCTGAATTACTACTCCAGTGATATTACAGCTGCACTTCTGTATCTTAAAGGGTAGAGCAACAGAGAATTCCAGAGCTTTTAGTCTTGGCAGCTGAAGGCAGGACTGTCAATGGTAGATATTGCAATAGATCTACTCAGAAATGTCATTATGCACCTCTGGGGCAGGTGAGATTTGAATTCAGTTCATCTGGCCCACAGCTCAGGACACTACCACTGCAGTATGTGATGATACTCTGGCTTTAGGAGGTGTGTTTTGTCCTGGGTTTTTTTGAAGAGGCATTCTTTTTAAGGCAGAGGTAATGAGCTGTCTATTGAAAACTCATAAACAATGTGCGAGACCTTGGTCTTTTTTTGTAAAAGTTAGAACACTAGAAGCTAATGGGTGTGGTCAAGCTCCCACAGAACCAAGATTTTTAGTTTAGTTTTTCATCAATAGCAGTTTTTCCTGGGGTCTCCACATGGTTTGGAAGCTGCAGTACATCTCTCCCTGCTACACTATCCCCCGCTACAAAGTCTCAGAGTTTTCTCTCGGTGTCTTCCTGCTGCTGGAGTTACATGCGGGACAATCTGTCTTTTTTTCTGAATTCGCCTTTTATCAAGGGTGTGTTTGTGGGATTTACTATATTGGAACAGTTAATTAGTAATAGTTACTGTATCTATTATATGGTTAAGCATTTTGAAAGAGTTACAGCTAAGCTAATTCTTTCCTTTTGTTGTAATTTAACAATAGTGGATGAATAAAGTGTGTTTTGCTTTAAATCCAGTCGTTTGACCAATAGAATTGCATCCGGAATGAAACGCTTTTAAAATAAGGAAAAGTTAGGGTCGAGGCTATTGTCTTAATGTACTTTGAGAGGGTCTGATCTGGTCTACAACAACCACAAGAGTGCTTGGTTATCAGCGGCAGTGTGACAAAAATTGAACAAAAGCAAAATGCTATGGATGCTGGAAACCTGAAAATATAAGCAGAACGTTCTGGGGATGCTTGGCAGTTCTGGCTGCATTTATGGATAGAGAAACAGAGTTCACATTTCGAGTTTGATATGACTGTTCTTCAGAAAACTGAACTTGAGCAAGCAGCCAGAATTATCGGAGCTCAGAGATCACAGAGCATGGTAGGGCTGGAGGAGGTTATGGAGTTGGGGGGAGATGGGGCAATGGTGTGATTTGAAAACAAGGATGAGAAACTTTAGATCTCATCGCTGGACTGAGAACATAGGCAGCAGGTATTGAGGCTTTATGCACAAAGATGGGTACACATGGACAGGAGTAGGCCATTCAGCCCCTCAAACCTGTTCCACCATTCAATGAGATCAAAGCTGATCTGTGGCCTAACTCCACATACCTGCTTTTGGTCCATATCCCTTAATGCCTTTGCTTAACAAAAATTTATCTATTTTAGATTTAAAATTAACAACTGATCCAGCATTCACTGCTGTTTGTGGAAGAGAGATCCAAAATCTATCACCCTCTATTTGTAGAAGTGCTTCCTAACATCTCTCCTGAGCAGCCTGTCCCTAATTCTCATACTATGGAACAAAAATCTGTTTGTGCCTGGTAGACCACAGTAAAAGCTCCAGCTTCGATGCCACTCAAACAATTGACAAATGTTTCTAAAGCATTCAGCTAGAAATTATTGAAAATTAATCAAGAGTAATTTGGCTCTAGGACAAGAGTAAAACAGACAATAGTGAATTGGCAGAGAGTTATACATCTCCCACAGTTCTCATGTTCAGTGAGGTCAACAGAAATTAAAATTAGGAACAATGTAAAAACAGACAGCCAATTTTCTACCACTAGTTTTGCATTATCATACGGGTCAAAATAATCTTCAGGATGTCAATCGAAGGAAATATTTACAGAGGGCGATGTTTGGTGATGTGTCGGTGGTTCTTAAAAATAAAAGAGAAACAACAACTACTAGGAATTGGCAATAAATGCTGGCCCAGCATTCACATTGTGAATTAATTTTTAGAAACAGATTTAGGAATCTTCTTTTCATAAAGACAAAGATTCTTCCAGGTTTGAAGGAAACGTCCTCCATTCATTCTAGAACCTAGAGTAATCAAGTTCCAATATACTTCTTGCTTCTCCTCCTTTTTTTTTGAGTCCTATCTTACTGTGAAAAAATGCTCAGCTGGAAAGTATCTCTGCTGATTCAAAAGGAATCTTCCAGTGATGCCCAAATGCTAACTGCAAGCCCTGGCAATTTAAGATTTGACTAAAGTTGTTCTCAAATTTGTTTGCAACAACCCTGAGCCTTTCTCTAACCCTAATTGCCCTCACTTGGTTTGCCAGGAGAATTCAGAGGACACTCCAACATCAATGACATTGCCGTGGGTCTAGAGTCATACGTAGACCAAACAGCAGACTTCCTTCCTTAAAGGACATCAACAAGCCAGATAGATTTTCGTAAATATCAATGTTGGTTTCGAGTTCTTTACAACTATTCCAAATTCATCAACCAAGTTTATACATCTTCAGCTGTGGTGAGTTTTGAACACATCCTCAGCATAAATGCCTGGTCTTCTGGTCTACTAACCACTACATCATCATTTTCCCAATGGTGGAGTGGACTGAGGCAACGGATTGATGTACAGGTGAAATTGTTGGAGAACAGGAAGAAGACAGTGAAAGCTGGGTAGGGACAGTGGCAATGGATATATGACTGCTTAGGAATTAAGAGCATTTAAGGGTCAGCTACATTGTTGTAAGCCAGACCAGGTAGGGATGACAGATTACCTTCCCTAAAGGGTATAAGTGAACCAGAATGGGGCTTTATAGCAATCAGCACCATTGTTGAGATAGTTTTCATTTTTATTGATTATTTGAATGTTGACCGGGAGGGATTTGAACCCTTAGCCCTAGCATATGAGCCTGTAATCCTTGGATTACCACTACACCAACATCTTTATTGAGCTCATTATGAAGGACTCTCATTCTCAACCTCTCCCCTCAAGTATAGTGACCAACAGGTTAAACCACCACCAAACATTTCTCTGCCTAACGAGAGAGTAGCCCTATGGTCTGGTAAGACTATGGTGACTTTACTTTATCACCATCTCCCTTAACCATGAGAGGAACTGACATGAGCCAAAAAAGGATTTAAGATTTTTAGTCAAATTTTAACCTGGATTCTCTCAGTTCGACAGGAGTGGCCACCCGTCTTCATTTCTGAGGATGATCTAGGATGGATATCTCAAAGGATAGTGCAGTCTGAAGCACTCCCGTCAAAAACTGCCCTTGATGAATTTCCTGGCAGCCTGATGCCTGATCTTTGAGGCCCCATTAAGACTCTCTGATTACATATTTAAAAATTCATCCATGTCAAATCTGTCTTTGTAAGAGAATATTTGTTATGGGAAACCTGATGCTCTCTTGTCACAATAAATTTACGATAAAGACACGGGCCGTACGCAGATGTGCAATGAAGCTTGTAAACAGCAGAGCAGATGTTTATTTGGGAGGTTATAGACGGCAGGAAGACAGTCTGTGACTGAAATCCCAGATGTTGTTTCATCTTTGACAACAATCCATTAACAGAAAGCACTTCAGTGCAATCAGACATTATATTATGGATTGTCAGGCTTTGCCTAATGAGCCCGTGAGTCTGAGGTACAGATGCTGCCTTAAGTGCTACGCTTATCTCCCATGCTGTGTGCTGCGGAGAAGGGGGAGGTTGGACAGGGTTAAGGATGCACCTTCCCCACCCATTCTGAGTTCAGCATCCGGATGAGAATGCTGCAATATGTGAAGATTAGCTCTGTCGTTGCTCAAGCCAGACAGTCGGGGATAGCTGTAGAAAACGGGGAAAGAGGCAGGCAAGCAGAATAAGCCAGGGATAAAATTCAAGAATACGAAAATAGGTAGCTGTTGAAGCAAAGGAGATGCGATCAGAGCTGTGCAAGATTGTGAGATCTAAATGGGAAGGACTGCAGGGATAAAGAAACATAGGAACATAGAAAATAGAAGTAGGAGTCGGCCATTCAGCCCTTTCATCTGCTCTGCCATTCAGCATTATCATGGCTGACCATCCAACTCAGTCTCTGTTCCTGTTTCCTCTCCACATATTTTGATTTCTTTGACCTTAGGAACCATATCTACCTCCTTCTTGAAAACATTCAATGTTTTGGCCTCAAATGCTTTCTGTGGCAGTGAATTCCACAGATTCACCATTCTCTGAATGAAGACAATTCTCATCATAAGACCATAAGACTACAAGACGTAGGTGCAGCAATTAGGCCATTCGGCCCATTGAGTCTGCTCTGCCATTCAATCATGGCTGATAATATTCTCAACCCTATTCTCCCGCTTTCTCCCTGTGGCCCTTGATCCCCTTGACCATCAAGAACATATCTATCTCCATTGTAAATATACTCATCTCAGTCATACTTGGCCTACCCTGAATCTTTAAACCGTGACTCCTGGATTAGAGGAGTTTCTGGAGGCTGTGCTGTTGCAAGGATGGATGGTTGATAGTCTTGCGTCTGACAAGACAAGACAGTGGCCTGTTCTCTGTTAACACTGGAGGCCAAATGACAGATCTGCTTCATAATAAAGCAAGGTTGGAGCAACTGCGAATTGAAATTACTGTTCATACCTAGTCCTTCAAAGCACTGTCAGACTTCAGAGATAGTCCTATGTGGAGACCGAACCTCTATTCTATAGAATTTAGAATAGTGAGAGGTGGTCCCGTTGGAAAAAAACATTGTATTTGACAGGGCTGATGAGGGAGGGACATTTCCCTGGCTTAGGGTAGGTAGCTGCAGTGGTCGGTGAAACCAGGGGATATAGACTCAGAATAAGGAATGGGCCATTTAGGACTGGGATAAAGAGCAATTTCTTTAATGTCAGAGGTAGAGAATGTTTGGACTTCTCTGTCCAAGATGCACTCTGGAGGCTCAGTTATTGAATATATTCAAGACACAGATTGTTAGATCTCTAGATATTGAAAACATTTAGGGAAACTAGGACAGTGCAGGAAAATGACATTGAGATAGAAGATCAGTTATGAACTCTTTCAATATTCATTTGTGAGATATGGATGCTGTAAGCTGGGCCAGCATATGTTGCCCATCCCTAATTGCCCTTGAGAAGGTGGTGGTGAGCTGCCTTTTTGAACCACTGCAGTCTGTGTGCTCTAGGTAGATACACAATGCCATTAGGGAGGGAAATCCAGGATTTTGAACCAAGTTAGGGGCAAGTTAGATGGGCCGAAAGACCTTCTCCTGCTCCAGTCTCCAATGTTCCTGTTTTCATTCAGATATTTTATTGACACTGAGAGAAATATTTTCATTTTTAAATATTGTGTTGTCTCACGCTGAACTGAACACAACTTAGACACTTCCTGAAGTCATCCTGATCTGCATGGCTCCATCTTCCAGCAAAATGTTTCAGAAAGCCAGACCTTTGCTGTTTAATTATTAACCATTCCTGTTGAGTGATAACAATTTTCACATATTAATCGGACCACTAGCTTAAAAAAAATCAAACAAAGACCTTTTAAACCTAGTTTATTCTGAAGAATGTATTAATAGTAATTAATTAAAAATGAGGTTCATAAAGGCAGCTGGATATTTCCTTTTGAAATCCTAATGAGAGGAACTGAATCAGGACAGACTGAGCAAATGACATGAGATTCGTACATAAAATACATAGAACCAGAAACAGAGATAGGTATAAACCAACTGAGGGCCATTTAGACAGCATTGGATAGAGAGATGCCGACATACAGAGAGAGGGTAGGGTTTCTACCTTAACTATACAGCATAGAGGCAAATCATGCAAATTGGTCTATGCTGAACACCATATGAATCTCCAACTAAAAATAAAAATATTGCATTGATATAGTGCCTTACAGGTCCTCAGGATATCCCAAGGAAATTCTTATGATGCAGTTTCATTGGATGCTGGTGAGGCCACACCTGGAGTACTGTGCACAGTTTTGGTCTCCTTATGCTGGATATACTGATACTGAAGGGGATGCAAAAGAGGTTCACTGAGTTGATTCCAAAATTGAACGAGTTGCCTTATGAAGAGAGATTGAGTAGACTGGGACTATACTCATTGGAATTTAGAAGAATGAAGGAGGATCTCATTGAAACATGTAAAGTTATGAAGGGGGTAGATAAGACAGAAGCAGGGAGGTTGTTTCCACCGGTTGAGGAGGAACCTCTTCATCCAAAGGGTTGTGAATCTGTGGGATTCCCTGCCCAGTGAGACTGTTGAGGCTACCTCGTTGAATGTGTTTAAGGCAAAGATAGATAGACTTTTCAACAATGAAGGAATTAAGGGTTATAGTGAGCGGGCGGGTAAGTGGAGCTGAGTCCACGTAAAGATCAGCCATGATCTTATTGAATGATGGAGCAGTCTGAATGGGCCTACTCCTGCTCCTGGGTCTTATGTTCTAATGTTCTTATGGTGTTGGTGATGAACAAATATTGAACAGGTCACCAGGATGAATTCCCCTTCTCGTCTTCAAATTGGACGGGGCAAATGAGACCTAATCTAAAAGACGGTGTCTCTGACAATTGTAGAACTCCCTCGATTAAGTTTTGGCAATGTGAAATTAATTCCGTGAGTGTGGAGTTGTCCGTTCATGCTATTTCCAAACATAGCGACCTGCAACACCAATGCACCAAGCAGAATTTACAAGTTGCCATGCAGTTTTAGCCATTGATGGTGTACAGGACCCATTTTAATGTCCTGGGGACATGGGTTCGAATCCCACCGTGACAGATGGTGAAATTTGAATTCAATAAAAATCTGGAATTAAAGGATGGCTTAATGGTGACCATGTAACCATTGTCAATTGTTGTTAAAAAAAATTGCTTCTCTAATGGCCTTTAGGGAAGGAAATCTTATAATTTATCTTATAAACTAATAATATTATCTGGTCTGGACTACATGTGACTCCAGACCCACAGGACCTGTAACTGCCCTCTGAACTGGCCTTGGCAGCTAGTGAGTTCAAGTATCAGTTAGAGTGGCTAATAAATGTTGACCCAATAAATGCTGAAATACTCTTGATATGCCTGGATGGGTACAGCTCCATCATTACTCAAGGTGCTTGACACCATCCAAGATAAAACAGCCCACTTGATTGGCACCACATCCACAAATATCCACTTCTACATCACTGACACTCAATACCAGCAGTGTGTACTATCTACAAGATGCACGGCAGAAATTCACCTCCTTGGACAGCACCTTCCTGACCTATGACCTCTATCATCTCGAAGGACAAGAACTATAACTGTCTTATGAGGAAAGGTTCAATAGACTGGGCCTGTACTCATTGGGGTTTAGAAGAATGAGAGGCAATTTTATTGAAATATGCAATATTCTGGGAAAGATGTAAAAAATATTTGGACAGGTACATGAATAGGAAAGGTTTAGAGAGATATGGGCCAAACAGAGGCAAATGGGACTAGTTCAGTTTAGGAAACCTGGTCGGCAAGGGTCTGTTTCCGTGCTGTATGACTCTATGACAGCAGATACATGGGAACACCACCACCTGCAAGTTCCTCTCCAAGTCACTCACCATCCTAACTTGAATATATTACCATTCCTTCATTGTTGCTGGGTCAAAATCCTGGAACTCTTTCCCAAATGGTTTTGTGGGTCTATTTACAGCACATGGACTACAGCTGTTCAAGAAGGCAGCTCACCATCACCTTCTCTAGGGCAATTAGGGACAGACAATAAATGCTGGCCCATCCAGTGACTGGTAGTGTAGGGTGATGCTCTGTCCTCTCACAGCACTGATGCCAGCCTTCATGTTACAGTGCCCCCTAGTATCAGGGCTGCTATTGACAATGAGAGGCATTGTCTGAGAAAGAGGCTTCATGGGAGACTGAAAGTCTCATGAACATTGTTGTAATGTTACTAATTTCTACTTTGCCATTAAATAGGTGAAAGGAGAGTAACAGCAGCTATCAGAGAGCCACTGAAAGTAAAACTGAGTGCATGTGTTTCTTCTCCTTTACAGCAATCACCCATTCTTGCTGCTGTTACCAATCTGGCCTGGAATTCATCCAGCTGATTGAATTAAAACCCTCATCATTGGTCATAGAAACAAAAACTAAACACCGTGGACGCTGAAAGTCAGAAAGAGAAATATGGGGTACCAGAAGAACTCAGTAAAGGCAAAGCATCAGTGTAATGTGGTGGAATGATTCCAGACTCTGATTGTTAAGGCCATGCTGAGAAAGTGGGGAAATTTGGGTAAGGTGGCCAGGGAGGAGCTTCTCAACATCGTGAGCAAGCATCTTCCAACTATGTTTATATTTAAATTCACTTGTGAGGCATGGCTGTTACTGACTGGGCTAGCATTTATTGCCTGCCCCTAGTTACCCCTTGAGAAGATGGTGAGCTGTCTTCTTGAACTGCCCCAGTCCACATGTTGCAGGTTGACCTGCAGTGCGGACAGGGAGACTTCACAGCAGTTATTACAACTGAGTGACTTGCTAGGCCATTACTGAGGGCAGTTGAGAATCTGTGAGTCAGAGTGACATGTAGACGAGTCCAAGTAAGGATGGAAATTTCCTTCCCTGAAGGACATTGATGAACCAGGTAGGCTTTTCCCCAACAATCGACAATAGTTTGATATTTATCACTAGACTCTTAATTCCAGACATCTGTCAAGGTGGAATTTGAACTCAGGTCCCTAGAACATCACCTGAGTTGCTGGGTTAATAGTCCAGCAAAAATACCAAGAATCTATCACCTCGTCTTTTTGCAGATCAGACAAGATTCTTTTGAGTGAATGGAGAAGGGCCAATTTACATGTATTAGTATGGATTAAAATCTGAATAATACCCAATCTCGTTTTATTGATATACAGTGCCCCTTCCCAGGAGCCAAGGGTGTGCAGTGGCTGGGTTAAGGAGCAGGACTTACAGATTTGGATCTCTGTTGGTATTTTCACGCAAACCAACAATCTCATCTATCTTCCCAACTCCATCTGTGCAAAGTTTCAGCTCCTAGTTTTAGTGATATTGATCATGAATCTATCATTGATTGTTGTAAAACCCCATCTGGCTCACGCATGCCCTTCAGGGAAGGAAATCTGCCATTCTTATCTGGTTTGTCTTATATGTGATTCCAGACCCACATCAAAGTGGTCGACGCTTAAATGCCCTCTGATTTTCTTTTTATTATTCCTTATTGGATGAGGGCATCTCTAGCATTTATTTCCCATCTTTAATTGCCCACAGGGCAGTTAAGCATCAATCACATTGCTGTGGGTCTGGAGTCACATGTAGGCCAGACAAGATAAGGATGGTAATTTCCTTACATAAAGGACATTGGTGAACCAGATTGATTTTTCGTAATGTTCAACAATGGCTACTTGGTCATCACTAGACTCTTCATTCCAGATTTTTGATTATTTCAAATTCCATGATGGGATTTGAACCCAGGTCCCCAGAACATTACCTGGGTCTCTGGATAAATAGTCCAGCAATAATGCCACTTGGCTATCACCTCTTTATGTAGCCCTAGCAATCTACTCAGTCCCAAGGAAATTAGAGATGGACAATGAATGCTGGCCTTGCCTCATCCCCCTCCTTTAAATCTAGCTGCAAACTAGATTGAAAAAGTTTGATCTTTGAATTCAAATGTTTAAACGTTCTTGCTGCAGTGGCCGTTTCATCACCCCTGGCCTAATCTCAAACAGTAATTTCTACAAACAGACAGGCTTATTGTTCCACACTCAGAATATGACCCTGTTTCAGATTACGGTCATTTTTGCAGGGAAGGAAAAGCAATAAAACAGCCTTTCTCCACAGATGGGCATTCTCAGAAACAATCCTTGCTCCAGCAACACCCTACCCACAACATTCCCTATCGCTCAACCCCATAGCGTTTGAAACTGTATGGACAAAACAACCCTGCCATTGTGTTACAGCAGATGGCAAAATGCTGCTTAACAATAATGGACAAACTGATTGAGAGTCTTGCAACCTTAAAATGGCTTCAGGCGTCAGTAATATCATGTATAGCAAAGTTGTTCATCGTGTTAAGACCTTTGTAGGGACCCAGTAACTTTATTTCATTCTCAAGCATTCTGCAGCCCCTGAGGCAATTGTCATCACGTTTCTATTGATAAGTTGTAAAGACAATACAACTCATTTAAGAGTCAAGCCTCTTGATTTTTATCCTGATCTACAGTCAACAGACATTTTTGAGAAATCCTCTGTCATTTCTGCTCTAAAAATAATATGAATTGGAATTTATTGTGTAGAAAACTTTGTGTGAAAAATTCTGATTGTGCATTACTGTCAGGACACACATTACATCCTCAAGTATTCTCTGAGTCTGCGAAATCAAAATCTTGGATGCTGACTGCTTGAAGATTTCAGATGCTTGAATTCTGGATAAAAGAGACTTTACAGTATAATGTTATAGCATCTGTGCGTAAACTAGTCTTTTACATTTACTGAATAGTTAAGACAGGGATGAAGTGGAATTTCTTCTCCCAGAGGATAATGAATCTGTGGAATTCTTTACTGCAGAAAGCTGTCGAAGCTGGGTCATTAGGTATATTCAAGACAGAGAAAGACAGATTTCTAATCAGTAAGGGGAGCAAAGGATTTGTGGCAGAATGCAGGAAAGTGGAGGTGAGGATTATCAGGTCAACTATAATCTCATTGAATGGTGAAGCATGTGCTGAATGGTCCATTTTCACTCCCACGTCTTGCAGTTTTATGATCTACAGGAGGATTGTGTATGGAGCCGAAACTGGGTTCAAAAAAATTTATCTATCGTTCCTACATTCACAGTTCGACATTAACTCATTCCAACAATACCTTCAGTTTAAGATTCTCATCCCGTGTTTAAATTTCTCTGTGGCCTCATCCCTTTCCTGTTACTTGAATCTCCTGTAGCCCTACAGTTTTGCAAGTCATCTGCATTCCCTTAACTCTGTCTTCTTGTACACACCTGAATTTAATCACTCACCATTCATTCGTGATTTTTCTGTAGAGCTGAGGTTTAATGAATATGTAGATGAGCCTCTGAGATAAGCTGTGATGTGAATGCGACCTCAGCAATCACATGTTAGTGTTCTGCTAAGGCATTGGATTCTGTACAACTCAGAGCATGTTGTTCTGTAGCCTTACCATCAGGTACAGTGTAATAATAAACATTGTTTCACAGTTACTAATACATCTGACCTCAGCATATATTAAAACCTGAAGAACTCACACTAGAAAAGGATCCAACAGTGTTTCCAGCTACCTACTATTAAACTCTGGAATTTCCTCTCTAACCTCCCAATTTCTCACTCCTTTTCTTCATTTATGGGATATCGGTGTCATTGGCTGGGCCAACATTTATTGTCCATTCCAATTGCCCTTGAGAAATTGTGTTTTTGAATTACTACAGTCCGTTTGGCATAAGTACCCAATAACAATTCTGTTACGGAGGGAGCCCCAGGATTTTGACTCAGTGACACTGAGGGAACGGTGATGTATTTCCAAGTTAAGATGGTGTGTGAAATGGAGGGGCTGAATTTTCCTGTTGTCATTTGTAGTGCCTTAATCAATGCCAGGTGGTCCATCTAGTTTCATTCCTTGAGGCTTTTAGTGGTAAAACTGAGAGGGCTGCTCATCCATTTCAGAGAGGAGCAAAGAGGCAAACGCATTGCTGGAGTTGCATGTAGGTCAGATCCAGCAAGGATGCTTCCCTCAGAAACAATAGGGAATCAGATGGGTTTTTAATGAAAATGGTCATTGTCCTAAATTTTATTGAATTCAAATTTCACCATTTGAACCCAGGTCCATAGAACCCAAGTCATTGGATTACTGGGAACTGCAGGGAATGCCAAATTCCAATGTTTATTTGTTCTTCAGATGAAAAGACTGTACAGAACTGCTTCAGTAACTGTGTAGGTACACAAAGAGTTTTTTATGAATAAAGTGTATTTTTGCAGTTACAAAAAGTTCCATTGTCTGAGCAGACCGCAGGTCCCATTACAGGTGATTTAACCTGAAGATTACCACACCTCAGGAGAGGGGAGAGGTTTTGAAGGAGAACTCTTCATGGTAACCTCAGCTGGTGCAAAAATTGAACCCACGCTGTTAGACATCACAAACCAGCTTCTGAACTAAACTAATGCAGTAAGTATTGAGCACTCAAGGAGACCAACAGGTGGCCTATGTGAGAGATAGACATCAGACACACAAACAGAGAAACACATGACCACATGCACACACAACCACACAGCTAAATGCATACAGATAAATGCAGAGAAATGCAGTAATGGAGACAAAAGTACACAGTGAAGACTGAGAGAAAAAGACAGGTGAGAGAACATACTGACAGATGGAGACAGATAAATTGGGGATGTAGACATGCAATCATATTGATAGACACCAAAGCAAAGGCAAACATGTAGGCATTGTATATGGATTTTTATTTTAGATTTTATTATTTTTTCTTTTAACAATAAGGATGAATAACTTGTACTTGTATAATAGTAAATTTAAAATAGTAAAACATCCCAAAGTGCTTCTCAAAAGTGTTATTGAGAAATATTTGACACCAAGACACAACAGAGCTTTTAAGGTAGCTGACTAAAAGCTTGATGAAGCAAGTTGAGTCTAAAGATCAATCATAAAGAAGGAAGCAGAAGTTTAAGGAGGAAATTTCCAAAGTCAGCTGAAGGCAATAGTGGAGCAATTAACATCAAGGGAAGACCAGAGGCCAGACATGAAGGAGCAGAAAGATCTCTGAGGATTTTAGGCTAGTGGTGGCTACAGAGATATGCAGGTCTTTTTACATAGAATCTAGCATGTTTCCAACTCCAACTACTCAAGAAGGTAACTGATTGGAAGTTTTCTGAAATCCTATTATTCTTTCTTCGACTGTATTGGGTTTAGTGAGAACTTTCCAGAACATGGGGGCCAAGGTCCCTAAGAGGTCCATGACAGAATGATCAACTATTCAGCTTGAAGTGCAAAGGAGACTCATCATACAAATGAAGCTCTAATAGACAGGGTCAAAGGAGACTCATTAGATAGTATGAGGCCATTGAGGCATTTGTAGATAAGGTTGAGGCTGTGTTTGGGGATGAGAAACTAATGCTGATGTCAGGGATAGGTAGGATAGAGAAACTCATAGTATCCTTTCCCAGTCTTGACTGCATGTGATTTGAGATCTACCTTAAACTGCCTGACTCTTAACATGCCTCTGAAGTCAGATTAACCAGGCATGGGTGAACACTGCTACTCTTATGCGTCCATTGTGAGAATTTATTGATGCTACATTTAATGTTTGAGATTTTCTTCATTTTGACAGTGATGATGATGGTGTAGTGATAATAGCGCTAGATTTGTGGTCCAGATCCTCCAAGCTAACAGCATCAGGCAATGAGTTTAAGTCTCATCAGTGTTGTTGATGGGAATTAAATTTAATTTTTAAGAAAACATCTGGAATTAAAGGCTAAGTTTGGTAATAGTGAACATGACTGTTATCGATTGCTGTAAAAACCCATCTGGTTCACCACTGCCCTTTAAGGAAGGAAATCAGCCTTCCTTACCCAGTCTGGTCGACATAGGATTCCAATCCCACAGCAGTGTGGTTGATTTGTAACTGACCTCTGCAATGGCTCCAGTAAGTCACTCTATTCATCTACAATTAGGGATGGAAAACAGATGCTGGTTTTGCCAACAACACTCATCCCACAGAAGAACAAAAGAACTCTTTCAGTTTGAAGGATGCTACAAAGATTAAACAGAATAAAACAAGAGGCAATGCAAATCCGATTAACTAATTTGATACATACCAGAAATTGAAATGGTTACATTTTCTCTGCATTGCTCAACTGTTCTCTGGGTGATAGTTAGGGTTTACTATAAACTATGGTGAGGTATTTCGAAAATACCCAGTTCATCAGTTCTGAGGAAGAGTCACTGGACCTGAAATGTTAACTCTGATTTCTCTCTACAGATGCTGCCAGACCTACTGAGCTTTTTCAAAATTTCTGTTTCTGTTTCTGATATCCAGTATCTGCAGTTCTTTCTTCAGAAAAAAACCCCATACTTAAAATCGCAATACTAAGCTTTGAATGCAAATTTCCAACATTACAAAATCGTCTTAAAGTGCACCTCTCCTTATATTTATGAAATTGCTCTTGCCAAAAACTGTTAATTTCAAAATATTACTGAACTTGAACTAATTGTATGTTCCCTCCATGTCCTAAAATGCGTCATTGCTTAGCAACAAAAGATTACTATCCTTGGGCAGATTTGATACTGTGGCTGAATTGAGAATAAGTGTTTTTAAAAAAGATGTAAGTAACATGTTCAGCCAGAACGTGGGGAGAGATTAAGTGCTTTGGACTGGAGTTGCTGCTTCCCATTGATCTTGCAAGGTGCATTCTATTGCCTTTTAAACCTGACTGAGTTATGAAAGATTGACAATTAAATTTTCACTGTAAGTAAGCCACAATTTCATTATAACAGGGGAGCTATTCCTTTTAGTGACAAGGTAAGTGAATTAAAACAATTTCCAATTGTAACAAACTTGCTCATTCTGCTGCATGGACCTGACTCCAGCATTCTGTGTCCTTCTGCCTTTTTGCTGCTTTGAAGTAAGGAAAACAATTTCATATTTTAATTATTCTTTACTTTCAGTCTTTAAAACTTTAGTCTTGGTTTCCAGCATCAAGCTCATGGTCTATAGAACAGCTATGGTCATACATCAGAATACATGGACCATATGCAGCAGATACTTCAAATCACTGGAGAGTTATCACCTCCACAAAACACCACAAATCCACTGGCAAGATAGGTGTATCAATGTGAGCATGCTGTCATGGGACAATATCCCCAATATCGAGGTACTGGTCACATGTCCAAATGCTTGACACAAGACTTACTAAACAAGTGCTCCACTCTGCGGTCTGCAATGATCACAAGGAATGCAGCGGAAATGTTGCAAGGAGCTGAATAGGCTGGGACCATGTATTCTGGAGCTTTGGACACTCTGGGGTGAGCTTACAGAGGTAAATGAAATCGTAGAAAGGGTGAATAGCCAAGTTCTTTTTCCCAGGGTAGCAGATTCCAAAACTAGAGGGCACAGATTTAAAGTGAAAGGGGAAAGATTTAAAAGGGACATAAGGGGCAACTTTTTCACGCAGACGGTGGTGTGTGTATGGAATGAGCTGCCAGAGGAAGTTGTGGAGGCTAGTACAATTACAACATTTAAAAGTCATGTGGATGAATATATGAATAGGAAGGGTTTGGAGGGACATGGGCCAAATGCTGACAAATGGGACTAGATTAATTTAGGATATCTGGTCAGCATGGATGAGTTGATCCAAAAGATCTGTCTCCATGCTGAACAACTCTATGACTCTATGACACTATGACATCCTGGAAGCCTCCCTAAATATCATCCCCACTGACTCATGCCCTCAAGCCCCACCACTTGCCCTAGAACGCACAACCTAGAGAAGCATCAGCGAATGCGCCAACCACTATGAGGGTCACCAAGTGAAGCATATGGAGCATAAGTGCAAGTAGCAGAAAGAGAATACAGAATCCAGAGGGTCGCACACTGCCCCCATCTCAAACACCACCTACTCACCTGTGGCAGTCTGAAGCTCCAGGACTGGCCTATTGAGCCACCACAAAACCTCACCACTGCGAGGGACTTCCAAATAAAATGAAGAGTTTCAAGTTTACTGCCCATCACTAGCATTTCTGAAAAGATACAGCTGGAACCAATTGTGGGGTTAGAGTCCCAAAATGGTGCTACATATGGAATTCACCCAGCAACAGGAAAACCAATAAATAACAAACTCTATAAGCTCTGGAATTTGCTGCTTAAACTTCTTCACCGTTCTGCCTCTCTTTGTCTCATCCTGGGAAAAGCCCTTTAAAACTTAACTTTTTTGACCGAAGTTTTGATTAGCTGTTCGAATTTCTCCTTCTGTGTATTAGCATAAAATTTTGTTTAATTTTGCTGTTGTGAAGTGACTTGAGACAATTTATCAGCTAAAGGTGCTATTTAAGAATAAGTTGTTGTTGGCACTTTAAGGGACCTTCACAGCCGCTTGCAAAAGTGAGTTGCTTGTCTTCCACTCCACAAGAAAGGGGAATATAAATTTAATGGCAAATAATTGATACACAATTTTGTAGTTTTAGACTAATGATTGGCAGATGCAAAACAGAGATTTGGGCAAAATACTTCCCTCAAAGGATTATGGATCTGTGAAATTCACTACCCCGGAGTGCAGTGGATCCTGGGACATTGAGTAAATTTAACGAGGAGATGGACAGATTTCTAATGAGTTGAAGGGTTATGGAGAGCAGGGCAGCAAAGTGGAGTTAAGGCTAAACTGAGATCAGCCATGATTGTTTCAAATGGTAGAACAGGCTCAAGGGGCTGAATAGCCTACTCCCACGGTAATGTTCTTATATAGACACAGGATAGTTGACTATTAATCACCAGCTTTAGCAGTTTTAACACTTTCATGCGAGTTCTCATTGCAAAATTCACATTTCCCTTTGAGCTGCTACTGCCTGTTTCACCAGATCAACACAAGTGAGATACTGTAGATGCTGCAAATCCAAACAGAAAATGGAAAACGCTAGAAACACTCAGTGGGTCAGGCAGTCTCTGTAGAATGACAGAAAGGCTGATGTTCTCTATTGACAAGAACAAAGAACAGTGCAAATAAAAGTTCATCAACTTGAAAAGTTAGGTCAGCCCTATCCATTGGGTGTTTCCAGAATTTTCATTGAAACAACTGCTTCATTTTTTTCTTATAATCCTTGCCTTATTGAAAGGAAAGCTAAGCTTAGACTCCAATGTGATCTGACCAATGTTTTGTAGAGGTATAGCTTCACTTCCTTGCTTTTATACTGTGTGCCTCCATTTATAAATCCAAGTATCCTATAAGCTTTCTAAACAACTGAATGTCATGAAAGCGAAAAAGTATTGAAGCATGTGAATAACTCTATAAGACTCCCATGCTCCTCTATTTCCAACGGTTTTTACAATCCCTATTTTAATTTCTCTACTTTTGCCTGTCACACCTTCAGCTGCCTAAGCCTTCTAGACTTGAAACGTTAGCTTGCTTTCTTTCCATGGATGCTGCCTGACCAGCTGTGATCTCGCACTTCAAATCGGGTTTAACCTTTACCCTGTGGTTGGACCTGCTGAGGTTTTTCAGCATTTTGTTTTTATTGCAATATTCCACCTGAGTGGAAAGCCCAATCTCTAGGTAGGGTCAGGTTTGTTGACTTACTCGGGTATTTCAATCTCAATTAGAGCTCACTGAGGTTGAGATGTTTGGATGGAAGCCAATACAAGCTTGTTTAATACTGTAATAAAATGCATGATTAGTACATCCACAGGAAGCCTGCACTCTGCCCAAATCACTGGAACACAATTTGCAACTAATCAAACAGCAGTGTAAAGATTGCAGGAGTATTTATTTGTTACACCTACTGAAATTCACAAGCTTAACAGTAAGAATTACCTGTGCACAGATGTAGATTGGACAATGGGGACAGTATATATTTCACAGGGAAATTGTATATAGGAATACAGTAACAAATAAGTAGTTTCGATATAAAAGTGTACCATTGATTATTGTGAAACATTCCCATGCACTTTGCCAGGGGAGGTAGCGGAAGCAGATACTACAGTGATTTTTAAAGGGCATCCTGACAAATACATGAATAGGATGGGAATAGAGGGAAATGGTCTCCAGGAGGGTAGAGGGTTTTAGTTGTGACGGGCAGCATGTCGGTGCAGGCTTTGGGGGCTGAAGGTCCTGTTCCTGTGACGTAATTTTCTTTGTTCTTTGTTCTTGTTCTATTGTCAAACCAAACTTGTCCCTGAGCAACTAAAAGCTTAGTCAAAGAGGTAGGAGCAGGAGGAGAAAGAGTTCGAGAAGCAGTGAAAGTTGAGGAATTAAGTAGGGAGTAGTAGGCTTTGGCAGAGAGCACCACACATTTGGAGATGTTCTTTTTGAATGATGCATTAGAGCAAAGCCTTCCCTGCTCTTTCAAGTGGGCGCAGAAAGAACGTATCTAGTCTGCATTTCAAACAGACACAGAGGTGTTCCTGCTGGTGCCTTTGACCAACCTTTATTCCTCAGTCAGTACCTAATACAGATTATCTGGTCATTATTATGTTGCTGGATACAGGAGTTTTCTTTGCACAACTTGGCTGAACTTTTTTTTATTCATTCACAGGATGAGGGTGTCATTGGCTAGGGCAGCATTTATTGCCCATCCTTAATTGCCCAGAGGGCAGTTCAGAGTCAACCACATTGCTGTGGGTCTGTAGTCGCATGTAGGCCAGACCAGGTAAGGATGGCAGTTTCCTTCCCTAAAGGGCATTAGTGAACCAGATGGGTTTTTCCAACAATCAACAATGGATTAATGGTCATCATTTGACTTTTAATTCCGGATATTTTTTATTGAATTCAAATTCCACCATCTACCTGTTTCCTGCCTCACAACATGACTGCCTTGAAATTCATCTCCATTTATTTAAAGCACATTGCAATGCCCAGAGGTTGTGAAAGGTGCTATGAAAACACAGGCTGCATACTAATCTTGGAGTCACAAAGATCTAGGTTCAAGTCCCAACCGAGGGCTTGAGCACAAGTGTAAAGATCACTGCTCCAATGCAGTACCTCAGGTATCATTATCATCATTGGCAGTCCCTTGAAGACAAGGATGACTCTCTTCCACTCTCAGGGTGGGTCTGTACAGATCAATGTGGGTACCACAGGCTCTGTTACACTTGGGGCAGAAGGTGGTCAAGAGAAGGGGTGGATGGGGCATCGGTGTGGCACGTGCTCCTTTCACTGTTTTCGTCCACCTTCCACTTTTTCCCAACAGCAAGTCTCAAGGTGTTTGACGCCTTCCCAGATGCTCCCAAAGTCACTCTAACTAGTGTCATCAAGCTACAGTATGCAGATGATGCTTGTGTATGAGCAATCTCAGAAGGTGTACTCCAGAACATTATTAACCTCTTTCAGAGGCATATGAGGGCATGGGCGTCACCCTGAACATCCACAAGATGAATGTCCTCCACCAAACTGGCCTGGCATTGTGGAGCAAACCCTCAGTTACCAAGGTCTACAGGGAAGCCTTAGAGAATGTTGACCACTTCCAATACCTCAGAAGTGTCCTATTGACCAACACAGCTATTGATGAAGAGATTCAGCACTGCCTCCAGTGAGCTAGCAAAGCCTACAGCTATCTGAGGAAAAAGGTGTTCGAGGACAACAACATCAGATCTGGCATCAAGATCATACATTGTTGGCAGCGCCATCTTTCAGATGAGAATAAAATGAGACCCAGCTGCCTGCCCGTCTGGATGCCATGGGCACTATATTTGAAGAAGACCCTGGCTGTGATCCCTAATGGCATGCATGATCTTTATCTGTCAATCTTCATCACAAAAAAGATTATCTAGTCATTGTCTTGCTGAAACAATAACAGGGCTGGGCAGACTGGATACAGGGATGGTGTTTTCTGTGGGCAAGTAGGTCCAGAACAGAGTTCATAGTCTCTGGATATGGGGGAAGTTATTTTGTACTGAGAGTCACCTCTCTCTGGCTGAAGAATTCCTCCTCATCTCAGTTCTAAAGGGTCATCCCTTCACTGCACCCTCAGGCCCTGGTCTCTCCTACTGGTGGAAATATCTTCTCCATGTCCACTTTATCCAGCCTCTCAGTATTCTATAAATTTCAATGAGATCCTTCCTCATCCTTCTCAACTCTATCGAGTACAGACCCAGAGTCCTCAACCACTCCTCGTGTAACGAGCCCTTTATCCACAGGATCATTCCTGTAAACCTCCTCTGGACCCTTTCCAAAGCCAGCACATCCTTCCTCAAATACAGCTCCCAAAACAGCTCATAATATTCCAAATTTGGTCTGACCAGAGCCTTATTCAGCCTCAGCAGTATATCTCAAAAGTTGGTTGAAACTGTGGAATACTCTACCACAGAAGGCTGTGGAGATAAAACCTCTAAATAGGTCTAAGAAAGAAATAAATAGAGTCTAGAGGCCAAAAAGAGAGCGTGGGAGTATGGAGTTGAGATAGAGGATTAGCCATGATTATAAGCAATGGCAGAGTGGGCTCAATTGGCCAAATGTCCTAATCCTGCGTTTGTGGGAGCTTGCCATGTGAAAACTGACTGCTGTGTTCCTACATTACAGCAGCAACTACTCTTCAGCTGTACTTTGCTTCTTTAAGGGGATGTAGGCAAGGCAAGCATTTATTGCCCATTCTTACATGTCCTGGAAGCTGAGAGGGCTTGCATGGCCATTTCAGAGGGCAATTAAGTGCTAACAGCTTTGCTATGGGCATGGAATTACACATAGGTCAGAAAGAATAAGCTTTGATTAGTAATCTAGATGGATTTTTAACAACAAGCTTGCTCACTGTTACTGAGCCTAGATTTATATTCCAATTTCATTAATTGAATACAAAATCCACTAGCTGCCATCACGGGGTTTGAATCTACATCCCCAGTGTATTGACCTGATATCTCTCGATTACTGACCCAGTGAAATTACCACACCACTTTCACTGACTATACGGTGCTAAATCATTCTAAGGGCAGAAGAGAGAAAGTTAAGCATAATCCCATAGAAGTTGTTTACACAATGAAAAAAAAGACTTTTCCCCCTTTAAATGAGAAAACTGAACTGATTTGCAGAAATACAAGATAATCACTAATAAACCCCAAAGGTAAGGAGGAGAACTTTCTTTACCCAATCAGTGGTGGGGATATGGAACTCACTATCACTGGGAGTGGTTAACATCAATGCTTTTAAGAGGACGCCTTATAGATACGTAAGGGAAAAGTATAGGGTCTGTATATTATTTTCTCAGAACACAAACACCGGGGAGATGAAAGTTGGAACACTGATGTATTGCAAAGAATGAGCAAGTCTTTTATCGTGAAAGTCAAACCTGGAACTGAATGTTGGTCACTTATTGGTTACTCAAGTTCATGTGACTTTTGGAGAATCTGGACTTGATACTTTTCTGTGAGACATGCTGGCACCAGATACCCTTGTGTTGTACTGTCTAAACATCAATTATGTCTCATTGGGCCAAATGTTCTTGTGTTGGAATATAGTTGTAGTACTTTTGAAATATTCCTTTGAATGCAGATTTGAATTGAGTCTTCCATATTTTTGAGGCACAGGTAAATAGAATTGAGATAAGAATGAGGTTGAAATATTATCAGAAGTAGGCAGGAACATGGGTATAACCAGGTCTGCTACAGTCTTGGAGACAGTAAGGACTGCAGATGCTGGAAGCCAGAGTCTGTAGGTAGGTGTGATGCTGGAAAAGCACAGCAGGTCAGACAGCATCAGATATCATTCAGCCTGAAATGTTGACTTTCCTGCTCCTCTGATTCTGCCTGACCTGCTGTGCTTTTCCAACCTCACATCAATAGACTCTGTTATAGTCTTACTGAATTGTACATCAGAATCAAAGGGCCGAGTGGCCTACTCCTGCTCCCAATTTGAATGTTACACATCCCTCTTTACAGCAACCTTTTCTTGGCAGAAAAAAAATCGAGGAGTTGAATACTATTTAATTAGAGCAAGATTGCAGAAAGCTACAGAATAAAGGGATTTAGAAGTCCTCATTCTGAACCATATAAAGCTAGCACTCATGTTCAGTGGGTAATATGGAAGACCAATGGAATGTTGACATTTATTTCAAAGGGAATGGAATATAAAAAAAAGGGAGGTTTTGCTAAAACTGTCCAAGGCATTAGTTCTACCACAGCTGGAATACTGTGAACAGTTTTTGACTCTTTATCCAAGGAAAGAGAGCCTGGCAGTGGACTCAGGCCTGGAATACAATGGGCTAGCAGCAACTGTCTTCTTCATTACTTTTGCGTGATTAGATATTGTGGCATTGTGTTCTGTTCAGAGCATCCAATATCTTTGCTGTAATAATTTTAGCACAAGATGAATCAGAAAGGACATAATTCTAAAAATTCCAAAAAAAATTTCCATTTTCCCTCATTTCTACCTTTCACTGTTCCTCCACACCCCTTTGCTGCCCTGCGTCATGTCTAGACTTGCTTTCCTTTTCACTTGATCTCTCTGCTCCTGGACTTCTGCTTGCAAGCAGAAATGTGTATTGTATGTTTGATTCCAGTCCATCAATCAAGTTTAAACCTAATTCAGATCTCCCACACAGAGAGGGCCATCCAATGTGTTCTCCCAAGAGACTTTAAGGATGTCAAGATAAAGGGGCAGGAAGATCACTGATCAAAAGTATTTGCCTACAGAGACAGCCCTACAAAATATCTAAGTGATCTTTAATCAAATCCCAGGTAGTCTTCTCTTTAAAAAGAAAATGCATTCAGGATAATATTATTAAGCAAGTCGCTTACAAACCAGTTTGATAGATGTGACAGATTTTCTCCTGTGTTTTATCATCTCGGCATTGTGGAACATTTTCTTTGAAGGTTTTTCTTAACACGGTTTATTTGGTTGACCTGTTGTCCTCTATGAACCAAGGCCATAACAACAACAGCGACAATTTGCATTTAGATAGCACCTACCTGTAACGCGGCACAAAATGTCCCAAGACACTTCACAAGAGTGCAATCAGTCAAAATGTCAGAAAGTGTACTGCATTTGGGGATATTAGGGCAGGTGACCGAAAGCTTGGTGAAAGGGGTATGTTTTAAGGAAGGACTCAAACTAAGAGTCGGATACCGAGGTGTTCAGGGCAGGTGGAATTTAATGTGGGGAAATGCGAGGTCATGCATGTTGGCTGAAGAAATTGGAGGAGTTGAATATTATCGAAACAGAGAAAGACCGCAGTAAGCTACAGAACAAAGGGATTTAGGATTCCTCATCTCAAATCACATGCTAGTTCAGCGGGTAATAGAGCCAGCTAATGGAATGTTGGTCTTTGTTTCGAAGGGTATGAAATTTAAAAGTAGAGAGGTTTTGCTAAAACTGTACAAGGGACTAGCCAGGCCACAGCTGCATGGTGATCAATTTTGCCTCCATTATCTGAGGCAAGACGTACAGGCATTGAAGGCAGTCCACAGAAGGTTCACAAGGCTGAGGAAACTGCCATCCTTACCTGGTCTGGACTACAGACCCACAGTAATATAGTTGGCTCATGACTGCCCGCTGGGATGGGTAATAAATACTATACTGTCATCCAAGAATGAATTAAAAAAACGACTGATTCCAGGTATGGAGGGACTGTCTTATAAGGTGAGGTTCAGGTGATTGGACCTGTATTCACTGGAATATAGAAGAATGTGAGGTGACCTTCCTGAAACGATTCTTAGAGAACTTGACAGGGTAGATGCGGAAAGGTTGTTTCCCATTTCCAGAGAGTCTAGCGCCAGACAGCATTATCTCAGAATGAGGGGCTGCACATTTAAGGCAGAAATGGGGTGGAATTTCTTCAATCAGAGCTTTGTGAATCTGTAGAATTCTTTACCATAGAGGGCCATTAAGTATATTCAGGGATGAGATAGACTGATTTTTAATCAGTAAGTGAATCAAAGGTTACATCAGAGCTGGGAATAGGAAATTTGGCCCCTAAATCCTGCCCTGTCATTCAATATGATCATGGCTGATCTCAACTCAACCTCAGTCAACTTTCCTGCCCCCTCTCCATGATCTTTCAATCCATGACTAAGTAAGTATCTAGGTTCTGCTTAAAATAACTCAATGTCCCATCATCCACCACATTCTGGGATAGTTATGTGGAAAAGGCAGGAAAGTGGAGTTGAGGATTATCAGCTCAGTCATTGGACAGTGGAGCAGCCTAGATGGGCTGAATGGCCTCCTTCTGCTTCTGTGCCTTATGATCTTATGAAGGACGTTGCAGACCCCAAAGTCCAGATGGATGGAGGCACAGCCATCGATAGTGGGACCAAGAAAATGGGGTGAGTGTGTAAATGCGTACAGAGGACCTGCAGGATTCTAGTGTCATAAGGGGGTTAAGGAGTATCTTATTACTAAGAGACATGTGGACCAGTGAAACAGTCACAAAGTGCACCCAAGCACTAAAAACTCTAAATATTCAACGTTAAATGACAGCATAATCTAAGCAAATAGAGGCAGCAATTGTTAGAATCTACAGGTGAGCATTAGTGTGTTTTTGTGTGTGAGTTACTCAGCTTGCTATCCATTACTGCTCTGACCTGCAGGCTGGAATGTTAGAATTCATTTCAAAGATCTCCATGGATTTAAGGATCACAATTAGTCCAAAAGCAGCAAATGTAGACACTCTGGCCTGTGTGCTTGCTTGTGTTCCCAGATCATTCTGAAGAAACAAACAAGATCCCTGGGAGGTTGAGTAATTTATTGTTCTAGGAAGATCACCAAAGATTGCAAGTTAAAGACACTGAAATGATCTGTTTCACTTCTTCAGGGCCTATTTCTTATGTTCAAGTTTGAGGCTGATAGATTTTCGGTCACTAAGAGGATGAAGGGGTTATAGTGATCGTGCAAGGAGCTAGTGGAGTTGAGGTAGATCAGCCAAGTTCTTACTGAGGGCTGAGGGGCTGAATGGCCTCTTACTGTTCATATTTCTTATATTCTTACAGAGCAATTTGTCTGAGCTGATGACAACAACTTGCTTTTCCTACTTGCTATTGTATGACTCCATGACAAAAAGATCCTTATTGAAAAAAATAATGTTTGCTCATTTAATGTACAGTGGGAAAGCACAGTGTGGCTGTCAACTCCCTCTTTGACCTCACCAGTTCCTATAGCTGTAACCCCCTCCAGCCCCACAACCCTCCAAAATTTTGGTATTCCTCCAATTCTAGACTCTTGTTTTCCCTAATTTCCTTTGTCCCACCTTCAATGACCCAGCCTTCAGAGACAGAGCTCAACATTCTTCACTGTAGCCTATTCAGGCACAATTTGACATGGGCAAAAAACACTGGAAGAATTGCAGATGCTGGAAAGCAGAAACAGACCGGAAATTGCTGGAAAAACTCAGCAGGTCTGACAGCATCTGTGGAGAGAAAACACAGTTAACGTTTCGGGCCCAGTGAGGCTTCTGCAGAACCAGTTCTGATTTTGTCCAGCAATTTCTGTTTGTGATAAACACTTACTTCCTCTTATTCATTTCTGGGTCGTTATCCAACGCCAAGCTTAATGTTATTTCAGAGAAGGCTCAGATAAGATTTTCAGACTCTTCCTCAATTTCTCTCCACAATTTGGCATGGCGCGATTTCAGAGCAGATGGTCAATGTTTGGTGACAGAAGTACGCTTTAAGGAAGATCCTAACAGAGGAGAGGGAGAGAGAGATGGGATGGTGGAAAGGTCTAGGAAGGATGTCTCAAAGTTTAAGGCATATGCAGTTGAAAGCAGAGCTGCCTTGTTGGAGCGATAAACCTGCTTTCTTGGGTGAGAATAGACGTTTCTGCAAATCTATTTGAGATAAGTACAACTAGTTCTCCATAGGCCAGAATTTATTTTATAACTAAGCCCTGGTAATGAATTATCTGGTCAGTACCACGTTTGCAGGAGCTTGTTGCGCACAAATTGGTTTTTGTGCTTCCAATGTTGCAACTGAGACTGCACTTTGGAAAGCACTTTGTTGTCAGTAAAGCATAGGGGGATGTCCTGAGCTTTCGTGTAAACTGTTACAGAAACTCAAGTCTTACTTTCTCCTTCCTACTCCCACCTTCTCTCAACACGTTGGCCCTGTGTTATGTGTCCATGGATTTCAGCAGTAAGTCTGTGGGTGGGGTTAGAGCAGGAAGGCTAACTGGCTCTGGAACTGCTAAAGGAGCTGGAGCTGCTGAGCTAGATCCTGTTCTCACCAGGTGATACTACTACTGTTCCTCCACAGGGATGTGTCAAATGGCAATTTACATTGTTAGCCTAAGGGCACCTTCACTGCTGCCCCAGCAGTGACCCCACATCAAAATGTGAGAGGCGATTCCAAATTTAAAAAGGTATTTATAAAATATTCAATACCTGTGGTATTTCAAATGGAAGTCACACATGAAGTACTACCAGCTCCATAGAGAGTAAAATAAAGGAGCATGGAGAAGGCTACTGTGTTGGGCTAATGTCACTGGACTGGTAAACCATATTCTGGGGATACAGGTTTGAATTCCATTACAATAGCTGGTAAAATTTGAATTAATAAATCAACACCTGAAATCTAGTCTCTGTGATGGCTACCACAAAGCTATTGTTGAGTTTTTTCTTAAAACTCTAATGCCCTTAGGCAAATCTGTAATTATGCGTTATTTACTATTATGAGTTACTTATTCTCACATCTATCTAGAAGATACAGTGAAAAGAGTTTTGTCATCACAATCAGGTGCCAATTTGAGTTACAAAAAGAAATTACATAAATAGAGACGACAAGGTGTAGAGCTGGATGAACACAGAAATCATTTCTGAAGAAGGGTCTGGACCCGAAACGTTAGCTCTCCTGCTCCTCTGATGCTGCTTGGCCTGCTGTGTTCATCCAGCTCTACATCTTGTTATCTCAGATTCTCCAGCATCTGCAGTTCCTATTATCTCTTACATAAATAGAGCTCATCTACAGTACAAGGAGTCTTAAACACAGCTCCAGGACTTGTGCAAGGTGTCCCAGACCTCAAAGACTCACTGCACTTCAGGCCTCCCACAGACTGCAGTCTTTGCACCAGGCACTGCCACCGCTGCAGCTGACAACCTACTAAGTCCATGCTCTGGACCTCCCGCAGCCAGAAATCCTCACCCCAGGCACCACAACCACCGCAGCTGATGAACTGCCAGGTCCACGAGTCCAGCACTTCAGCGCTACCTCAGCCAGGAGCCGTTGAACCCCGAGCACCACTGCAGACATGACCCGCTGAGAGCCCAAGTCCAAGCTCCGGGCCTACTGCAGTCAAAAATCCTGACTCCAGGCACAGTGACCACTGCAGCCGACCATCCACTGGGTCCACAGATCAGAAGATGAAGAGAAAATCAAAGAGAAAGAAAAAGATGAGAAATGAGAGAAAGAGAATGATGCAGTCAGCCTGGAGTGGACGGGCTCAGGATCCTGAACACTACCATCTTGGCCATCCTTACCCAGTCTGTGTCTCCAGATCCACAACAATATGGTGGCTCTTAATTGCTCTCTGAAATGGCCTAACTGTGCCACTCAGGTCAAGGACAGCTAGGGATGGGCAACAAATGGTAGCCTTGTAAACGACAGGGTAAAATTAAAAAAGAAGACCGATTTTTGGCCTCGAGGTATTGCCTTTCAAGATCCTTTTCAAAATCATAAAGGCAATTTCCTTCAGAAGTTTTCCTACTCTATATATGACTAGATAAGACTGAAATGATAATCTGTACCAGATTTAGTATGAGAGACCAATGTCAACTCTGGTTGGGTATAACCCTCATGGCTTCACCAACACTGGCCTTCAATTACCTTCACCAATTTCCCCGGCTCCCTGTCACAGATCCTTTCACCCCCTGCTGTGAATTGCACTAAATAAAACTAACACGTGCCCAACTACAGGCAGCCATTATCAGACTAAATGTATTACTTGTGGAAATATTTGCTTGGTGACAAGCCAGGCAGCAATTTCTATGTTCGTCTTTGATGCGGGCTCGACAACTTTCTGAACTGTTATAGATTAACCCTGGAGTCTAACAGAATAAAGAGTGCAGCAATGTACACAATATACTAGACTGCTTCCCCAAAGAAACAGTTTATACATTAAAATGTGACATGGTACATGCAGCACAGAATGCAATATGACCAAGTCAGCATCAATCCCGTTTCCTGAACATGTAGCAGTTTGGGTTGCTTCTTTGTTTTTACTGTAATCACGACCAAAGCATATATTACTTATACTTCCAAACTAATCCACATGTAATATTCAACACAAAAACAGAAATTAGTGGAAAAGCTCAACAGGTATGGCCGCATCTCTGGAGAGAAATCACTGTTAACATTTCAGGTCAAGTGACCCTTCCTCAGAACTTTGTAATTTTGTTTCCTTTAACACCAGTACTTTCTTTCAAATCAAAAATGTCATCAACTGGCAATAAATAATGGAAAGCACACCACTTTTCTTCTTCCTTCCTGCACAATTTCGATTAACCAGTCTAGCTTCCTCTACTTTCAGGCTGAGTATCTCCAGTTTCCATTAGCTTAACTCTTCCCTTTCAACACTTCTGACTGTACTAAACCTAAACTTTAACATTGATATCAACTCCATTCAATGGTTCAGACTGTGTATTTGATTTGATTTCTCTTAATCAAAGGCCTTAGCTTCACTGAAATAAAAATCGAAAGAAGTGCAGATGCTGGAAATCAGAAACAAAAGCAGAAATTTCTGAAAAAGCTCAGCAGGTCTGGCAGCATCTGTGGAGAGAAATTACAGTTAACGTTTCGAGGAAGGACAAGGTCAGAAGTCACACATCACCAGGTTATAGTCCAGAGATAGTAGGAACTGCAGATGCTGGAGAATCTGAGATAACAAGGTGCAGAGCTGGATGAACACAGCAGGCCAAGCAGCATCACAGGAGCAGGAAAGCTGACTTTTCGGGCCTAGACCCTTCTTCATTTCTGAAACCAACACCTGAAGAAGGAGAGAGGCTCTGAAAGCTTGTTGTTTTCAAATAAACCTGTTGGACTACAACCTGGTGTTGTGTGATTTCTGACCTTGTCTACCCCAGTTCAATACCGACAGCTCCACATTTCGGGGAAGGGTCACTGGACTTGAAACGTTAACTGATTTTTCTTCACAGATGCTGCCAGACCTGCTGAGCTTTTCCAGCAACTTCTGTTTTTGACCCTAGCTCCAATTGCTTAGCAGGTGGACTCTGTTTCCAACAAACTTGCAGTTTCTTTGCATCTTTCATTTTCTTTCTGAGTTCACTTTATACTGCAGTGTGTTTCATCATGTTCTCTCTGTCAGATTTCCTCTTTCAACCAAATGGTCTATATGACAAAGACTGAATTGCTCTTTAATCATCATTTTAAATGGGAATGTATCTAGGCTCTACACAAGTCCAACTGCATTATTTCCATTTATCACCATGACCTTCTAAACTCTCTTAAGTTTCATCTCTCATGTGTCATGACTCATTTTTACTTTGTCCTGCTTTTGTCTTACTTGTTATTGACGTCAGGCTTTGGTAAGCTAAACCTGTCCTAGGAACTTGCTTAAGCAATAACTCAAAAGGCGAGCAACCTATACCAGGCTTAGGTTAATCTGTAAGAGAACAGAATATTGTCTAGCCTGCATTAAAACAGAGATGTAGAAATTCATATTCCGCTTGGGAACCCTGCAGCCCAATGGTATCAATGTGGATTTCACATGCTTCAAAATCTCCCCTCCCCCAACCGCATCCCAAAACCAGCCCAGCTCGTCCCCACCTCCCTAACCTGTTCTTCCTCCCACCTATCCCCTCCTCCCACCTCAAGCCCCACCCCCATCTCCTACCTACTAACCTCATCCTGCCCCCTTGACCTGTCCATCCTCCCTGGACTGACCTATCTCCTCCCTACCTCCCCACCTACACTCACCTTTACTGACTCCATCCCCGCCTCTTTGACCTGTCTGTTTCCTCTCCACCTATCTTCTCCTCTATCCATCTTCTATCCACCTTCCCCTCTCTCCCTGTTTATTTCAGAACACCCTTCCTCTGCCCCATTTCTGATGAAGGGTCTAGGCCCGAAACGGCAGCCTTCCTGCTCCTATGATGCTGCTTGGCCTGCTGTGTTCATCCAGCTCTGCACCTTGTTATCTCAGATTTTCCAGCATCTGCAGTTCCCACTAGCTCATATGTAGAAGTTACTGTCTGGCTTGTCACTGAGAAAATACAACCTCAAAGACCTCTTGACAATCTGTCCACATCTTTCTTCTTTTAAATTTGGAGTTTGACTCCACTCTCACTCAAAAATATTTCAAACTATTCTGATATAAACTACAGGCCATTATCTGACACCAATTCATGAATTTCCGGCAAGCCATAAATTTCAAACTAACTTCTCAAAAAAGCAATGGTTTTGACACTCATGAAATTGTGTAGAGATTCAACATTTATCCACTTGCTATTGCTATCGATCTAAACAGGCCGTTGTTTCTCTTCCATTTCATAGAAACCGACATGCCCTCATTCCTGTGGTTTCATTGTGTTTGACCATGGAATGAAAGGAGCCTTAGTTGGATCATTTCTCATTCTGAGACACTCGGCATCTTTCCATCGACTCTTCAAGATCTCTATTTGCCTGTGAATTTCAAAAATAGCGTTTTGTTACTGTTTTTGCACTATCTCAGTGTGCTCTTGGTGAGGTTCCTCTCACAACCTCTCTCTAGTTTGAGGCAGAATAATAACTCTTATACCACATTGCAGACAACTGTGATCCACACTCATGTCAGTTCTGTGTGGGAACACTTTACTGAGCATCACTTTGTTGCTTGTTTTTCTTTTATTCATTTGTGGGATGCCAGCATTAATTGCCCGTCCCTAGTTGCCCTTGAGAAGGTGGTGATGAGCTGCCTTCTTGAACCGCTGCATTTCTCCTGCCGTGCGTTGACCCACAGTGCCCTTAGGGAGGGAATTCCAGGATTTTGACCCAATGACAGTGAATGAATGGCAATATATTTCCAATTCAGGATGGTGAGTGGCTTGGAGGGGAACTTAAAGGTGGTGTTGCTATGTATCCACTGCCCTTGTCGTTCTAGATGTCAGTGGTTGTGGGTTTGGAAGGTGCTGTCTGAGGATCTTTAGTGAATTTCTGCAGTGCATCTTGCAGATAGTACACATTGCTGCTACTGGGCATTGGGGGTGGAGGAAGTAGATGTTTATGGATATGGTGCCAATCAAGCGGGCTGCTTTGTCCTGGATGGTAGCAAGTATCTTGGGTGTTGTTAGGGTTGCACTAATCCAAGCAAGTGGGGAGTGTTCTATTACACTCTGTGTCTTGTAGCTGATGGACAGGCTTTGCGGAGTCAGGAGGTGAGTTACTCGCTGCAGTACTACTAGCCTCTGACCTGTTTTTGTAGCCAATGTGTTTATGTGGCAAGTCCAGTTGAGTTTCTGCCAATGATAACCCCCAGGAGGTGGATAGTGGAGGATTCTGAGATGTTAAAAGCATGGAATGTTAGGGGCAACAAGGTGCAGAGCTGGATGAACACAGCAGGCCAAACAGCATCATAGGAGCAGAATGTTAGGGGGTGGTGATTAGATTGTCTTTTGTTGGTGATTGTCATAACGTGGCATTTGTGAGTCACAAATGTTACTTGCCACTTGTCAGCCCAAGCCTGGATATTGTCCAGAACTTACTACAGATTTAAACCTGGATGCTTCAGTATCTGAAAAATCACAAATGGTGTTGAATATTGTGCAATTATCAATAAACATGCCTACTTCTGACCTTATGACACTACCCTAAGGAACTCCTACAGAGATGTCCTGGAGCTGAGATGACTGACATCCAACAACCATGACCATCTTCCTTATGTGCCGTATGACTCCAACCACCAGACAGTTTGGCACCTGATATGCATTGATCACAGTTTTGCTAGGGCTCCTTGATGCCACACATGGTCAAATGCAGCCTTGATGTTAAGGGCTGTCACTCTCACCTCATCTCTAGAATTCAGCTCTTTTGTCCATGTTTGAACTAAGGCTGTAATGAGGTCAGGAGCTGATTTGTCCTGACAGAACCCAAACTGGGCGTCACTGAGCAGGTTATTACTGAGCAGGAGCTGCCTGATAACGCTGTTGGTGACACCTTCCATCACTTTACTGATGATTGACAGTAGACTGATGGGGCAGTAATTGGCCGGGTTGGATTTGTCCTGCTTTCTGTGTACGGGACATACTTGGGCAATTTTCCACATTGCCGGGTAGATACCAGTGTTGTAACTGTACCGGAACAGCTTTGCTAGGGGAGCGGCAATTTCCGGAGCTCGGGTCTGTTGCCAGAATGTTGTCAGGGCCCACAACCTTTGCAGTTCTGGAGCCTTACCACCTTATTTTTAATTTTTTATAATTATCTCTCTGCCTCAATTAATTAGATTATAGGTCATCCCTACACTTACTATTCAGCTGTTAACACTTTACTGACACCGTCTTGACACTTGATCACCTGCAGAGATTTATTATTCAACTTGTTGAAACTCTACTCACACCATTCATATGATCTTTTGACCTCTCTGCTGTAAATTCTGTGCCTTTGTGTCTGCCTGCACTTCACCTGACGAAGGGGCAGCGCTGCGAAAGCTTCCGATTTCAAATAAACCTGTTGGACTATAACCTGGTGTCGTGTGACTTCTGACCTTACCTGTGTGTTGTAACACACAATGTTCTTTCAAAACGCTTAAACTTCTTCACAAATCAACTTCAGAAATTTCATGAAGGTTGTCACAAATTTTTTGTCCTTTGTTTCTCAAAGATAATGTACACAAAACAATTCCATTCCAGCCTTGTCACCATCTTTCTATCATGCATTGCACTAACACATGCCCAAGTGTGGCCAATCATTGTGGCATGATGGCTCAGTGGTTAGTACTGCTGCTTCACAGCACCACGGACTTGGATTCAATTCCACCTCCAGCTGACTGTCTGTGTGGAGTTTGCACGTTCTTTCCCCATGCCTGCATGAGTTTTTTCTGGGTGCTCTAGTTTCCTCCGACAGTCCAAAGATGTGCAGGCTAGGTGGATTAGCCATGCTAAATTGCCTGTAGTGTTCAGGGATGGATGTGGGTGGAATTCTGTGAGGGCCAGTGTTGGAGTGAAGGGCCTGTTTCTGCACTGTAGGGATTCTATGATTCATTATTGGAGAAACTTTGCACATAACTCCCCAACAGAGCAGAGTGCAGCTTTATCCTTTTCCCCCATTCCCAAGGTTTATGTAACCAATTAATAAACAAAATAACACCATTATTTAAGTATGCTTTTTTCATTTAATTCAGTTTGGCTCACTAAGTTTCCCTGAGATTAAGGGACCCCAGGGCAGTCTTGACAAGTTGTCATGTTAGGTATGTGTATGCAACATAAATGAGAAAGTGTATGTCTGAGAGAGAATGAAGGTGTAAAAAATAGAGGTGACATTTGAGAGAGAGTGAGTGTGAGAGAATACTGGTGTGTGAAAGAAAGAGTGAGAGAGAGAGAGAGTGTGAGAGACAGGGAGTGTGCGTGAGAGAGAGTGTGTGAGAGTATAATGGTGTTTGAGAGAGAGAGTGAGTGTCAGAAATAGAGAGTGTGAGAGTCAGAGAGAGTGTGAAAGAGGGGGGAGTGTGAGAGAGAAAAGGACTGTGAGAAAGAGTGGCAGCGAGAGAGAGGAAGTGCGAAAGAGAGGGAGTGTGAGAGAGGAGGGGATTGCAAAAGAGAAGGGGTGTGAGGGAGAGGGGGAGTGTGAGAGAGAGAGTGCGTGAGAGAGCGAGGGAGTATAAGGGAAAGAGTTTGTGAGAGAGAGGGAATGTGAGAAAGAGGAATGTGTGAGAGAGAGCGTGAGTGAGAGAGAGTGTGAGAGAGAGGGGAGTGTGAGAGAGAGAATATGAGAGAGAGAATGTGAGAGGCAGAGAGGATATGAGAGAGAAATGAGTGTAAAAGAGGAAGGCAAGAGAGAAGAAGGCAAGAGAGAGGGAGTGTGAGAGACAGGGAGTGAGAGAGAATGTGTGAGAGTATTGATGTTTGAGAGAGAGAAGGAGTGTCAGAAGTAGGGAGTGTGAGAGGAGTGCAAGAGAGAGGGAGTCTGAGATGGGGGAGTGTGAGAAAGAGAGGAAGTGAAAGAGAGGGAGTGTCAGAGAGAGAGGGAGAGTGAAAGAGAAGGGGTGTGAGAGGGAGACTGTGAGAAAGGAGCATGAGGGAGAGAGGGAGTGTGAGAGAAGACTGTGAAAGAGGGATTGAGTGAGACAAAATGTGAGACACAGTGTGTGAAAAGGAGGGCTTGTGTGAGAATACAAGGGAGTGAGTGAGAGTGAGTGGGTTTAAAAAATAGTGATGTCGTTAGAGAGAGTGTAAAAAGGAGGGAGGGTATGTGTGAGGAGGAACTGAGGGTGGGACAAAATGTGAGAAAGACATGATGTGTTGAAGAGGGAAGGGAAGTGTGTGTGAGAGTGCATGAGTGTGTGAGAGAGAAAGACAGAGTGTATGAGACAGAGGGACAAGTGTGAGAGAGAGAGAAGTGAAGTAGAGGTTTGGGTGAGTGAGAACAGGAGTGTGAGAGAGATATGTGTGTGTGTGTCTGTGTGTGTGTGTGAGAGAGAGAGAGAGAGAGAGAGAGAAGCAAAATGCTAGGGAAACTGTCAATACATGAATCATGTACGAAGGTCTCCTCTCAGTGGCCCTGGAGCTGAGCAAATGGAAAGCTCCCAAGAGCTGCTACGTTTACTGGAAGAGGAGGAGCACATCCTAGTGCAAATGCTGCAGTGCTGGTGGAACACATGCAAAGGGTTCTGAGTAATATTTCAGCAAAGGGAGAAATCAGAGGGAAAAACACCCAGAAGGGCTGTTAATCTGTTTCAAGGTGATGTGAGAGCTGCTGGAGTTCTTGGCAGAAAAAAAAGGTATGATTATCTTTTCATTTCGGTGGTATTAATGAACAGATCTGATTTTCTTGTTAATGCATATCGAAAGCAGAAGCCTTGTATTAGTGTCACTGATCTACTGCTGGGATAAGCTGCAGTGTACAGTATCAGGGAGCATCAAGGCAGCAAGCACAGAAGTGAAGTGTTTGCTGGGAGTGTTGTTGATATTGAAAGGCCCCTGTTACTGTCCAGTGTATATGTCTGCTTTTGCCCGCAATAAACAGTGGGTTGAAAAGGCAGGACCAGTTTCCACAGTGTCAGCTTTTGTATAGCAGCCGCTACAACACCTGTTCTGTTCTGTGGAGCAACCACTCTTCTCTCACTCTCTCTCTCACTCACACTCTCTCACTGTCTTCCTCATTCTTCCTCCACTCATTTTCTCAACCTTTCACTCTCTCCACCTTATCTCATTCTCTCTTGCTTGCTTTCTGCCCCTGTCATTCTCACTCCAATTCTTCCTTCTCTCTCTCTGTGTCTCTCACCCATTCCCTCTCGTACCCCCTCTTTCTCTCTCTCCTCTTCTTTCTGTCCTTCTCTTGCTGTCCGTCTCTCCCAAAGATTTGCAATCCCTCTCTTCCCTCTCTGCCGCTCTATCTCCCTCTCTCCTATTGTTCGCTTCCTTCTACCAGAGTCTCATTCCCACTCTCTCCCTCCCCTCTCTCTTTCTCTCTCTCTCTCTCACTCTTTCTCTATCAGACAGGATGGTTTGTCCACCTTGCTGAAGGCACCAGTGTTGACGTGAAATGCATGGTGATGACATCATCACACCCTGAGTGTCAGCAAAGAGAAATTTTGCTTCAAGAAACATTTGCAACTGACACCAGATTGATAGATGCCTCCTAGGTCTTTAAATTCTGAAATAATGTGGAGTTTTAAGTATCGTGATACATTAAACAATGCAATCCCAGTAATACATTAGAAGTCAGTGATTATCATTGATAAACAGAGAACAGACAGATTGGCAATGAGGGAAATCAAGGGCATTTCCTGACTGTCCCCAGAAAACATTCTGTACCCCTTCATCCATGCCAACCACTCCACATTTTCCCTGAGATTTTCTAAAGGTGTATGCATGAGAACCAATCCACCCTGGCAGAGAAAGATGTATTCATGCTGTGCTATTGGGTGTGAATTGAACATACTTGCCTGAAAATTACAGCAGAGCAACAGGCCTTTCAGCCCAACTGGTCTTTACTGTTCCACACAGCTTACATCCACTTTCCTTTTTAACCAACGCATTTAGCTCCATAATCTAACATGGTCCTAATGCAACTGTTGCAAGAGGCTCTAGTAGGGGAGTGGTAGTGTCTGTACCCCTGATGCTAGGGAGCCTGGGTTCAAGTCTCACCTGCTCCAGAGGTGTGTGTTAATTTCTCAAGTTCCACCAGGGTGAAAATCTAGCAATGCATTTGCAAATAACAAAGTTCACATCATCCTAATCTGACCAGCATCATGAAGATTCAAATGACTTTTGTGGCATATTCTTAATCTGAAGTGCCACCTATGAATCAATGCTAGATTACGTCTCAACCAAACATGCAATTTCTGCATAATTTATAAAAGTGCTTTCATGGGTACATTGGTAAACCTAGCATTTCTTGCCCATCTCCTTTCGAACTGAGCGGCTTGCTAGGGGCATTTCAGAGGGCAACTGAGAGGCAACCACATTGCTGTGGGTCTGGAGTCACATATAGGCCAGACCAGGTAAGAATGGCAGATTTCCTTCCCTAAAGGACATTCGTGAACTATTTGAGTTTTTGCAGCACCTGGTAATAGTTGTCATGGTCACCATCACGGAGACTGTCTTTACGTCGGATTTAAATGGCATTAGGTGTCACGGTGACATTTTAAAACTCAGTGAAGTTATGAATATGTCACAGTGCTGAGGGCTGAGCAGTTTGTTACCTCCTTTTTTACCCATGATCCCCCACTTCCCCCACCATGTGTCCTATAGCCGAGCCCCCACCCCATTTAAAATGTACACCCACTTCCACATTAATCTTCCCATGTAAAGTTCAGTTATATCGGAAAATACCGCCACCACCACAAAGCAAGATCTTACAAACAGCTGTCATATGTCCAGTTGGGTTCTCCCTAGCCTGTGCTCTATTCAAGTATATGAAATGAGCGGCTTGAGGTGGACATGGTTGACAAACATTTGCATTGATCTGGGAGTGGGTGGCGGGGTGGGGTGGTGGGCAGTATGCTAGGGGAGAGCAGAGGGACGTTCTCTTCAATGATGTTCAGTGCGGTAAACACTTGAGGTGTACCTCGCCCTTGCTCAATTCCCTCACTACAACATCATTGTCCAACCAGCAATACCCACATCCATTAACAGATAATAAACCATACTCGCTTGAGACTGGCACTTAGGTAGACTGATGAGGAGCAGGGACATCTGATTTCCACTCCCAGCTCTGCATCAGCCACTGGCCAGAGAGTTCTGTACATAAACATGACAAAGTTAAAGCCTCAAAGTTAAAATCCCACAATCAGTGAGGGTTATGCTCTTGGAAGTCTTTTTAAATGACAAATTTACAAGCTTACAATGGCAGTCATTTGCATAGATTAGAACTATCCACAAATAGATATGTACAGTACACAGTAGAAAATAAAAATAATCAATGTTTAATTACATATGATGTCCAGCTGGAAAAATTGTTTAATAAAATGATAATTATATATAATTTGTCTCATCTACCCTTATTTACCCTGTTCTCCAGCAGAATTCAATGATTGTAACCACAATGAATACCCATGTGCAAATACTCCAGGCAGCAACATGTCATACAATGCACAGACACACCCTCACCCTCCCTCTCATACACATACACAAACATCCTCATC
>NC_063356.1:7542946-7570419 GCF_021869965.1 Rhincodon typus | reverse complement strand
ACACACCCTCACCCTCCCTCTCATACACATACACAAACATCCTCATCGTCTTACACACACACCCTCACCCTCCCTCTCATACACATACACAAACATCCTCATCGTCTCACACACACACACCCTCACCGTCCCTCTCATACACATACACAATCATCCTCATCATCTCGCACACACACCCTCACTCTCCCTCTCATACACATACACAAACACTCTCACTGTCTTTCTTACACACACATACACACAGACACACGCAATTCTTCTCTCTCTCACTCTCTCTCACACACACACACACACACACACACACACACACACGCACACACACACACACACACACACACACACACACACAAATGCACACACTTTCCGCTCCAGGAGAAACAGTACAGAGCCTCATATCTTAATTTATTTTACATTAATTGAGGCATTTTTTGTTACTTGGCTTTTTCTCCTTTTGTGTTCTGTTAAACTAACCTCAGATGTCCCATGGGTGAAATGGTATATGGGATGTTTCAGACGGTAAGCAAAGCGAAGACTGGTGTGTGAGGTTTCACTGTGCGTCGTCAGCTGTAAAGCACTTTGAGATGTCCTGGGGATGTACAAGGAGCCAGATAAATGCCAGCCTTTTATTTCCTTTCCCTAGCCAAATAGGAGAAGCTGTGATGGTGAACACTGAATTTGTTAAAAAAAAAGGTCACTACAGTCCTACTCTCTCATTACAGAGTGGTAACTGGTGGTGAGCTTAACCAGAGGATCACCACACCTCAGTTGATATTGAGAGTAATCTCAGCTGGTGTGGGAATTGAACCTGCAGTGTCAGAATCACTTTGAATTATAATTTAACCATCCAGCCAACTGAGCTAACCAATCCCCATAGCAACTTACCGAACAAACAATGAACCAGATGCTCACACTTCTTTTCTAATCCTAGCTTGACACAGATTTCATTAACTTACTCCTGTTTCAAACTTTCCTATTGAGTAGGTTCAAGTACTACTGTCATTGTACATTGTAAATTGCTATTGCTGGGGCTAACCTGAACCTTAATGCACCCCAAGTAACAATAAAATAATATCTGTGTTAAAATCAGGGGGTAAGTTCAAAAAGCCTGAAAGGTAACAACGCACCATTCCTGGGCATCACAAGCTTATTTTTACAGTGAACAAAAAGCAGCAATATGATGGCATGGAATAAGAGTGTGAGTGAATATAGAGTGTAAGCTTCCCTTCACAACAATAGATAAAAGAAACAGTAATGGTGCTGATTGTACAAGCTTGTCATTCTCCAGGATAATCAACTCACTTGATTGGCAGTCTATCCACTACTTACAAAATCCACTCCCTTCACCACCGACGCTCAGTGTGTGCCTTCTACAAGATTCACTGCAGAAATTCACCAAGGCTCTTTTGACAACACCTTCCAAACTCACACCATCTTTATGTGAAAATACAGTACCATTCCTTTGCTGTCACAGGATCAAAATCCTGGAGATCCTTGCATAACAGCGCTGCGGGTGTCCCTACATTCAAATTTGCAGCAACTTAAAAAGGCAGCAACTTCTCCAAGACAATAGGATGGGCAGTAAATGCTGGCCCAGTGGTGACTCACATCCATAAATGAATTTTTAAAAATACCCAATTGAGAGTGGCATACACGTAGAATGATAAGGAGCAATTACCAGTTATAGCAGGCATAAAAACCAACATTTTCCTAGCTATTATCAATTCGGAGGAAGGGTCACTGGACCTGAAATGTTAACCTTGATTTCTCTGCAGCCAGACCTGCTGAGCTTTGCTGGCAATTTCTGTTTTTGTACCAGTTATGTTACAAGCTCTTCATCGCCCACTGGCCAGCGAGGTCCGTATATAAAGCATTGCAATCTAGATCAAAGCCAAAGCGACCTCCTTGATGAGATTATTTGAGTGATCTTACTAACAAACTGCGTTCTACAGCTGGCATTGTTGTGAAGTTGCAGTTCTGAAGCAGTGACCCAAACATGACAAGAGGGTGAAGGCAGATACCAGATACTGCTCTTACCTCTGTGTCAGAAAGTTACTGGCTCACTTCAGACATTGCAATGCAAAAGCAAGGTTGAGGCTTCCAGTGCTGTATTATCAAAGGAGCCACTGCTTTCTCTCATCCATTCAGCAGATGTGGGTATGTAGGCTGGGCCAGCATATACTTTCCATGCTTAGTTGCACTTGAGAAGGTGGTGGTGAGCCACCTTTTTGAACCATTGCAGTTCATCTTGCATTAAAGTGCTTTTAGGAAGAGAGTTCCGGGATTTTGACCCAACAGCAATAAAGAAATGGTGACAAACTTTCAATTCAACATGACATGTGACCTGGAGGAAAGTAAGCAGTTGGTGGTGATCCTATCTCTGTCGCCCTTGACCTTTGAGTGATAGAGGTCACTGATTGGTGCTCTCAAAGGAGTGGACTATGTAGCAATGGTCAAAAAATGTCTACAGATTTATCCTCAGTTTTCTAGCTAATGTTTAGCTGTAATATCACTAGAACAGATAATATGTTCTTTATTATATTGCTGTTTGCATGATTTCATTGTATATAAATTATCACCATTAATCCTGTAAGTGTATTGAGGTGCCTTGAGATGATGAAAGACACATTAGAAACCATTCTCCCATGGGTCTGTGCCCTCCATTGGCATGCCTTTTCCTTTGGTTGACCCAGGTTGAGAGAATGAAAAATGGAATTGACAAGGTCAGGGAAGAGGTGCCTCCTTATCTGCGCTGACTGAATTGGTTGACAAATGAATATCTTTCTAGTAAGTCATGAATTGGTGTATAAAATGTGGGATCTGCTACATAAAGGGATGTGTACTTACTCCAAGGGTGAATGTTAAAAGAAACACTCCTGGTATTGAAAAACTGATGCAGGTCTCGAGGATCACAATAACTGTCGGTTTGAAGATCCCTGAAGGATCAGGTCAGACAGAATAGTCAGGGCAAGGGAAAGTGGAATGGGTTGATGCAACTGTCAATTTTTGTTCAAACGCCAGACAATGTATGGTGTGCGGTTGATGGTAATATTCTCTATTTTATCCTTTCTGAAGGTTAGACAGTTTAAGATGTATAGAGATTTGTCTTTTTTTTTAATCAGTTTTAGCCTCTCCGAACATTAGACCCAATAGTTGACACGTTTAGAGTCTGAATTTCCTATTTAATTGGAGAAGATTATCTTTGGTATGGAAGTTGGGAGATCATGTTGCAGCTGTACAGGACATTGATTGGGCCACTTTTGGAATATTGCGTTCAATTCTGGTCTCCCTGCTATAGTGTGCAGGTGCCAGTGTTGGACTGGGGTGGGCAAAGTTAGAAGTTACACCACACCAGGTTGTAATCGGGATATTGTGAAACTTGAAAGGGTTCAGATAGATTTACAAGGATGTTGCCAGGATTGGAGGGTTTGAGCTATAGGTAGAGGCTGAATAGGCTGGGGCTATTTTCCCTGGAGTGTCAGAGGTTGAAGTGGGGGGTGGATGCGTCCTTACAGAGATTTATAAAATCATGAGGGGCATGGATAGGGTGAATAGCCAAGGCCGTTTCCCCAGGGGAGGTGAGTCCAAAACTAGAGGGCATAGGTTTAAGGTGAGAGGGGAATGATTTAAAAGGGACCTAAGGGGCAACTTTTTCATGCAGAGGGTGATGCAAGTCTGGCATGAGCTGCCAGAGGAAGTGGTGGAGGCTGGTACAATTACAACATTTAAAAGGTATCTGGATGGGTACATGGATAGGAAGGGTTTAGAGGGATATGGGCCATATGCTGGCAAATAGGACTAGATCAAGTTAGGATATCTGGTCAGCACGAAAATTGGACCAACGGGTCTGTTTTCATGCTGCAGCTCTATGACTCTAAAAGTGATAATTACTTAACAAAGAAATGAATGAACTGCGGATGCTGGAAATCAGAAATTGCTGGAAAAGCTCAGCAGGTCTGGCAGCATCTGTGGAGAAAAATCAGAGTTAACGTTTTGGGTCCAGTGACCCTTCTTCAGAACCAGATCTGAGTTTTGCCAGCAATTTCTGTTTGTGATAAATACTTCCTTCCTCTTATTCATTCCTTGGCCAATATCCAACACTAAGTTTAATGTTATTTCAGAGAACGAACAGGTAATATTTTCAGGATCTTCCTCATAGATATTCATTCTCCACTAAAATATATTTTTCTGGTAGTCTAATATCTAGCCCTGCTTACTCTTCTATTGTAATCCATCTCTCCAGTTTACCTTCATTGCTCAGGTATGCTGCCTTGAAATAGAACCTGACCAAACCCAACTTCTGATATGTAAAATGATACAGCTTAAAAGATGTCTGAGGTTTCCCGTTCAACATGTTTGGATGACCTAGTTTTATTTTACACATATAACATATAAGTTGCTGATGTGGAACATTCAGCAAGATGGAGGTTTCTATGGGACACAGTCTTTAGCTGTAAGAGGATTTCTCTTGGACGTTGATGGAGGGTATTTCCCGGAGGAAGTATGGGATTATAACAAACTAATGTTTGTAAAATCCTCACCAGCATAGCTGCACTGAGAAAATACTCTGACGTTAACAGTTATAAAGATACATGATATAAGAACATTGGCAGAGAAATCTGACTCAGAAATAGACAACTAAAGAATACAAATAAAAGCAGAAACTGCGGCAGAAACTGAGCGGTTTGGCAGCATTTGTGGAGAAAGAAACAAAGTTAATGTTTTGAGTCCAATCTGACTTTTCTTCTTAAACAACAAAAACAAAAATTACTAGAAAATCTCAGCAGGTCTGGCAGCATCTGTGGAGAGAAATCAAAGTTAACATTTCAGGTCCAGTGACCCTTCCTCAGAATGATGTTCCTGAGAATGAGGAAGGGTCAATGAGGGTCACTGAACCTGAAGCGTTAACATTGATTTCTCTGCCAGACCTGCTGAACTTTTCCAGTAATTTCAGTTTTTATTTCTGATGTACAACATCTGCAGTTCTTTTGGTTTTGACTTTTCTTTTTCTTCAGTTGCGCAGAGTCATATTGGACTCGAAATGTTAACTCTGTTTCACTCTCCACTGATGCTGGGTTTCTCCTGCGCTTTCATTTTTCATTTCAGACTTCAAGCATCTGCAATATTTTGCATTTATTATTGAAGAATGCAAATAGTAAATTCAGACAGACGAATGGAGAAGCTCAGAGATCAATTTTCAATGTCCTGCAGGTCCAAAGCAGACACGAGTCACAAGGGAGCTTGAGTGAGAAACGTGTGGTGAATAACACCATCTCCTCTGAGTTATTACAAGCTCACGTTCTCTTTAAGATACCTGAGCACAAACACTGACATGCATCACTGAGGGAGTATTGCACTGTCAGAAGGGTCATCTTTCAGCTCCAATATTATGCTATCTGCCCTCCCGGTTACATGTAAACGATCCTATGATACAAAGTTAAAGAGAAGGGAGTTCTCCCTGTAGTCCTGGTCAATATTTGTCCCTCAATCAAATCAGAACAAAAACATATTGTCTAACCATTACCTCATTGCTGGTTTTGGGATCCTACAATGGTCAAATTGGCTGCTACTTTACAGCAATGTAAAAGTACTTAATGGATTGTAAAATATTTTGGGACATCAAAAACATTCTTTACTTTTTAATTTTTAAGTAGCAAAATAACAATGAATGAGAGTGACAATAAATGAACAGTATCAATCTCCTTTTTTCTATCATCTCTCTTTTCCTTCATTCTGTCATTCTAACTCAGCCCCCTCCATCCAGCATGATTACAGCAACTCATTCAAAACTGCTCAGAGACTGGCACATTCACTGCCTCTGGAGATTTCTATTAAAGATTGGCAACATTTTCATGTGACAAATACACAAAGCTGTTAAAAGACATCAAGCTGTGCTAAGTTGCCAGCTTGTATTGACCATAATCGTTTATACCATTCCCAATGAGCTGAGACAAAGACTTTTTCACGCAGAGGGTAGTGTGAGCTGCCAGAGGAAGTAGTAGTGGCTGGTACAATTACAACATTTAAAAGGCATCTGGATGGGTATATGAATAGGAAAGATTTGCAGGGATATGGGCCAAATACTGGCAAATGGGAATAGATTAATTTAGGATATGGACATGGACATGGCATGGACAAGTTGGACCAAAGGCTCTGCTTTTGTGCTGCACATCTCTATAACTCCATGACTCTAAGATAAGGTTAAACTCACTGACGACGTCTGTCACAATAATGGCTGGAGAAAGTCTCTAATATCAAGGCATGCACAAGTGGAATTGCTGTGGAAATATGTGACTGTGTTGTCTTGCCTAATGCATTCAGGTTAAGGTAGATATGCATGGTGTAATAGAGAATAAGTGTAATAGAGAACAGAGAGAGACCACATGTTTATACTAGGACAGAGAAAACAACAACAAATGGATATGTGACAGAACACAACAAATAGTTATGTCTATCAATAGACAGTGTTCTAACTGCAGGCAAAGGCTGATTCTGAAATTGTTGTGGATAATGGAACAAGGGTGTTAGGAAAGAGGAAGTGGGTGTAGCGGTGTTGTGTGACAAGCCACTGGACAAGAGGATGTGCTCAGTCAGTGACTGAGGGAGTGGATGAGACATCACAGTTGTAATTTCTCTTATGTCCTGATGTCCTATGGCCTTGAAACAAGAGGACACAAAAAGGTTAGAACATTAAGCCCAGCCAGGGATACCCACAATCTATGAATGAGTAAAAAACATTCCTGCTCATTTAAGTTAAAACACAGAAACCGAAAAATGGTGCTGCTAAAATCAGAGCTAAACCCAATCACCAACATCAACATGTCAGTCCAGAACTTTGAATGTTGTGAGAAAACAGATAAGCTGACATACCCCTTCTTCATGCACTCATCAGGACAAATGGAGAAGTGAGCTGGATGAACACAGCAGGCCAGGCAGCATCAGAGGAGCAGGAAAGTTGACGTTTCAGGTCGGGACCCTACTTCAGAAAAATCAACTTTCCTGCTGCTCTGATGCTGCCTGGCCTGCTGTGTTCCTCCAGCTCCACACTGTGTTATCTCTGACTCCAGCATCAGCAGTTCTTACTGTCTCTGGAAAAGTGTAATGGTTGGTTGGCAAGCTATTTTTGGTGAAAATCTTGCCATGGAGAATGTACCAGGGAACCATAGTCTCTGATGCTTTCGTTTATTTCAACAAACGTGCAAAGCCTGGCAATATTCCTTTATCATCCAGAGGACAGGTTCCTACATATGAATAAATGTAAAATGGAATTTATAAAAATGAATATATGAAAATAGACCTTAGGTTTAGGGTAAAAGTTGGACACAACATTGTGGGCCGAAGGGCCTGTACTGTGCTGTACAGTTCTATGTTCTATGCAAGTTCTATCAAGTGTGCATGAGTCACACTGCAAGCCCAGAAGATAATTTTAAATTGATTGTTAGCATAATTCTTTGCATTCTTGCGATTATTCGGCAAATGCTGTCTAGTCACAGAATTACATTTCACATTATACCTTGTGTTCTAAGTTTTGCAAGAGCGGACTGCTTGAATCCATTTAATAGTCTGTCTGTTGTGAATAGCTAAACGTGTGCACAGTTTGATGCAACCTGTCTTTATAAATTGTTGCTTCCTTTGAAATTTGACATTCTTGTATCTGTCCTGATAAAGCCTTCAACAGTATACTTTTTTATAACAATTGAGATAAGCCTAGTGAAAAGAGACTTTCTGAGCTGACTGGCAGTGTTTCTGCAATCTTTTAAATTAGAGAAATTGAAATTTCAGCTGAATATTCGAACAACCACTGTAAGATAAGGCTCTGGATAAATCAGGATTTATCTAAGAACTTATTCAGCGTTACTGGCAAGGTGTAAATTTAGTGTCCATCCCAGGTTGCCCTTGAGAGATGGCTTTGGACCTTCTTGAACCACTGCAGGTTGTGTGTTGAAGGTGCTCCTGCAATGCTATTATCTAGGACATTCAAAGATATTGACCCAGCTGTGATGAAGGGATGGCTGATATATTTCTAAGTTGGGACTGAGTGTGACTTAGAGCAGATTTTGGAAGGGTTGGTGTTTCCAAGCACCTGTTGCCTTGTCCTTTCAAATCAATGCTGCAGAAGGAGCTGGTAACTGTTGAACCAAAGAAACATTCAGTGGGTAGTTGTTCTCCATCCTTACCTAGGAACATAGAAAATAGGAGAACGGGTAGACATTCGGCCCTTCAAGCTTGCTTTGCCATTTGTTATATTCATGGCTGATCATTGAACTCAATGGCCTGTTCCTACTCTTCCCCCATATCCTTTGATCCCTTTAGCCCCAAGTGCTATATCCAACTCCTTCTTGAAATCATACAATGTTTTGGCCTCGACTGCTTTCTGTTGTAGTGATTTCCACAGGCTCGCAGCTCTCGGTGTAGAAATTTCTTCTCATTCTCATCCTAAATTGCTTACCCTGTATTCTTAGACGGTGACCCCTTGTTCTGGATTCCCTCACCGCTGGCAACATCCTTCTTGTATTTACCCTATCCAGTCCTGTTAGAATTTTATAGGTTTCTATGAGAGCACCCCCTCATCCCCCGTCATTCTTCTGAATATAATTCTAACTGATTCAAACTCTCCTCATACATCAGTTCAGCCATTCCAGGATTCAGCCTGGTAAACCTTTGCTGCACCCTCTCAATAGTAAGATCATCCTTCCTCAAACCTGCATACAATATTCCGCGTGTGATCTTATCAAGACCCTGTCCAACTGCAGCAAGACATCTTTGTTTCTGTACTCGAATCCGCTACTACAAAGGCCAACATACCATTTGCCTTCTTTACTGCCTGCTGCACCTACCTGATTACCTTCAGCGAATAAGGACATTCAGGTCTCATTCCACATTTCCCCCTGAGAATCTATAGCCATGCAGATAATAACCTGCCTTCCTGTTTTTGCTACCAAAATGAATAACCTCACATTTGTGCCATATTATGCCACATCTGCCATGCATTTCCCTAAAGGAATTATTATGTTGCCTTGATTGAGATTAGAAAACATAGCAAAATTCAAAGCTAAGAACATCCTGGCCTGTATACTTTAGGTCCACACCAACAGATGTATTCAGCCACACAGTGCTTTGAATTCATAATCAGCAGACAAAACCAAACTGCAAAGTCTTGACAGACCAGGGAAAAGAAGGATTGAAATATACTCCAAACGTGGTTGGATTAAATTGGGAAAATTCATTCTTTTGGCATTTTTAATGGAAACAGACTGGGATCTTGTCAAGTCCGTGTAAAGCATAGCAACAAATAATTGCATACTCGCAAGTGTGATTTTTGACATCCGTTTCTTCCCAATAATTTCAAAACCATTTGGAATGAATCCTTACTGACTCAAAATTGGAGATGAAACCTAGAAGTTATTCTTTAAGTTAACAAATATTATTTACAAATGCTTATTGAAAATGTTCTGTCCAGAACTAATAATTAGCTTAAAGATGGCATTAAAATAATGTACTGAAGGTACACAATGATACTCAGCACGACTCTACAGCACATCATGCACTAACCATTCACTGAAATGGGGCTTATATCAATCCTATCAGTTAGTTCAGCAGAGGCATTAACCTCCTCCTTTGTCCTGCTGTTTCACTTCCTCCTCCTTTGTCCTTCTGTTTCACTTTTCCCACTATGTGCAATCATGAGGACCCTTTTCTGTTTCCTCTGCTCTTAGGCGTTTCTCATTCTGGAGGCTCTTTTTCTCAAGATTCTCTCGGATCATGTCTATCCATCTTTCTCTTGTCCTCTTTCCTGGTGCTACCCAAACCAATGTCCTCCTCATATCATGATCTTTCAGCGTCTAACAGACATACAATCCTATGAAAAGTCTGTTGAAGAGTCATCAAGACTCAAAATGTTAGCTTGCTCTCTCGCCATTGCCTGGCCCACAGTGATCACCAGGATTTGTTGTTTTCAGTACAAATTCCATCATCTTGCCGTAATCCTACAAGCATGGTTAACCTTCTTTCGTCCGTTCCTTCAAGGGCAGACTTAACTTCAAAGGTCTAATGTCTCCATTAAAATAGCCAATTAAGGAAAGTCATGGAGACATATCAAATTCAATTTTTAGGACATAAATTGAAAGATGTATAGCCATCCATCACCAAATCTAACAAGACCATATCAGTCACAATCAGGCCTGTTGTCTGATACTGCTTTCAATCCCTGAATCATCATTTGGAAGGTAAAAGATAAACACAGGTTCCTTTTCGGCACTGAAATTCACCATCCGAAAATTCCATTTCCCATGCTTTCCACTGTCAACCCCAATACCAAATGCCATGATTCATGGATATCTATTTTCCTAAGACTGAGACCATCCATTCAGTTGCCCCTGCTGCTTCCCTTCCACAGCTCCCCTGGCTCACGTTAGTAAGCAATGGTTAAAAACCCCCCAACCTTGAAATCATGCCTTTCTCTAGACTCCCTCCTGTCTTCTCTCTTGTTTTTTCTGAACTCATGTAGTCCATGAGACCAACCTCCACTACCCTCAACCTTATTTCTACCAAACTGCTAGATAAGCAACTTCCCATCCTGGTCCCTTTGTTAATCAACATTGTTAATGATTCTTTTTTAACCCCACTTCTTCAAATGTGCTGTTGTCACAACTTGCCTCAAAATACCAACCCTTGACCCTACCATTCTTGAAAACTATTACCGATTTTCCACCCTTTTCTTCCTTTCTTCATCAATGTTCTTGAATATAGTCAATTTCTGGGAGGAGCAGATAAGGGGCAGCTAGTAGACGTGGTATATTTGCATTTTTAGAGGCCTTTTGGTAAAGTCCTACATAGGAGGTTGGGTAAACAAACTGAAAGCACACAGGATGGGGGTAATATATTGGCGTGGATTGGTGATTGGCTAATGGGAAGAAACAAGGAGTAGAAGGCAATGGCCTCGTGGTATTATCCCTGGACTGTTAATCCAGAAACCCAGATATTGTTCTCAGGACCCCGGTTCAAATCCTGCCAAGGCAGATGGTGAAATTTGAATTCAATAAATATGTGGAATTAAGAATCTAAGAATGACTGTGAATCCATTGTTGATTGTCAGGGAAAAACCCATCTGGCTCACTAATGTCCTTTACAGAGGGAAACTGCCATCCTTACTTGGTCTGGCCTGCATGTGACTCCGGATCCACAGTAATGTGGTTGACTCTTACCTGCCCTCTGGGCAATTAGGGATGGGCAATAAATGCTGCCTGGCCAGTAATGCCCTGCATCCCATGAATGAAAAAATAAATAAATGGACCATTGTCACATTGGCAGGTTGTTACCAGTCGGGGTACTGCATAGATCAGTACTTGGGTCCCAGTTTTTCACAATCCACATCAATGGTTTGGATGTGCGGACCAAATGCCTTATGTCCAAAATTGCACATGGCACAAAACAATGTGGGAATATGTGCTATGATGACCTGCAAAGAGACTTTGGGGGATTTGGACAGATGTAGTGAGTGGGCAAGAGCATGAAGGAGGGAATACAATGTAGATCAGTGTATCCACTTAGGTTGGAGGAATGGAGCTGCAGATAATCTCTTAAATGATGAGAGAATGGGAAATATTGGTGTCCTTGTACATAAATCACTGAAAGCTAACAGGCAGGCACAAACAGCAGTTAAGATGTTGAACGATATGTTAACCCTTATTGCAAGAAGATTGAGTAGAGGAATAAGATGTTTTATGTAATCATATCGAACCTTAGTGAGACCATATATACATGCTGTTCCTAAAACAGCTTATTTCCAGCTCAGTAACATCACCTGATTAAACCCCTGAAACCCTCACCTAAACCATTGCTCCTCTAGACACAACCATTCAAATAACTTTGGGATGGTTCCCCATTGCCCACCTCAACCAGCTTAAGGGTTTTCTAAGACTGTCAGCCTGTCAATTTGAATATACACCCTGCTAGTAAAATATAATTCAAGACATATTTTTTCATGTGAATTGAGTTTACTGACAATTCAATCATGCAGGTGGGACTTGGATCCAGGCTCAGAGTTACCGTATTTCCCTTGTACCATCAGAGCTGCCAGTGTTCTCGATATATGCTTTCTAAAAATTTATGCATGGGATGTAGGTGTCACTGGCTGTACATTTATGGCCCATCCCTAATTACCCAGAGGGCAGTTAAGAGTCAACTACATTGTTGTTGGTCTGGAGACACATGTAGGCCAGACCAAGTAAGGATAGCAGATTCCTTCCCTGAAGGACATGAGTGAACCAGATAGGTTTTCCTCAGAAAAGACAATGGCTATTAGTCCTCGTTAGGCTCTGAATTCCAATTCCCATAATTTTTTTTGGAATTCAGTTTCCTATAATGGGATTCAAACCGGGGTCCCCAGGTCATTACCTGGATCTTTAGATTAATAGTCTAGTGGAAATATCGATAGGCCATTGCCGCCCTAACACTGCCTATATATGTGCTCAGAAAATAGCCATGACCTGCACCTTCTTAACTGTGAATAAAGACAGTAACAAGCTTAACAATATGTTTATCCAGACATTAACACAGCCTGAATTGTAATTTGAACCAGGTCTCATTTACCCATCACCCCTCTGCCCATTGAGTGATACTGGCCCTTGATTTAGTAGAATCTCGATTTAAGTTACTCATCCTTGTTTCCAATTACCTCTGTGGCTTCACCCCTTCCTATCACTGTAAACTCCTCCAGCCCCACAAATCTTTGAAATGTTAAGCATCCCTAGACGTCCTGTCCTGAGGCATCTTGATTTTTCCACCAATGAGGTTTGCATATTTCACCAAAGCTGTTTTCTGGTTTATTCCTAATTCCATTTGCTCAGCTTTTGGTATCTGTGCCTGATCCTTATGTGCTGGAATTCCATCCCTAGATCTCCCTCGCTTTCTTCTTTTAATGTTTCTTAAACCTGACCTCTCACTAAGCTTTTAATCACCTACCTTAATATCACCTTCAGAGGAGAAGGAGAGTCAACATTTCAGGTTGAGACCCTTCATCAGGACTGGAGCCACATTCTACAGCCACATCTCCAGTCCTGACGAAGGGTGTCAACCCGAAATGTCGACTCTCCTGCGCCTCTGATGCTGCCTGACCTCCAGCTCCACATTGTATTGGCTCAGACTTCAGCATCTTCAGTTCTTGCTACCTCCTTAATATCGCCTTACAAGGCTCAGTATCAATTTATTTTCTGGCTAGTGCACCTTGGGATGTTTTTGTTTAGATGGAGTTAAATAATTAGACTGTGCAGAAGGCTTTGCAAGTTGCCTGTTTTGTCTATAATTCAAAGAGAACCAAGCTGATTCATAAGACCATAACACATAGGAGCAGAAGTAGGCTACTCAGACCATTGAGTCTATTCTGCCATGCGGTGAGATCATGGTTGATATGACAATCCTCAACATCACTTTCCTGCCTTTTCCCCATAACCCTTGATTCCCTTATTGATTAAAAATCTGTCAATTTCAGCTTTGAATATATCCAACCTTGATAACCTTCTGTGGTAAGGAATTCCATAGATTTACTATCCTTTCAGAGAAGAAATTCCTCCTCATCTCTGCTTTATATTTGCGACCCCTTATTCTGAGATGATGCTGTCTGGTCCTGGCTCTCTCACAAGGAGAAACAACCTTTCTGCATCTACCCTGTCAAGTTCCCTCAGAATCCTATATGTTTAGACAAGGTTTCTTCTCGTATTCTCAATGAGTACAGGCCCAACCTACCCAGCGATCTCAGCTGCAACAACAACTCATACTAAATCAGCTCATTTTAGCTGGATGCCAAGTGTTAAATAAATGTTTTGTTTCTCAGTCAGGGATCCCTCTTCGTTATATTTCCCATCTGACACACTATCCCCTTACCTTCTAATTGCATGCTTCATGAATACAGCATCAAGCTAACAGAATATTGGTTGTCCAATAGTCTCCCAAAAGATATAATCATTTTATAAACAAACGCTTTAAAATGAGGATTGGATTCTGAGAATATATCAATCACCAGTCCCGACAGATGGGATATGAGCCTTCTGTCTCTGATCACTGTTAAGGGAATTGATTGAAATTTAAATGTTATTATCTCATTTTAATTTAGAGCTGCCTTTTGTAAATCCAGTCACATAAGCAGATTTATAAATTGACTACAATTTTGATTCCTGGGACAACCTTCCATTGAAATGATGTGGCAAGCTTCATCAGTAACATTTTTGATCGTGGAATTACAGGTCTGTTATTGGACGGCTGATGTGTGATTTAGAGAGTTGCAACAGCTCAATTCAACATGAAGACCCTCCTTCACAACCTTGCCCTCTCACCTGAGGTGTGGTGATACTCAGGTTAAACTCCCCATCCATTTTCTCTCTCTCTCTCACTCTCTCTCTCTCTCTCTCTCTCTCTCTCTCTGTCTAATGAGGGAGCAGCCATCTGGCCCTCTGGGACCATGGCAACTTGCACTTTCCCCGTTTCAGCTCAGAAGGAGGCCTTTTGGCCCATCATGTCCTGCGATAGTTTATACAAGGACAACTCAAATGGTCCTGCTCACCTCCTGCTCAACAACTCTCTGCAAATAAGTTCTTCTTCAGGCACTTATCCAATTCCCTTTTGTCTCCTTCACACTCTCAACACAACCCTAGCATTTACCCATCAATGTGGAAAATTGCCCAGGTATGCCGTACATAAAATGCAGGATAAATTCAACTCAATCACTGCCCCATCAGTCTGTTCTGAATCAGCAGAAAATTGTTGGGACGTGTCTATCAACAGCATAACACCTGCTTAGCAATAAGCTGCTTACTGGTGCCCAGACTGGGTTCTGCCCACACCGTACTCCTGACCAAAAATGGAAAAAAGAGATGAATTTCAGAGGTGAGGTGAAAGTAACTACCCATGATATCCAGGCCATAATTGACTGAATGTAGCACGAAGGAATCCTAGCAAAACCGGAGTTGGTGGGAATCAAGCTAAACCTCTCTGCTGGTTGTAGTTGGAACTGGCACAAATGAAGATGGTCATAATTGTGGAGGTCAGTCACTTCAGCTCCAGGATATCTCTGCAGGAGATCCTCAGGGGAGTGTCCTTGGTCCAACGATCTTCAGCTGCTTCATTAATGGCCTCCTCTGTTATCAGGTCAGAAGTAGGGATGTTTACCAATGATTGCACAATGTTCAGCACCATTCATGATTCCTCAGATACTGAAGCAGTCCATATCCAAATAGTGCCAGCTCTGGTCATTACCCTGGCTTGGACATGAAAATATTACGTAACATCCATGCCGCACAAATGCCAGACGGCGGTCATCGCTAACAATTTTTCCTTGACATTCAATGACATGACCCATTAGCAACATCCTGCAGTTAACATTGACCAGAAACTTAACTGGATTAGCCATGTAAATACTGTGATGAAAGAGCAGGTCAGTAGCTAGAAATACTGCATCGAGTTACTCATCTCCTGACTCCCCAAAGCCAGTCCATCATCTACAAGGCACAAGTCAGGAGTGTGATGGAATACTCTCCACTTAACTGGATAAATAAAACTCAAGAAGCTTGACACCATCCAGGACAAAGTGGCCCACTTTGTTGGTTCATTCACAAACATCCACTCCCTCCACCAGCAATACTCAGTAACAGCAGTGTGTACTACCTACAAGATACACTGCAGAAATTCACCAAAGATCCTCAGACAGCACCTTCCAAATCCACAACCACTTCCATCAAGAAGGACAAGGGCAGCAGATACATGGGAACACCACCACCTGCAAGCTCCCCTCCAGGCTACTCACCATCCTGACTTGGAAATATATCACTGCTCCTTCAGACTCGCTGGGTATAAGTCCTGTAATTCCCTTTCTAAGGGCATTGTGGGTCAACCCACAGCATTTGGACGCTGTAGCAGTTCAAGAAGGTGGTCCACCATCACCTCCTCAAGGGGGCAACTAGGGACAGGGAATAAATACTAATACAACCAGCAATACCCACATTCTATGATATATTCTTTTGTAAAAATGCAAGAGCCAATTTGAAATTTCAGTGCTTGAAAACACCTAGAAGTGAGAAAAGATCAGAATTCTCCAAGAGGGAATATTAATTATTATAGCTCCTACAGCATAAAAAGCTATCATTTTAAAAGAAAGAACAAAGTGCAAGCTTGAAAGTTAGATGAAAATGATTCATCTTTGAAGTTAGTTTCATGTCTGCGTAGGTTTCCTCCGGGTGCTCTGGTTTCCTCCCACGGTTCAAAGATGTGCAGGTTAGAGTGGATTGGCCATGCTAAATTGCCCATAGTGTCCAAAGATGGCGGGTGGGTTAGCCATGGGAAATGCAGGGTTACAGGGGATAGGGCCAGGGGATGGGTCTGGGTAGGATACTCTTCAGAGGGTTGGTGTGGACCTGTTGGGCTGAATGGCCTGTTTCACCTGTATGATTCACCTGTTTGACTTTTTTACTGTAAATACGTAACTGTCATGCATCAACTCTGTGCACCACTCTTTGCAAAGGATGTGAAGGCATCAGAGAAAAGATCGATGAGAAGGATTTAAGGGATGAGACATTGAGATTACATATAGAAGCTGGAGTTCTTCTGTTTGGAGGAGAGAGGGTTGAGAGGAAATGTGATAGATGTGTTCAGAATCATAGAGGGGTATGAACGGAGTGCATGGGAAGAAGCAGTTCCCAGGCGAGCTGCCAGCTATCTCAAACTGCAGGTCCTCTGATCGCATCAGGAATCTGTCAATCATCCACAACTCAATGGCAGATGTGGAGGCAACAGATTCGATTGCTTCAGAAAACACTCTGTAGATTCCTGCAGGATTAGGACCCAGAAATACTGGTGATTATAAGCCATCAGCAGAAGACTGGCCCCCAGTGAAGCTGCTGCACTCCATTTTCAGCTGTTACCAAACATCAACATCAATCCTCACATCTGGCATGAAGCAGGGCAAATTATTCACCATAATTTGAAATGAGTGACCCTGGCCTAGTCACTCGAAAGGCTCACTCTAATGGTCTGGAATCTCAGGTTCAAACCCTACCATGATGGCTGGTAAAATTTAAATTCAATTAATAAATCTGGAATATAAGGCTAGAAATAGAGTTTCATTGGGTGCAATCTGATCGTTTATTTTCAGCAGCCGGGAGTATTTCTGGATTCTGATCCTGTAAGGGATGCACAGCTAGCGATCTTGGCCATGACAACCATCATTGATTGTTGTAAAGATGTACCCAATTCACTAATACCCAGCAGAGAAGGAAATCTGCTGGCCTTGCATGGTTCTGGCCTACTCCAGATCCACCGCAATCTGGTTGCCTCTTCACGGCCCTCTTAAAAAATCTAAACAGCCGATGAGTGCAAGAGGAATTAGAGATGGGTAACAAATGCTGGCAATACCAATGACGCCCCAAAAATGAAACTTTTAGAAACACGTAACTAAATTAACAAATAAAATAATTTTCAGAGACTGTGTTTTGACTGTGGAACCCACTTCTACATCATTGAGTAGCTGAGTGAATAGTATAAATCCAGTTAAATGAAAAACTAGAAAAACACGCAAAAGAAGCAACTAGAATGTTATGCTAATAAGGTGCAATAATTATCTACATTTCCAAATTACTTCGCCGCAACATGTTTAGGACATTTCTGATGAGCATCTGCATAAAGTGGGAAGTACCCTAGGTTCAGTTACAGAGTAAGAGCCCTTGGTAATAGTCTTACCTATCCTGGGTAACCAGCCCACTCCAGCCTGTCTCTATTGGGCATCCATAACAGTACTTGTTGATGAACTCCAAATGTGGATGCAGATTCAAGAAATTAATAAGCCACAGTAAATACTGTCTGGGTTCAATCTTAATTGTTCCTACCAGTGGGAACTATTAAAATTGAATCCATGATAAATTACGATGGACACAAACCAAAATACTTCATTCATTGTGTTTCTAAAGAGAGCGGGGCTTGATGAATATTCTGAAAAGGTGGGGGCAGCTATTTAGGGCTGATTCCTGATATAAGAACTGGTTTATTGGGCTCCTTTCTGCTTTTTGATTCAAATGGCATCAAAATACTTCTGGCTTTACTTTCATTTTTGTGACAGGATGAAGCATAGTCTCTATAATATAACTCGAAGTGTGTGAGAGTGTAGAGAATATATATCTATAATTCATAATCGAGAAACATCAAAGCATGTCTTTACCTGAATCTTCTTGAAGTAGCAGAAGGTGTTCAACTAGTTACAACGGATAGTGAACAGGTCAAAAGAGACCAAGAGAAGCCAAGACTGTTCAAAGTTAACTGTTCCCGGAACAAATAATTGTTGAACAACCAGTCAAAGGGTAGCCAGCAGAAAGTTTCATTGTTCTTCCTCAACTCATGGTACACGTCAAAAGGAAGAGACAATCTATTGAGATTGCCTCTGCTATCATAACAGAATTGTTTCGTACTGTCACAAGGATAGAAATCTGCTTCTGCGCAGAGTTGACAGAAATGTTTTCTACTCCTTTCATCACTCAATGAAATAGAGATGGCAAAAAATGCCAGCAAAGTTTGCAAAAAGATGCAAGTGATGAGGAAGATGATGAGCAGTCTGACCGATTTGAGGTCATTGATGATTTTTTTTCTAACTGGAGTGGTTCAGACAGCAAAACAGCCTGGTGAACAACTTGCATTTGCAGGTTCAAATTTAAAGTCAGATGCTGAAACAACTCAAGTTCAAGAAAAATACTTCAACTCCTTGTCTTCTCAGAAAGAATTATCAGTACCAGTGACAGCAATTCTCAAATAATGTGACTGAGAATGTGAATTTTTTTTCTGTTTACCAAGAAGACAAACTCAGAGGGTGAATGGAGATAGTCAACTTCGTCTTTTAAATTAAGTACTTCATCTACCTACTTTAGCACTTCATACTTCAACGTGCTGAATTAACAGATTAAAAATAAAATTTGCGTTTGAATATTGAAGGTGGGCTGCATATGGCTCTGTTACAGCAGACATGGAGACGGGGTGACCAATGTGTACAGATTCAGGACACAGTCAAGAAGAAACGACTTAACTAAGAAATCAGGATACTGCAAAAAAGAAAATATCTGTTTCAGCATAGCAACTGTCTTCAATGGAGGAGGTCCATGAGATTAAAGATTTCCCAGATGTCATGGGGTAATAGCTTGATTCAGCGGGGAATATTTCCTCTGGATATTACTGATTGTTCAGATAAGGGAACAGGGTGGCACAGTGGCTCGGTGGTTAGCACTGCTGCCTCACGGTGCCAGGGACCCAGGTTCAATTCCACCCTTAGGCAACTGTCTGTGTGGAGTTTGCACATTCTGTCTGTGGGTTTCCTCTGGGTGCTCTGGTTTCTGCCTACAGTCCAAAGATGCGCAGGCTAGGTGGATTGGTCATGCTAAATTGCCTGTAGTGTTCAGGGATGTGTAGATTTGGTGGTTTGCAGGGGGATAGGTCTTGGTGGGTTGCTCTGAGGCTCGGTGTGGACTTGTTGGGCCAAAGGGCCTGTTTCCATACTGTAGGGATTCTGTGATTCACCAACTACATGAATAAAAACTGCAGATGCTGTAAAACAGAAACAAAATCAGAAGTTGCCGTGAAAGCTCAGCAGGTCTGACAGCATCTGTGAAGAAAAAAATCAGAGTTAACATTTTGGGTTCAGTGACCCTTCTTAGAACTGAGGAAGGGTCACCAGACCCAAAACATTAACTCTGATATTTTTTCTTCACAGATGCTGTCAGACCGGCTGAGCTTTTCCAGCAACTTCTGATTTTGGACCAACTACACTGGTTCAGCAGAAATAATGTACATACAAAAATGAAAAGGTCCTGCAGAGTTAAGAGACTTTACAGACTTCACACAGTCAAGAATAGAATCAAGGTCAATAGTCCTCAAGCTAAGGACCAAATCTGATGAAAGTATGTTTTGGAAGAATTGTGAAACATGCAGAGCATCCGAATTTGTGGAATTATAGAATTGGAGAGGGCTGGGAGTAGGGAGGCAATGGGCAGTGGTATATGTATACAAAAATATATACGTACAGTGTTAACTAAGGGAATAGGGGTTTGAGAGGAGATGCCGTGTAAGGTAATAGGTTAATGTAGAAAAATGCATTAAGCTCCATCTAATCTGATAAAGTCATAAGAACTTGGTTGGAGAAAAGGATCTTAGAATTTCCAAAAGGACAAGCCTATCTAGGTCTCCTCAGTCATTAGCAACAATGTCTAACTTAACAAAGTAACTTGTACGTGATTGCTTTCATGCAAAAAAATCATATCTTATTTAAGACAAGAGGCTTTTCTCTTTTAAGGCTCATTAGTGGTTTTCCTCTACCCCTATGAACAAGATAAGTTTTTAGAACCAGTCAAGGAAAACGGATGGTGACTGCGAATTGCCTCACCCACAAGCTGGTAGTGGTGGGCATCATAGCACATAGAACTGCTAGAACCTTCAATTGTTTACTTAATGCATTAATCCTCAGGGAATCCAGAGGAACATTTATACAACAGAACTAATCCAATTAGTGATCAATTAATCATACAGTTCAAATCTTAACTCGAGAGAGCATCGCTGATCTGCGCTTTGTATAATACATATTGCTCTGTCATGACAGAGCTCTGCAACAGATCTTGCAGTGTGCCAGCTCATCTTTGCCTTGCTTGAGGCACAATGCATGGCGCAGGGAGATAATGAATGCTAAAAGTGCAAAGATAATCTGTAACTCTTGCTAATATATTTTATCTTTTCTAGCTGTGCTGAATTTAAGCTCGACATTCTAAAGATAAAAGGAGAATATTGCAAAGTTTCCAACTCAGTATACCTCATATTCTCCAGAACAGAGAGGGGAAAGCTATGAGGACTACACTATGGGACAGATTAAAATCACAGAATCATTATGGCTCAGGAGAAAGCCATTCAGCCCATCATTTCTGCACCAGCTCTCCGAATGTCACTTTTAACTGAGGAAACTGGAGTGAGACTGGTCCTCTCCATCGTTAACAAACCAAGAGAATGAAAAAAAGACTTGCATTGATATCACAGTGCAGAGCTGGAGGAACACAACAGGCCAGGCAGCATCAGAGGAGCAGGAAAGTTAACGTTTTGGGTCAGGCCCCTTCTTCAGATGCTGGCTGGCCTGCTATGTTCCTCCAACTCCACGCTGTGTTGCCTCTGACTCCAGAATCTGCAGTTTTTGCTATCACTTGCATTGATATAGTGTGTTTCATGATTTTCAAATGTACCCAAAGTGTTTCAGAACCCATATAATACTTTTGGAGTCTAGTCACCAATGTGGAAAAGGGAATGAGCAATTTTTACATGGCAATATTCCATAAATGGCATTGAAATTACGACTGGTTAATCTGTCTCATAATGTTAATCAAGGGATCAGTATTGTCCAAGCAAGCTGCCAGTAGTCTCATATTCTGCTTTAAACTAGTGTCATGGGAACCTTTACACTCTCCTGGGAGAGCAGAGAGAGACTCAGTTCCTCGTTTCATCTGAAAAATCCACTAATGAAACTGCTAATGCAACTATGGAATTCAAATAAAATAAAACAAAGGTCTGCTGATGCTGAAGATCTTAGAAAAAAACAGAAATTACTGGAGAAATTCAGCAGGTCTGCCGGCATCTGTGGACAGAAGGTAGGGTCAATGTTTCAAGTTAGAATGAAGAAATTTTGAAATCAGATGATTTGATGAAGTGACCTTTGATGGTGCATAACCCACATTGTTGTTCTTCACAATGAAATCAACAAATCCTCATGTCCATGATGAGTATGAAGCACTCCACCCTGTTTGAAAGAGACAAGATGTTGTATAGCTTGAAGGCAGACCTCCACATCAAGCCTGGGGTAAAGAGTTAGCCCTCCATGAAGTACCACAGGAACTGTACCCACATCATTGTACTATCTACAAGCCATCTGGCCAAACTGAGCTAACTGAACCTCAGGCAGCAGTCTGAACTTTGATCATTTTCCTCTATGACTTCACTTCAATCATTCTTTAAGATATTACCACCCATATTTCCCTGCTTTAATAATCAATATCCCCACAATTGATGATGCATTTTCAACCACAAGCTAATGTCCGCTGTATCATCTCCTCTCAATCCCTCCTCCAGCTGCCCCTCTCACTGTTTAGCTAGGGCAATGCTTCCCACAGCTCCACATCAGACGTTTGTGAGTTCAATTCTCACTTTGAGGACCTGAGTGCAAAATCCCAGGTGGCTGAAACACAAGGTGACAGAGTCCTGTACTGTGGGAAGGTAAATTGAGATTCCATCTGTCATCTGCAAAAAAAAGTAAAAGATCTCACCACACTATTTAAATAACAACAGAGGAGTTCTCCTGCTATTCTGGCTAACCTGCGTTCCTAAGACAACAGCTAAAGCAGATGATATGTTAATTCAGAGTCATCAAGCTTTACATTGTGGAAATGAGAGGCCCTTTGGCCCATCATCGAACAATTATCCATTCTAATCCAATTTTCAGCATTTAGCACACCACCTTGTATGCTTTATAAACTGAAAGAATGGTGGATACTGTAAATCAGAAACAAAAACAGAAGTTCCTGTAAAAACTCATCAGGTCTGGCAGCGTCTGTGAAGAGAAATTGGAGTTAATGTTTCGGGTCTGATGAGCTTCTCCAGCAACCTTGTATGCTTTAGCATTTCAAATATTTATCTGAAAGTTTCTTAAATGTTTAGAGCAGTCCCATCTCAATCATCTTTTTGGGCAGCGAGTTCCAGAAACCCCAGAGTAAAATACTATTTTTCCCAAACCTGCTAGAAACATTTTGCACTTTACCTTAAGTGTATGCCCCCTGGTTTCTGACCCATCTATTGAGGGGAAAAATTTCTTCCTATCTATACAATCAATGCCCCTCATAATTTTGTACACCTCAATCAGCTTCCTTTCCAGCCTTCTCTGCTCTTAGTAAAATAACCACCATCTATCTAGTCTTACTTCATAGCTGTATTGCTCCAGTCCAGGCAGTATCCTGGTGAATCTCTTCTGAACCCTCTCTCACACAACCACATATAATGCGGCAAGCGAAACTGCACATATTATTCTGGCTGAGGCTTAATGTTATATACATCTCCATCATAACCTCTCTGCCTTGTATTCAATGCATTGACTAATAAAGGCAAACATCCCACATGCCTTCTTAACCACGTCATCTGGTTGTCCTGCTGTCTTCAAGGATCTATGGACATGCACACCAAGATCTCTCTGATCCCTTGTACTTCCTAGGGCACTGTCATTCATTAAGGGTTTCCTTGCCTTGTTAATCCTCCCAAAATATATCACCTCCCACTTTACAACATTAAATTCCATTTTCCACTTGTCTACCTATTTGACCAAACGTAGAAACTTAAGAAATAGAAGTAGGAGTAGGCCAATCAGCTCTTTGAGACTTCTGTATCATCCTATAGTCAAAGGCTTTCAACCTCTTTTTATCACACCAACAATTTGTATGTCATCTACAAATGTACTGATCATACCTCCTATATTCATGTCTTGGTCATTAAATGTATACAACACACAGCAATGACCCAGCACAGAACCCTGTGGTATAGCATTGGACACAGGTTTACAGTCGCAAAACATAACTTTGAACCATCACCGTCTGCGTCCAGCCACTGGATCCAATTTGCTGAACTTCCCTGGATTTATTGGGCTCTTACCTTCTTGACCAGTCTCCCATGTAAGCGTGTCAAAAGACTTATTGAAGTCCACGTAGACAAAATTCACTGCGCAACCTTATCTACACTCCCAGTCATCTCCTTGAAAAACTCAATTAAATTTGTAAGACATGATGTCCCCTTTCTTTTTATTCGCTCATGGGACATGGGTATCACTGGCTGGCTAGCATTTTTTATTACCTACCCATCTCTAGTTGACCTGAAGATTTTGGTATTGAGCTACTTCCTTAAACTGCTGCAGTACAGTTGCTGTAGGCTGACCCACAATCTCCTCAGGGAAGGAATTCCCTACAAAACAATAATGAATCTTCTTGATAAATCCTTGCCTCACCAAGTGGAGAATAATGCTGTCCCTCAGAATTTTTTCCTGTGGTGTCCCTACCACTGACATTAAACTCACTAGTCTGTGGTTTCCTGGTTTATCCCTACCACCCTTTGTGAATAATAATAGTACATTGCTGCCCTATAGTCCTCTGGCACCTCTCCTGTGGCCCGAGAGGATTTGAAAATTAATATCAAGACCACTGCAACCTCCCCCAGCAGCTTGGGATACATGTCATTAGAGCCTAGAGATTCATCCACTTTGATGCTTGTTAAAACCACTAATACCTCCTCTTTCAATTGTAATTTGTTCAAGTACATCATAGCCCCCTTCCTGGCTTCTGGACCTACACCACCCTTCTCAATACTCAACACAGATACTAAGTCTCATTCAGAACCTCATGTACCTCTTCCAGCTCCACACACAGATTGTCACTTTGGTCTCTAATGGGTCCTACACTATCCTTGGTTATCCTCTTCTCCTAACATACTTATAAAACCCCTTTGGGTTTTCTTTTATTTTACCCACCAGTATCTTTTCACGCTCCCTTTCTGTTCTCCAAATTTCTTTCTTAAGTAACACGCTACACTTTCTATATGTCCCGAGGGTTTCTGGAGTTTTGAGCTCTCAGTGTTTTCCATAGGCTTCCCTTGTTCCCTTATTCCAATCCAGTCCATTCCTTGTCATCCAAAGTTCTTGTTCCTCCCACCTTCCACCCTAACGGAATATCGTGGCCCTACACTCTCACTATTGTCTTTTTGAAAGATGCCCACTGCTCTGATGTAGATTATCCTACAAGTAGTGCCTCCCAGTCCATTTTGGCCAGATTGCGTTTTATCATATTAAAATCTGCCTCCCAAAAATTCATAACATTTTCTTCTTTTTCCTTTTAATAACTACCTTAAACCTTATTGCATTATGGTCATTATCACTGAAATGTTGTCCCACTGACCACTTGTCTGGCTTTACTTCATAGAATTAGTTCCAGCACCAGCCCTTTCTCAAGTAGGAATTTCTATGTGCTAGCCTGGATACATTTTAAAAATTCTCCCTCCAAGCCTTTCACACTCTGTTTATTTATTTCATTGTGGGACTTTGCTGCATTGTTGGTAAGCTACATTTTTGAAAAGTGGGAACATGATACTCACTGCCTGTAAGGATGTTAGAGTCAGAAACCTTTATGACATTTAAGAAGTATTCATACATTCACTTGCAATGGCAAGGCATAGAAGGCTATGGGACTAGAGCTGGAAAATGGGATTAGAATACTTAGGTGGCAGCTTTTGACTGGTGCAGAGGCAATTGGTCTAAGTGCTTTTTCCGTACTTTAGATCTCTATGACACTCTGAGTCTATAATCATGAAGCACTTTGGGAGGGCCTGAAGTTCTGAAAGAATCAATATCACAAGTTTCTATCTATTCCTTTCAAAACCCAGTCACTTACAGTGCCTTCTCCATAACCTTTCCAATTCTCCCTTTTCAACTTCCTGCACCCTTTCTCCCTTTCCTTTGCTGTCCATCCGTACAGCAATACAAGCATTGTTACCATAAACAAGAAGCTGTTTCTGTGCTGACAGCTGCTTTGTATTGACGTCAGTAATGGTTCCGTGCTATCCACAACCCATGATAAGGGAGATCTGATTGTCAAATCCTTTTGACCCTTTAACTTCGGATAAAACTTTGTCACTGCAGACGGCAGAAGAACCCTTGAGGGAAGAGAAGACTGAAAATGTGTTTCTCAGTAATTAATCACCAAAGGATGAAGACTGGGGGCAGAGGCACTTGGGGCCTATGGGTGGGGAGCCAGTTTCACAGCCTTGCTCCCAGCATCGGCAGTTTTGGAGGGTGCATGTTTGAGGCCTGGTCAGGAGAACCACCCACCCCAATGAGGGTGAGCTGCCAGTTAGGTTCAATAAACACTTTGTTAAAGGCATTTAAAGGGGGCCAACTGGAATTTGGTGCATGAGGTTGTGGATGGGACCTCTGCTAGGTGTAACTGGTAGGGAAACAAGTTACTGGTAAAGTTAAAAACTATTGACTTAATACCAACAGCTCCACCTCTCTGCAGTTCAGTACCAAATGATCTCTCACGTCATCACAGTCGGTGGAGTTATTGACATTGTTCCAGATGTTAACCCTTTCAGATCCATATGGACAAGAGGACTCATGGCAAGTTGATGGCCAAGTGGTATTACTGCTGGACAATTAATCCAGAGACTCAGGTAACATTCGGGGGACCTGGGTTCAAATCCTGCCGCAGCAGATGGTAGAATTTGAATTCAATAAATATCTGGAATTAAGGATCGAATGATGACCATGCATCCATTGTCGTTTGTCAGAAAAAAACCCATCTGGTTCACTATCATCCTCTAAGAGAGGAAATCTACCATCCTTACCCTAGTCCGGCCTACATGTGACTCCAGATCCACAGCAATGTGGTTGATACTTAATGCAATTAGGGATTGGTAATAAATGATGGCCTGGCCAGTGACACCAACATCCCACGAATGACTGAAAAAAAATTTCCAATCCAGCTCCTGGCAGGTCTGGGGTTGGGGGATTGATGAACAGTTTAACTGCCCCGAGGGGAGTATTCAGTGGTAGGGGCTGGATGACCACCATGCGAGGCAAGTCTGCCGACCCTCTCTGCCTTCCTGAGTACGGGTGTAAACGAAGACCATCCCACAGAGTTGCTTACCCAGCCCTTGTCTCACCTCATGGTTTGAGACCGCATCCACCTGAACAGGACTATTCTTTCTATGTCAATGAAGGAGCTGGTGAATATCACAGCATATTTTCCTGCTGGGGGCTGGGGGAGGGTCTCAAAATTAAACAGTCCCTACTCCTGCTTCCATCTGAAAAAGGAGAATTCAGTCCCAAACCTCTGCCTTATTATTCTTCCTATTGAACAATTGATAAGCAAGAGCAGGCTGAAGCAGTGACAGCCAGGGAGAAATATCCAATGAGTAAAAATCTTCAAGGAATAAACTCTCAAAGGAGTTAGCTTTTTCAAGTCTGTATCATTCTTGGCATTGTAATCTTTTCTAATGACTAATTTATCAGGAAGAAAGCAAGAAATGTTCTTTTGAATTTGAGCAGCTTCAATAGGCTAAGAAATTCACCAGAGATAACAAGGTGTAGAGCTGGATGAACACAGCAGGCCAAGCAGCATCAGAGGAGCAGGAAGGCTGACCTTTCAGGCCTAGACCCTTCTTCAGAAATGGGGGAGGGGAAGGAGGTTCCGAAATAAATAGGGAGAGACAGGGAGGTGGATAGAAGATGGATAGAGGAGAAGATAGGTGGAGAGGAGACAGACAGGTCAAAGAGGCGGGGATGGAGCCAGTAAAGGTGAGTGTAGGTGGGGAGTTAGAGAGGGGATAGGTCAGTCCAGGGAGGACGGACAGGTCAAGGGGGTGGGATGAGGTTAGTAGGTAGGAGATGGGGG
>NC_063356.1:7460866-7537946 GCF_021869965.1 Rhincodon typus | reverse complement strand
TGCCTATCCAAGAGTCGCTTAAAAGTCTCTAAAGTATCTGACTCCAGAACTTCAACATATTAACAGTTCACTGAGATAACAAGGTGTAGAGCTGGATGAACTTTCTGAAGAAGGGTCTAGGCCTGAAACGTCAGCTTTCCTGCTCCTCTGATGCTGCTTGGCCTGCTGTGTTCATCCAGCTCTATACCTTGTTACCTCAGATTCTCCAGCCTCTGCAGTTCCTACTATCTCCCAGAACATTCACTGAGTTTCAGGATTACTAGTCTAGCGATTACACCCCTAGGCTGTCACCTCCCCATTAGACTTTGTATGTCTCAAGGCTTGTAGATCCTCAGGAGCACAATGTCTCTGAGGAGTCAGTAAGCGGCCTTTACTCATACTCCTGCCATGTTTAAGAGCAGTGAGCTCCCTGAGGTCCCTCAGCTGATCTGCCTGCTGGAAGGTGAACAACCAGAGACCTCCCCCAGAGGGCAGGAGGCATTGCACTCAGAGCACATCAGGCCATTGTACCATTTTCCACATTGCGTCCAAGCCAAACTGACCACATTCCACTAGCTGCTGACTAGGGCACCAAAACCCAGTCACTTCAGCTTGGTAGACATGTCTCCCTCCTGCTATTCTTCAAGGGTGGGGGTGAGAGGACCTCCCTCATCTCCCTCACAGCCTCCTGATTCCTTCCTGAAGAACAGGGGCTACCACTCAGGCCACCAGGCCCCTCTGTTTGCTTGGACATTATACACATCAGAGTTTTCTGAGATCTCTCACTCACAGAATCACAGTGCTGTGGTGCAGAAAGAGGTCATTCTGCCCAACATGTGCATGCATTGACTGTTTTGGGGTGGTACAGTGGTTCAGTGGTTAGCACTGCTGCCTCACAGTACCAGAGACCAGGGTTCAATTCCAGCCTCGCGTGACTCTATGTGGAGTTTGCATATGCTGCCTGTGTCTGTGTGGATTTCCTCTGAATGCTCCAATTCCCTCCCACAGTCTGAAGATATGCAGGTTAGGTCGACTGGCCATGCTAAATTGCCCATAACGTCCAGTGATGTGCTGGCTAAGTGGATTAGCCATGGGAAATGCAGGGTTACAGGGATAGGGTGGGGATTGGATCTGGGTAGGATGTCCTTCAGAGGGTTGGTGTGGATTTGATGGGCTGAGCAGCCTGCTTCCACACTTTCTGTGGATTCTATGATTCACCAAATGAGCATTATGCTTTAGTGCCATTCTCCTGCCAGTTCCCCAGGCCTGTTCTGTTTAAATAATTATCCAGAGCTCTCTTGAATACCTCAAATGAACCTGCCTGCAGGCCTATCAGTATGTAGCAGTAATAGACATCCCATCTTTCACCCCCTCTCTGCGGGCATTAATTGCTTGTCAAACCCAGTTTCATATCAACTAGAGGATCACTTTCCTCCGTGAAACTCTGGACCCATTGATGTTACCCCACTTGGGAAGGTAGGAGAAGTGGAGACAGTCCTGACTTCTGTTTCCTGCCTCAACAATAAAAACCCAGCCATACTGTGCTGCCCCTTAATGTGTCTTTCATAACCTACAAAGTTATTCGCAAATGTGACTGTCGGATTGAAATGTCATATACCCAGAGGCAGATATCTGTTAAAAACTCAGTTGTGAAATGTGCCCAGGAATCGCCAGCCAATGAGTCTCTGAAGCTATTCGGAACAATTCTCAGTTTTTCAGTAGGCTGTGCTCACCAGCGTTTCTTGTGAAATTTTATAATGCTCTGCAGGATGCCATTAGATATGACAATACTATAATATTTGCCCTATAATAGGAGCGAATGCTCCAATTATTGGATAGAATTATATAGAAGCAACAACACATAAAATGTCATTTGGCCCAACTGCAAATATTCACATTCTGGCAAGCCCACCTCCCACACCTTTTAAATCCAATTTCCATATCTTCTCCTTCCTCCCTCATATAATTGTCCAACTTTCCCTTAACCACATTTAAGCTATTAGCCTCAGCAGCTCTGGGTAGTGGAGAGTACCATATTTTGACAAAACCTGTGGAATTGAGGATTATGATTTCATCCATCAACACATTGAATGAGGAGGCAACAGCCTCGTGGTATTTATTGCTGGATTGTTAATCCGGAGACCCAACTAATGTTCTGGGAATTTCTGATGAAGGGTCTAGGCCTGAAATGTCAGCCTTCCTGCTCCTCTGATGCTGCTTGGCCTGCTGTGTTCATCCAGCTCTGCACCTTGTTATCTCTAATGTTCTGGGGACACGGGTTCGAGTGCTGCCAAGGCAGATGAGGGAATTTGAATTCAATAAAAATCTCAAATTGAGTGACTAATGTTGACCTTGCAAACCATTGCTAATTGTCAGAAAATCCCATCTGGCTCACAGAGCTGAGGAAGGGTCACTCAATCTGAATCATCAACTCTGATTTCTCTCCACAGATGCTGCCAGACCTGCTGAGCTTTTCCAGCAGCTTCTGATTTCCAGCATCTGCAGTTCTTTCGGTTTTTATTCTTAACGTTTCGTAATTCTGAATAAGCAAGTTTGTCAGTCTTATCTTAACCTCAGGCAGCCTATCAATATTCCAAGGCAAAGGTGAATTAATTTAAGTGCATTTGTATGTGACTGTTCTCCACAGCTGACCCGTAGTCTGTCAGACTCTGCCCATAGCCATTCGCTCTATGACCAGTTCTATATTACAGGTGAGTCACTCTTCGAGGCTTCTGGATGCTATTGGCTGGCTCTCCAACAACAACGACAGTTTGTCTTTGTACAGCATCCTTAACACAGTAGAAATGCTTCTCTGGAGCACTATGAAACAAAAAGATGGCATTGAGCTCCAAAAAGAGATATCAGGGCAGGTTATCAAAACATTGATCAGAAATAAAAACTGAAAGAACTGAGGATGCTGTAAATCAGGAACAAAAACAAAGTTGCTGGAAAAGCTCAACAGGTCTAACAGCATCTGTGAAGGAAGTTCTGAGGAAGGGTCACCAGACCCGAAATGTTAACTCTGTTTTCTCCTTCACAAATGCTGCCAGACCTGCTGAGATTTTCCAGCAGCTTTGTTCATTGATCAGAAATGTCTGATTTGAGGGGCACCTTAAAAGAAGTGATGAAGATAGAGAAACAGAGTGGTTTATGAAAGGAATTCCAGAGTTCAGAGCCTTAGCAGCCGATGCCATGTTAGCCAATCATGCAGTGATTTTCACAGATATTCAAGAAATCAGAATTTGGGGAGACTAGGACGAAGGGTACACGACCTTAAACTGAGTCCCAGTTTCACATAAACTGTGCCCATCTCACCAAAAACCAGCAGACAGCTCCTGTCAATAGCATGCTGCCTGGGCGAGACTAGTGGCTCTAACTGGTCAGTTCATTTGTCTTATAGGGTAAATGAATAGGCTTGTACACCTGACTATGCTAAATGAAAGGCTGGCAGTGGTAGTGTCCCTACTTCTGAGTCAGGAGGCCTGTGTTCAAGTCCCATGTGCTCCAACCATGTGTCATAACAGGGTTTACCGGGCCATTCCCACAAATGTGGGGGATCTGCTGGTGATAATTTTTGTCGTTGTTGGCACGCTGGGCACTGCCCCACCCAAGGCAGCTATGTCTGTATCTAATCCTGGCCAGTTCTGAGGAACGGTCACCAGATCTGAAACGTTAACTCTGATTTCTCTTCATAGACGCTGCAAGACCTGCTGAGCTTTTCCAGCAACTTCTGTTGTTATGTGTCATAACTTCCCAGCACGGAAAATATCTGTTTTCACTTTAAGTGAATGTGATGCAGAATGGACAGCCTTATGGTATCTGACAAAAATCACATTAGTTATAAGGCCACTCCACTTACACTGCATCTTGTTTAGTATCTTAATAAGGCTTTAATTTGTGCATTAGAAAAATAAGCGAATGGAAACAGAAAGGCACTTAATTTAATTTATTTTCTCCCATCCATTTCTCTCCAGTGTATCATCTCAGTGAAGTAGAATGAACTCGCTATTTCATAGTCCCCTTCATGACCTTGTGATTTCCAAAGTCCTTGACAGGCATTGAAGGAGTTTTGAAATGTAGCCATGGTTGTAGAGGAGGAAAAGCAGCAGTCAATTTATACACAGTAAGCTCCCACAAACAGCAATGTGATAATAATCAAATACTCCCTTTTGCAGGGAATGTTAGTTAGGGGATAACCAATACCCAGACACAAGGAAGAACCTGCTTGCCTTCTTTTGAAATAATGCCATAAATCTTTTAAACTCCCCCTGATATATCAGACGCTTAATTTACTGTCCCATCCAAAAGAGAGCACATGTGCTTATTATTTTGTGCTTAAATTACTGGAGAAGAACTAAAATCCCCAACCAGAGACAAGAGTGCTACTACTTAGCCTAGATTGGCATCTATTATTCTCATGTCCTTTAATAATTGTTTACTTGGATCCATCAACTCATTGTAAAACAATGGGAAAGAAAGAGAGTGTAAGTTTCAGCAGATTAAGGAAGAAGGTTGGCCATTCAGTCCCTCAAACACGTTCTGCTTTTCAACGAGATTGTTTCTGTTCTTGACTTCATCTTTCTTTAGGGCCAGGTCTATTAACTATTTACTGATCTTGTATTTCAAGCTATTCTTTGCACTAACATCTACTGGTTTTTTTGGGGGGAGTTACTCATAATGACAATAGTGTGTGTGAAAAAAATGCTTTTTGATTTCTGTTGTGAATGAAGTGTCTCTGATTTCCCATTTTCTTGGTCTCGTCCAATTTCAACTTCTCAAGCTTCCATGATTTTGATTGCTCCCTGATTAGCAGACATGCCTTTTGCTGCAAATGTCCTAATACCTGGAATACTCCTTCCAATTTTCTGTATCCGTCTTCTCCTTTGCAACATTCCTCAAAATCAACCTTTTCATCTCAGCCTTTGATCACCTGTTCTGATATTGCTTTAAAGAATTCTATTGAAGTGACAGCGAGATGCAGATATCCGCAGCTTCAGTTGCCATTACTAGAGCTGAACTAAGGTCAAGACCAACAATGGTTGAGAAATTACAGCTACATGGATAGAATAGCAAAGCTGGGATTGTTCTCTTTTGAACAGGAATGATTAAGAGAAGATTTGAGAGAGGGGTTCAAAACCATGAAGGAGTTAAATAGACTAAATAATATTTCCAGCGGTAGAAGGGTTGATAAACAAAGGGTGCAGGTTATCAAAAGTGCCAGAGATGATGTCAGGAAAATGGTTTCAATACAATGAAAGGAGTTAGACCCTGCTGCCTAATAGGGTGAAGGATAAAGATTCAAAAGTAACGTTCAAAGGGCATTGGTTATATACAAGAACGGAGAAACATTGTAAAGATCCCCGGTGAAAGAAAAGGCGAGGGAGACAAACTGAATTGCCTTTAGAAAGAGATAACACAATGTGGAGCTGGAGGAACACTGCAGGCCAGGCTGCATCAGAGGAGCAGGAAAGCTAACGTTTCGGGTCAGGAACAAAAACAAATTTTCTTGAGAAGCTCAGCAGGTCTGGCGCATCTGTGAAGGAAAAAACAGAGTTAACATAGGTCAGGACCCTTCTTCAGAAATGGGGCAAGGGGAAGGGAGCTCTGAAATAAATAGAGAGGAGGGGTAGGGCTGAGGAAGGTAGGTGAGATGGTGATAGGTGAGTGCAGGTAGGGAGTGGTGGGGTTTGGTCAGTGAGGTGGGAGAGCAGATAGGTGGGAGAGAAGGTGGACAGGTTGTGTCAGGTCAAGGAAGCGGGGATGAGAGACAGGGTTGGACATGGGATGAGGCCAGGGATGGGAAGATTTTGAAACTGGTAAAGTCCACATTGAGACCATTGGGCTGTAGGCTCCCAAGGCAGACTATGAGGTGCTGCTCCTCCAGTTTCCAGGTGGCATCATTGTGACACTGGAGGAGGTCCAGGATGGACATGTCACCCTGGGAGTGGGATGGGGAGTTGAAATAGTTCGTAACCAGAAGGTGTTGTCGCTTGTCGCGAACAGAGCGCAGGTGCTCTACAAAGCGGTCTCCGAGCCTCCGCTTAGTCTCCAGCCTACAGCCCAATGGTCTCAATGTGGACTTTACTAGTTTCAAAATCTCCCCACCCCCGGCCTCATCCCATGTCCAACCTTCCCTCTCATTTCTACTTCCTTGACCTGACACAACCTGTCCATCTTCTCTCCCACCTATCTGCTCCTACCACCTCACTGACCAATCTTCACCATTCCCTACCTGCACTCACCTATCACCTACCTTCCCCAGCCCCAAACCCCTTCTCCATTTATTTCAGAGCTCCCTTTCCTCTCCCCCATTTCTGAAGAAGGGGTCCCGACCTGAAATATCAGCTTTCCTGCTCCTCTGATGCTGCCTGGCCTGCTGTGTTCCTTCAGCTCCACATTGTGTTATCTCTGACTTCAGCATCAGCAATTCTTACTATCTCTGCCTTTAGAAAAAGCTGTGCAGGCTCCTTTGGTAGAATGGTCTTGTTCTCTCCTGTGCTACTGAAGTGTTCCTGTGACATTCAAGTGGAGTGTGGCATTGTGACAATTTCTGCCTGTTAGATGAAGTGGCAAACCAAGGTTATCTACCTGTTCTGGATGTTTCGATAGGTGCAAAGAAGGTGTAGAAATGCTGAAAATATGACCCAGTTGCAACAAACGCCCTATTTCACCAGAGAGACAAATAAAAAATGTTGTGGTAACACCCTCACTCTGGATATTGGCACTTACTTGAGAACATCATTGTCCAAGGGAGGGACTGCAAAACCGTTCACATCATCTCCCCTCAGTGACTAGAGCTGGGCCGACCATTGGCAAATCCAGTCTGCTCTCTCCATCAGCCTGGCCCAAAGATTCATTGTCAGTGAGCTCAAGGATCCTGCAAAGAAAGACCTACTCAGCCAGCTCCTCACAGGCAACCTGGTGATGGACACTCAACCAACGGAAATGAGGGAATGTCAACAGCATCTGGTCCGCCCTCAGCTCCACCGTGAACAAAATGAGTAAGGACACTGTTGTGCTGTCTACCAGGAAGCATGGAGACCAGTCTGACGAGAATGATCAGGAGATCCAGGAACTACTAAATCACAGCATATGGCGTTCCTGAACTGGAAGAACTATGAAAACCCAAAGGAAAGAAAGCCAGGAAAATGAAGAAAGCTGTGTCCTAAAGAACAGATGGTTGGCACAAAGGGCACAAGCAATCCAATAACCTGCTGACGCTGTAAGGCATGTGCATTCTTCAGAGTAGTCAAGACCATTGATGGTCGATGCACCCAAGGAGCCAGCAGACTGATGGTTGATTATTGAATGGCACTCATCCAGGGCAGAGAGGAGCTCAGTGTTCTGCCCTTGGCCACATTGCACAGCACACTAGCAGTGGGTCAGCAGTGCCCCAGACCAACACGAGATTGAAAAGGACAGCTGACAGCTGGGAAACAACAGAGCCAATGTCGCAAATGGACTCCCTGACAAAATACTGAAATACGGCACAAATCCATGGCCACATCTCTTTGGTTTGGAAGGAGGACAGCATGCCAGCTGATGTCTGACATTCCATCATTGTGACCTGAAACAACTCCATGCTGGCTGGTATCCTGTCACCAAGTTACCCTTCATTTACACATGAACAGTACATGAACTCTGACCATCTAGCTCAGAGCCAGTCCCTAGAGTGAAGAGAATCCCTGAGACACTTCTTGTATCTGTCAGCCAGGGCTCCTTGATTGGCCCAGGTTAACACCCCCAATCAGGGAACTCATACTCAATGGGTTCCACCTTGCCAATCTCACTCCAATCACTACATGACCACCTTAAGGTAGGAGATAAGAGTGATGGTGGTGACTACAGAGAGGTCTCCCTGCTGTCCCTCACAGGGACGGAGATTGCAAAGTTCCTCTTCAATTTCTTCCTCTGGGTCCTCCTTATTAGAGTCGCACAGGGGGTTCTGTCCATCAAGAGACAAAATGAATATGTACTTCACATCAAGATAAATTTGAGATAAATGCAGAGAGCTGTGTTAAATTTCTTCATGGTAGTCTTCAACTTCACAAAGACTTTTGACTTTGTTGACCAGGAAGGATTATGGAGCATCCTCTTCACATTTCGCTACCCTCAGAAATTTGTCACCATCCTTTCAACTGTTGCATGGCAACATGTGAGGCATGGTCCTCAGTGACGGACCCAGGGCAGACTCAATGAGTGTAAAAACTGGGGTCAGGTAAGGCTGTGTCGTCGTACCAATTCTCTTCTGCATCCCTCTCAGCACAACCCTCCACCCTGATTTCAATAAAGCTGCACTGGAGCTTCTCGACAGGGTGAGGGAGAAACTAGTCGAGCTTTATCTCCTTCAGTCCAGAATGAAGAACACACTAACCTCTGCAAAAGGTAAACGACAGTTCTATTTGTGGAAACTCAGACGTTGTGCTCTAAGCTATCATTGACACGTTTGTGCAGACATATTGGAGAATGGACCATGGGCTAAATGTTTGGAAGACCAAGTTCTCCTACCAGCCTGTTCCTTCCACACAACACTGCCCTTAATTATCAAGATCCATGGTGAGCCACTGGACAATGTGGATCAATTCTCATACCTTCAGAGCCTCCTTTCTGCAAGAGTATTCGTTGAAGATAATGCTGGTACTCAACATCACCTACATCAGACCAGCAAAGCTTTTCAGTGTCTAAGGAACTGGGTGTTTGATGACTAAACCCTGCACCATATCCATGGTCTACAGGACAGCAGAATTACCAACCCTCCTGTGTGCCATAACATCACAAAACCATAAGACGTAGGGACAGAAATAGGCCATACAGCCAATAAAGCCTGCTCTGCCATTCAATGAGATCATGCCTGTTCTGATAATCCTCAGTTCCACTTTTCTGCCTTTTCTCCTCTAGTGATTAAAAATCTGTCTACCTCAGCCTTGAACATGCTTAACCACCCAGCCTCAACAGCCCTCTGTGGTAAAAAATTCCACAGATTCTATACCCTTTAAGCGAGGAAACACAATTTCCTCACCAACTCAATGAGAACGCCTGGCCAGAGGCCACCCAAACTGGTGAAGATGCATCCCTGAAGATTGCAACCATTTTGAGCCTCTCTGACAGGTCTGACCATCCCACACACTGGCCTCTTTATACACAACCACATCCCGCCTGCAGAAGGGTGCACTGGCCCAACATTGGATGGTTTAATCACTTCAGGACTCCCATGTCCAGAGAGGAAGAAAGGCGTACTTGGTCTTGAAATAATTTTTAAGGGACGAAACCGAGGCCATGTCTCCTGGTTTTAGAAGTTTAGAAAGATGTAAGGTTTTGAGTTGAGCGTGGCTTTGTAGAATCCCTTCAGTGTGGAAGCAGGCCATTCAGCCCATCAAGTCTACACTGACCCTCTGAAGAGCATCTCTATGCTATCTTATCACTCTAACTCTGCATTTCCCATGGCCAACCTAAGTAAACAGCACATTTCAAGACAGTGGCAGGAAACCCACACAGACACAGGGAGAATGTACATACTCCACACAGACAGTCACCCGAGGATTGGAACTGAGCCCAGGTCCCTGGCACTGTGGGGCAGCGGTGCTAACCACTGAGCCACCATGCCTCCCCTAAATATTTTATGGAAGCCTCCCAGGTGGGGAATTAAACCCCAGTCTCCCACTTGACATGTGGGGATATTAACCACTATACTACCAAGGACATCTTCAGGACATTTCTGAGAAAGAGCCATCCTGGTCTCAAAATATTAAAACTGTTTTGCTCACTACACATGCTGCCCGACCTGTTGAGTTTTGTCAACGTTCTCTGTGTTTGTTTCAGATGTTCAGTATCTCCTGCATTTTCCGTTTATTTAGAAAGATATATCAGATTCCTCACCTCTAGTCAAAGAGCACTGACTTAGTCAATGCTTCTCTCTGAATCTAACCACCAAAAACAATTTAAGGGTCTAGGCCCGAAACGTCAGCCTTCCTGCTCCTATGATGCTGCCTGGCCTGCTGTGTTCACCCAGCTCTGCACCTTGTTGTCTTGCATTCTCCAGCATCTGCAGTTCCTACTGTCTCTGATTCAATTTTAACCCCACTGCGAAGCCTCTTCTAAGGATGCCTAGCCTGAAGAAGTTACCCTCCTCCCCCCGGACAAACCACCATTTCTGATGAAGAGTCTAGGCCCGAAACGTCAGCCTTTCTGATCCTATGATGCTGCTTGGCCTGCTGCGTTCACACAGCTCTGCACCTTGTTGTCTTAAATATCAGCCTCTTCATTTGCTTTACAAGCTTCCTGAGTGCACATTATGGAGTATACAAAAACAGTGTCAGAATTTCCAAAGTGCTTCATTGTGGAAAATGCTTTAGGAAACTGAGTACAGGATAAGATAACACAGTGTGGAGCTGGATGAACACAGAGGGCCAGGCAGCATCAGAAGAGCAGGAAAGCTAACGTTTCGGGTTGGGGCACTTCTTCTCAGGATGAGATGCTGTGTAAACAAAAGTGATTTAATTTTCAAGCTATTAGTTAAACTAATGTGGAGAAATGGACCAAAGTGCTATCTAGGAAATCATATAATTGTGTCAGAGATAGTAGGAGCTGCAGATGCTGGAGAATCCGAGACAACAAGGTGCAGGGCTGGATGAACACAGCAGGCCAAGCAGCATCATAGGAGCAGAGAGGCTGACATTTCGGGCCTAGACCCTTCATCAGAAATCATATAATTGTGCCTGTTTAATGTCATTAGCAGTACCAAATAATTAGCTGTGAGATATTTTGTTGAGGCTGGTTGGCAACTTTTGAATTGTTATCTTGTTTATTGCTTCTCTGTACAAGCTCACTTTCTCCACCCATAACCATCTGAAATCTGTAATAGCAGCAGTGAACTATTAAGCAGCAGGACCTAGACAATGGAGCTACATTGGGAGGGGTGAGTAACATTTTTGATAAAGTTGCCATAGTCCTACCAGACCATAGGACTGCTCTCTCATTAGAAAGAGACAACTGGTGGTAGTTTAACCCAAGGGTCACCACGCATCAGGGAATGACCATCCACCTGTCCAGCTAACCGACACCCCTGTAACATTAAAACCAAAAAAACTAAAACTAAAGAGGGGTCAGGATGTAGGTACAGTGTGTGGGACAAATTGGAGATCTCTTTTGAAGAGCTAGGACAGGCACAATGGGTAGAATGGCCTCCTTCTGTACTGTGTGATTCTATGGTTCTGTAATCGGAAGTCAATTCCCATTTGGCCAAACTAGGAGGACAAGCACAACAGGTGAACATTCTCGCATGTTGAGACCACATCATCCGCCTTATGTAAACAGAGAGCCAGCAAATTTATTTTTTGTGTGCTCATTCCTAGGGATATCCAATCATGCAATTGTTAGCTGGGCCAGCATTTACAGCCCATTTTTAATCAGCCTGAAAAGGGAAGTGTTGATTTGCCTGTTTGAGATGCTGCAGTCCGACACGGTGTATGGACACCCACAATGCTTTTAGGGAGGGAATTCCAGGATTTTAACCCAGCAACATTGAAGGAATATTTCCAAGTCAGGGTGTCGAGTGGCTTGGAGGGAAACTTGCAGTTGGTGGTGTTCCCATGTATCTGCTGTACTTGTCCTTCTTGATGGTGGAGATCACAGGTTTGAAAGGTGCTGTTGAAGGATCCTTGGTGAGTTACTATGCATTTTGTAAATGGTACAGAACGCTGCCACTGTGTCGGTGCTGAGGGGATTGAAAGTTGAATGTGATGGATGGGGTACCAATCAAGTGGACTGCTTATCACTTCTCAGCCCAAGTCTGGATATTGACCACATCTTACTAGATATGGAAATAGATTGCTCCAGTATCTGAGCAGTTGCAAATGGTGCTGAACGTTGTGCAATCATCAGCAAACATTCAGGGAAGCTTATTAATGAGGCAGTTGGAGATGGCACTCATGCACAGGTGTTCTGGAGCACAGATGATTGACCTCAAACAACCATCTTCCTTTCCCCAAGAAATGATGCCAACCAGCTTTTCCCCATTTACACTGACTCCAGTTTTATTTGGGATCCTTGAAGCCATACTTGGTACAATTTTGCCTTGATGTCAAGGACAATCATTTTCACTTCTCATCTCTGGAATCAAGCTCTTTTGTTGCATGTTTGACCCAAAGCTATGAGGCCAGGAGCAGAGTGACCTTGGCAGAACCCAAACTGAGCATCAGTGAACACATTATTTCTTTGTAAAAGCCACTTGATAGCATGTTCAACAATCACTTCCACCACTTTGCTGATGGTTGAGAGTGGACTGATGGGACAGTCATTGGCAGGATTGGGTTCTTGTCCTGATTTTGTAGACAGAACATACCTGGACAAGATGAGAACATGCCAGTTTTGTAGCTGCACTGAAACAACTTGTCTAGGGATGTGGCTAATTCTGGAGCATAAGTCTTAAGTTCTATTGCCAACATTTGTCAGGTCTCATCTTTACAATATCCACTGTTTACTGATATCGTGTGGAGTGAATGGATTTGGCTGAAAACTGGCATCTATGATGCTGAGACCTCTGGGAGAGGCCAAGATGGGTCATCCTCATGGCACTTGAGGCTGACGATTGTTACGAATGCTTCAGCATTATCTTTTACATTGATATGCTGGGCTCCCCACTATTGAAGATGGTGATATTTGTGGAACTTCCTCCTCCTGTTAGTGACTTCATTGTCCACCACCATTTAAGCTTGGATGTGGCGAAATGGCAAAGCTTAATCTGATCGGTCAGTTGTCGGATCACTTAGCCCTGTCTGTTGCAATCTGCTTCCATTGTTTGACACACAAGTAGTGAGACACCTCATTTTTTGCGTATGCCTGGTGCTGCTCCAAGCATGTCCTCCTGCACTCTCCATTGAACCAGGGCTGATTCCCTGGCTTGATGATAAAGACAGACTGGGGGATATGCTGGGCTATGCCATTCTAGATTATGTTTGAATACAATTCTGCTGCCAACGGCTCACAGTGCCTCTTGAATGCTCACTTTTTAGTTGCTAGATCTGTCCGAGGTCTGTCCTATTGAACAAGGTGGCACCGCCGCGCAACACGATGGAGCATATCTTCAGAGTGAAGATGAGACTTAATCTCCTCAACGCCTATGTGATCTAGTCACTTCTCTTAACACTGTCATGGACAATCACACCCATAACATTTAGCCCTCTGACATTGAGGTCAAGTCCGTTTTATCACTTTGTTGATTCTGTCAGACCCAGTCTACCAGCAATGTCCTTTAGGATCCAACCAGCTCGATAGGCAATGCTGCTGCTGAGCCAATGTTCGTGGTGGATGTTGAAATACCACACCCAGAGAACATCCTGCCTCTTACCACCATCAGTGCTTCCTCCACATAATGTTCAACATGGAGGAATACTACTGATGCAATGCTGACTTCTCCTGTTACCTGCATGTCCCTTTCTTGAGGATCTGAGAGAGATGTTGGACCTCAATACACACCTCAGACACTCCCAGATTACTTTAAACATTGTCATCCCACAACAGGTTTTCTGCGTAAGTGTTTGCAGTGGAATAGTTCCCGCTTTACTAACAAATATAAAGGCTCTAATCATAGAATGGTTGCAGCTTAGAAAGAGGCCATTTGGTCCATCAGGTACATACAGGCTACTTCCCTTCCCCAGGCTACTTGTCTTCCTTTCAGAAATCGCTTGAGGACCCTCTTCAGTCAATTGGGCAGCCAGGAGTGGAACAGGAACCAGGTCAGCTCTGCTGACAATGTCCAGCAACAACTGGACACAACCAGGAGCAGAAACATGGACAATGATGCATATAAGATTCATAATGTTAGAGGTTTTCATAAAACACCCAAAAGCTGTGACAGCTGCACACTGATCACTGCATGTCCACCTTCGTTTAGAATTTAAATAGCGTTTTACAGGGGCGAAAAGTGAAGGAGTGGGCTAGAGAGGGAATCATAGAGCTTTGGGTCCAGGTGGCATCAGTGATGGAACAAACAAGATGGCAGCTGTACAGACAGCCAGAGAGAGGGGAATGCATGTTTACTTGAGTGTTAGAGGAGACAGCAGGAATGAGAGACACACCAATAGAAGGAGGGAAAGATGAGAATTTTAAATTGGAGGTATTGTTGGATTGGGCATTAGTCTAGATCAGCAAGCACAGTTGTAGTGATTAATTGGGACTTAGTACTGGTTTGAACATGGGCAGCTTTGGAATAGTCGTCGTTGGAGACAAAAGAGCCTCAGTGATCATTTCAGCTGCAACTTGGAAAAGCGTTTTACTATAACTGTATTAACTAACAACTTCACCCGACCTGTCTGTCGACCAATCCTGCTCTGTCAGAATTTTGCAATCTTTTTGGGTGTGGTATAGTGAGGGGGCCTCAGGGACTGAGCTCTCTACCTGCTGTAGAATGAGAAAAAGCCTGGAGCATGGAGCAACATTGTGCTGTGTTGACCTTATTACTGTCCCTCGGGTGCTCACGGCTGACTCACATCTGACCTGCTGAGGAGCGATTGTACTTAATCAGGCAGCAAGGGAGTTGTAATCACCTGGCCTCAGCTTTCTATAAGAATTACGCAATGATTCTGAAAACAACACTCCAAGAACAGATGGCTGGCATATGGAAACAAGGTTTTCTTTAAAATTTAAAAACAGATTCAGATTCATTTTGAATAAACAGCCCTCTTGCTGGATTTTAGATCTGAAGATGACTCTAAATCCGAATCGGGGAGGGCGGACAATGGCCATCAGCACACTTTAAATCAGTTTGATCAGTTTTAACTCATTTCCTAATGAGCACAAAGTCATTACTAACTCAGTGCTAACTCAGTTCTGAAGAAGCATCACTGAACTCAAAACTTTAACTCAGCTTTCTCTCCACAGATGCCGCCAGACCCGCTGAGCTTCTCCAGCAATTTCTGTTTTTGTTTCAGATTTCCATCATTCACAGTTCTTTATAAAAACCAAAAGAACTGCGGATGCTGTAAATCAGGAACAAAAACAAAGTTGCTGGAAAAGCTCAGCAGGTCTGGCAGCATCTGTGAAGGAGAGAACAGAGTTAACGTTTCTGAAGAAGGATCACCGGACCCGAAATGTTAACTCTGTTTTCTCCTTCACAGATGCTGCCAGACCTGCTGAGCTTTTCCAGCAACTTTGTTTTCATTCACAGTTCTTTGTTTTGTACTAACTCAGGGCTGTACTGACTCATCTGGAAAGGGGCTATAACTTGAGAGATGAGATCTTGCTGCATCAGCTGGCAATCTTTGAAGTTGGTGGTGAACATATCACCTAGCCGAAGCACAGAGGCAACTGTGCCTTCATTGAGTGGAATTCTCTGATCTAACATATCAGATGTCCCTCTTTCCTACATCTTTGAGCATTAAATTCGAGGCTGAGATTGCACTGCAGATATGAGGGAAGGCTTCAATGGTGAAGTTGCACTGTTTCAGATGAAGTGTTATAACCAAGGCCACTGGCTGCTCTGTCAGACGAATGTAAAAGATTCCTTAGCACTATTCATAGAAGTGAAGGGATATTTCCCTGGTGTTCAGGCCAATATTTATCTTTCAATCAATACCACAAAAACTGAAAACTCACCTACTGATTCCCCAAAGCTTGTCCACCATATACAAGGCACAAGTCAGGAGTGGGATGGAATACTCCCCATTTGCCTGGATGAGTGCAGCCCCAACAACACTCAAGAAGCTTGACACCTTCCAGGACAAAGCAGCCTGCTTGATTGGCACCACATATCCTCTCCTTCCGCCCTCAGTAGCAGCAGTGCATAGCATCTACAAGATACACTGCAGAAATTCACCAAGCCTTGTAAGCAGTATTCCAACCCATCTAGAAGTACAAGGGCAGCAGATACATGGGAATAGCACCAACTGCAAGTTTCTCTCCAAGCCACTCACCATCCTGACTTGGAAATATATCACTGTTTCTTCACTGTTATTGGGTCAAAATCTTAGAATCTTCTCCAGCGAAGACCAGCAACTGCTGGAATAACAACACCTCATTTTTTGCTTGAGAACTCTGCAACCTTCTGGACTCAATTTCTAGTTTAAGAATTTTAAGGCCGGAGCACCTTCTCCCATGTCCTTACCCTACCTCCCGCACACAAGGCTCTGTCATCACATGGACTGCTACCACAAACAACCCATTATTAACCACTAATGGTTCCCACTAGCAGCTATTGATTCTCCCAGGGTGACCTTTACCCCTTCCTTTGTCTGCCCAACTGTTTCTTTTCTCTTTCTACTCTCCATCTCCACCTATCGTTTACTCTTTCCCTCTACCCCATCTCCTTCTTTATCATATATACCAACCCTTTCCTAGCTACTATCAGTTCTGAAGGAAGCTTACTGGACCCAAAATGTTAATTTTGCATTCTATCCATAGATGCTGCCAGACCTGCTGAGTTTCTCCAGCAATTTCTGATTATGTTTTATAGAATTCCCTCCCTAATGGTCTCTTGGGCCTACCTACAACACATAGACTACAGCAGTTCAAGAAGGCAGCTCATCACCACCTTCTCAAGGGCAACCAGGGATGGACAATAAATCTTGGCCCAGCCAGCATCACTCGTGTCCCACAAATGAATAAAACAAAGATTACCTAGTCATTGTCACATTAATATTTCTGAAAGCTTGCAGCCTGAAAGATGTGTGTTTCCTAGACAATACCACTGACTACATATCAGAAAGTATTTCATTGGTTAGCCTTCCTGCTCCTCTGATACTGCTTGGCCTGCTGTGTTTATCCAGCTCTACACCTTGTTATCGCAGATTCTCCAGCATCTGCAGTTCCTACTATCTCTCATTGGTTAGAAAATGCTTTGCGATGTCCTCAGGTCATGGAAGGTGTTGTAAATGCAAGTCTTTCCTTTCTTTGCATCTGTTTAACCTTCGGAGCCCAAAGTCTTCGTTAATAGCTGTAATATTGAGTCAATCAGAGATGCACAATGGGTCTTTTTTATCTTTGACAATCTCCAGTCATATCAGCAATGGGGGTCTGTAACAACATGATGACCAGTCAAAGCACTTTCACAAAGTGGGAGGGTGCTTCAGCTGTGAACTGCTACTGATGTACTAACGACTCTGTTCTACAGAAATAGCCCTGGGCTAGGGCAGTATAAAGCATGGATTTCCCTGCGCTAGCAAACACTCTTTCTATATTCTTTTATTAATGTCTCCATTGAATGAAGGGATACATAGCATCTTTGTCATTTGGACATCTCTAATGATGCAATTTATTTCCCAATTGAAAGGGGCACTTAACTTCAATCAAATTCTACAATGTCTTGCTTTTTAAATAATTCCTTTCCCCCTAGGTTATTACCTCTCAGAGTCTGACTTGTTAATTTTACCCATAATAGGAGCAAATTACTGCAGATACTGAAAACAACAAATTTTGGAGATTACAATGTGTCAGGCAGCATGCATGGATATAGAGCACTCAAGGATCTGGATGACTCTTCATCAAGGCTGAAATGAAGTGTGGAGGGGACAACATTTATGCTATAGTTGTGTGGGGGATGCATGTGGCAATGGTGAGTATAGTGTGCTGGTGGAGAAACGATGTTGACAGTTCGGATCAGAATGTGAGAACGGCAGAACAACGGTGTGTCTAACTGCTAGACTAGAAAGAGAAAACAGTCCCACTAGGGTAAGGGGGGTGAGAGCGAAGACACAGTGACAAAGAATGTAGCAAGTAAAGCTATAAGAAAGGGAAGAAATGGGAGTTGGTTCACAATTTAAAGGTGTTGCATCAAAATTAAGACCGGAAGCCTGCAAAGTGCATAGTCTGAAAATGAGATATTGTTCCTTCAGTTTGCAATGTGATTCGCTGGAACACAGCAGCATGCCGAGGACAGACATGTGGGCATGTGAGCAGGACGCTGAGTTAAAATGACCAGCTACAGGAAGGTCAGGCTCGTGCTTGTACACAGGCCAGAGGTGTTCTGCAAAGTGGTCACCCAGTCTGTGTTGAGTTTCTCCAATGTAGAGTAGGTCACGTTGGGTGCAGTGAACACAATACACATGATTGGAGGAGGTGCAGGTGAAATGCTGCTTCACCTGGAAAGACTGTTTAGGCCCTTGGATGGTCAGCAGGGAGGAGGTGAAGGGGTAGCGCTGCACCTTCTGCAGTTACATGGGAAGATTCCATGGAGAGGGTGTGTGGTGTTGGTGGTTGTGGAATGGACTAGGGTGTCCTGGAGGGAATGATCCCTGAAAAATTCCAATGGGGGATTGAGAGGAAGATGTGTCTGGTGGTGGCGTTCTGCTGGAGTTGTCTGAAATGGTAGAGAATGATCCTTTGAATGCGGATGCTGGTGGGATGAAAGGTGAGGACAAAGGGGACCCAATCACGTTTTGGTGAGTGATGGGATGGGGCAAGGGTGGAAGCAGGGGTGATAGGTCGGATGCGGTTGAGGGCCCTGTCAACCACAGTGGGTGGGAAACCATGGTCATGGAAGGAAGCTGTGTCAGCAACACCGTTTTGGAAGGTGGCATCATCTGAACAGATGTGATGTGGCTTGCCTGGGCTCATATGCCTACTTCTCTGTACTCAGCATGCCACAGTGATCCAGTGAATCACATTGCAAACCGGAGGAACAACACTTATCTTCAGACTATGCACTTTGCAGCCTTCTGGACTTAATATTAAGTGCAACACCATTAAATTATGAACCAACTCCCATTTCTTCCCTTTCTTATAGTTTTACTTGCTACATTCTTTGTCACTGTGTCCTCTCTCTCATCCCCCTTACCTCAGCGGGACTGTCTGTTCTTTCTAGTCTGGCAGTTAGACACACTGTTGTTCTGCCGTTCTCATATTCCGATCACTTGATCTGAACTGTCAACATCGTTTCTCCACCAGCACACTATACTCACCATTGCCACATGCATCCCCCCACAACTATAGCATAAATGTTGTCCCCTCCACACTTCACTTCAGCCTTGATGAAGAGTCATTCAGACTCAAAACATTAGCTTGCTCGATCTCCACGAATGCTGCCTGACCCTTTGCAATCTCCACGATTTGTTGTTTTCATTTCATCCATTTAATTGTCTCATGTACATCTCAAGATTGTTAAGGTACAGGAGGAGGTCGTTTGGTGCATTGTATTTGCACTCGTTCTCAGAACATTTTGACTTAGTGCCAAACTCCTGCCTCTTCCCCAGACCCCTAGATGTTGTTTCTTTTTAAATAACCATCCAATGCTCTCTTGAATGGGTTAGTTGATCCTGCTCCGCCACATTTCCAAAAAGTACAATCCAAACCTGGACTACTCGCTATGTCAAAATGGTTTGTCTCACTCTGCATTTGCTTCCTTTGTAAAACACTTCCCCTCTGGTTCTCAATTCTTTTATGTGCAGGAACAGTTTCAGCCTGTCCACCATAGAACATAGAACGTAGAACAGTACAGCGCAGTACAGGCCCTTCGGCCCATGATGCTGTGCCGAACTTTTACCCTAAACCTAAGGTCTATCTAACCTCCACCCCTACCTTATACTATCATCCATATGCCTATCTAATAGCCACTTAACTGCCCCTAATGAGGCCGACTCCACTACCCTCTCTGGCAATGCATTCCACGCCCCTACCACTCTCTGAGTAGAGAACCTACCTCTGACGTCTCCCCGATATCTACCTCCTTTCACTTTAAAACTATGTCACCTTGTAAAAGCTACCTCCACCCTAGGAAAAAGTCTTTGGCTGTCTATTCTATCTATACCTCTGATCATTTTGTACACCTCTATCAAGTCACCCCTCAACCTTCGTCATTCTAATGAGAAAAGCCCTAGCTCTCTCAATGTTTCCTCGTAAGACCTTCCCTCCATTCCAGGCAACATCCTGGTAAATCTCCTCTGCACCTTTTCTAACGCTTCCACATCTTTCCTGTAATGAGGTGACCAGAACTGGACACAATACTCCACATGTAGCCGAACCAGGCTTTTGTATAGCTGGAACATAACTTCACGGCTCTTGAACTCAGTCCCTCTATTAATGAAAGCTAACACACCATACGCCTTCTTAACAACTCTATCAACCTGGGTGGCAGCTTTCAGGGAACTGTGAACATGAACCCCAAGATCCCTCTGCTCCTCCACACTGCCAAGAATCTTTCCGTTAACCCTGTATTCTGCTTTCAAGTTTGTCCTTCCAAAATGAATCACCTCACACTTTTCAGGGTTAAACTCAATCTGCCACTTCTCAGCCCAGCTCTGCATTCTATCAATGTCCCTTTGTAACCTAGAACAGCCCTCCGCACTGTCCACAACGTGACCCACCTTCGTATCGTCCACAAACTTGCTAATCCGCCCTTCCATTCCTTCATCCAAGTCATTTACAAAAATCACAAATAGAAGAGGACCCAGAACAGATCCTTGTGGTACACCACTCGTAACTGAGCACCATGTTGAATATTTTCCATCCACTACCATCCTTTGTCTTCTAAGGGTCAGCCAATGCTGAATCCAATCTGCCACATTTCCCTCTATCCCATGCCTCTTTACCTTCTGCATGAGCCTACCATGGGGAACCTTATCAAATGCCTTACTTAAATCCATGTATACCACATCCACTGCTCCACCTTCATCCACGTGTTTGGTCACCTCTTCAAAGAATTCAATAAGGTTTGTGAGGCATGATCTACCCCTCACAAATCCATGCTGACTATCACGAATCAAACTGTGCCTTTCCAAGTGATCATAAATCCTGTCTCTCAGAGCCCTTTCCAATAATTTACCCTCCACTGACGTAAGACTAACTGGCCTGTAATTTCCAGGTTTATCCCTGTTCCCATTTTTGAACAAGAGAATGACGTTTGCCTCTTTCCAACCTTCCGGCACTATAACCGTGGACAGTGAGGACGAAAAGATCATCGCCAAAGGCCCTGCGATCTCGTCCCTCGCTTCCCATAGAATCCTTGGATAAATCCCATCAGGCCCGGGGGACTTATCTATCTTCAACTTCCTCAGAATTCCTAGCACATCTTCTTTACTAACAGCAACCTCCTCTAGCCTACCTGCCTGTTTCACAACGTCCTCCTCTACAACTAGGTCCCTCTCAGTTGTGAATACTGAAGAAAAGTATTCATTAAGGATCAAAAACAAAGTTGCTGGAAAAGCTCAGCAGGTCTGGCAGCATCTGTGGAGGAGAAAACAGTGTTAACGTTTCGGGTCCGGTGACCATTCCTCAGAACTCAGAACCTGACAGCGTCTGTTCCCAGTTTATGTTACCCAGTTCTTGCCTAACTGAATTGTAATTACTCTTCCCCCAATTATAAACTTTACCCTGCCATATGTACCTATCCTTATCCATGACTATCATGAAAGAAACAGAGTTATGATCGCTACTGCCAAAATGCTCTCCTACCAACAGGTCTAACACTTGGCCCGGTTCGTTGCCAAGCACCAAATTCAAAGTGACCTCTCCTCATGTCGGACATCCACATACTATGTGGATGGTATCATCCATTTGCAGTTCATGTTCATGACATACGCTTCAAAGGAAGGGAATTGTTTGGGGAATGTGATTTATTTTGAATTGCAGCACTTCCCTGTGATATATGGCAACAAATAACATGCACAGAAGGATTTTCTCTGTGCGATTTTTCCAAAAATGGGGATTTTAGTTTGGGTAGGTGAGAGACTGACTGGGGATCTGGGCAAATAAGTGGGAGACAAATATCCACCCATTCCTCTATATCCCTCCTCTTCTCCTCCACCTTCTGCCCTCTCACCTCCTCCTCTCCCAAATCCTCTCCACAAATCAGGCTGAAGGAGGGGGGAAAACCCAGGTGAAAGGCACCCCACTTTAAACCTCCACTTTCACATGAACTCTGCAAAGCTCAGAGTGCCTCCATCAGAAGCAAACCAAGGGGAGGGCACGTTAATTCCAAATTTTTATTTAAAACATCATATTCCTACAAGCGGACAAAGGGCACATGACAATAATACTAAACAAATGGAATTACCTCACTAAAGCATAGACACTACTAGCAGACAAGAATATATTCCGGCAAGTGCAAATAGACCCAACACAACAACTGGGTAATAAAATAATCAACACACTAAAGAGATTCAAACAGACCAGACAAATTAACAAACTTAACCACCAAGAAGGCCATCAATAAACACATAGAAATAGACCCTATATATACACCACTGCGAAGGAAAACCGGAAATGAGGTAACCAATTCCAACAGACCCCAGAGTTTAAAAACCAGGTGGGAAAACACAACGGCACTTCATCGGAGGCTGCACTGATGATGTTACCCAGCAGGGTAATGAAACGTCTACGAACTAATGAACCAGCTCAGCGAGCCAACCAACCACAGAATTCCGACTCTTTAGTTCAGTCCCAGTCCCGACACCCTTCCTTGCTAATCAGAACGTGTTGTCTGCAGTTCTGCTGCTTCACTGAAGAGGCAGAAAAAAGATCTTATTAGTTAGGTCAGAGATAGCAGGAACTGCAGATACTGGAGAATCTGAGATAACAAGATGTAGAGCTGGATGAACACAGCAGGCCAAGCAGCATCAGAGGAGCAGGAAGGCTGAAGAAGGGTCTAGGTCCAAAATGTCAGCCTTCCTGCTCCTCTGATGCTGCTTGGTCTGCTGTGTTCATCCAGCTCTACACCTTGTTATTAGTTAGGTCAGCTGCTTTGCACGTTTTCATGTTCACTTTATATTAATTTCTCATTTAAAGGACCAATTATTGTTTTGAAATTGTTTTTTATTTCCTGAAATGCATGTGTACTGTTGTGGAAAACCTTGGCTTTCTGAAAAATTCTCTCCAGCCCCTCAAGTGAAAGAAAAATTGACATGTAGTCTGTCACTTCCCCAAGTTGAACCTGTTAGCAGTCTCAGATAGGATGGATTCAAGTACAAATGGTGCATTTTTAAAAGTGAGGTACTAATAAACTTGAAATGTACAGGGATTTGTCAGCACTGAAATGGTGGGCGAAGAAGACATGATGGAACAGAAGTTTTCTTTATGCTTTTCTCCCCTTACTGTTATTGCTCCAGAGCATCTGGGATTTTGCTTAATGCTCCAACTCTGAAAGGCTCTTTTTTAATTTATTCATGGACACGGACATAACTGGCTGAGCCAGCATTTATTGCCCACCCCTAGTTGCCTTTGAGAAGGTGGTAGTGAGCTGCCGTCTTGAACAGCTGTAGTCCACATGCTGCATGTAGACCTACAATGCACCTTAGGGAGTGAATTCCAGGATTTTGGCCCAGTGACACTGAAGGCACAGCAATATAATTCCAAGTCAGGATGGTAAATGGTTTGGAGAGGTACTTGCAGGTGGTGGTGTTCCCATGTATCTGCTGCCCTTGGCATTCTAGATGGAAGTGGTTGTGGGTTTGGAAAGTGCTGTCTGAGGATCTTTGGTGAATTTCTGCAGTGCATCTTGTAGGTAGTACACACTGCTGCTACTGAGCGTCGGTGGTGGAGGGAGTGGATGTTTATGAATGAACCAATCAAGTGGGCCGCTTTGTCCTTGATCTTGTCAAGCTTCTTGAGTTTTGTTTATCCAGGCAAGTGGGGAGTATCCCATCAAACTCCTGACTTGTGGATCTTGTGGATGTACGTACACACTGCTGCTACTGACCAACAGTGGTGGAAAAGAATGGATGTTTCTGGAAGTGGTGCCAATCAAGCGGGCTGCTTTATTCTGGATGGTGTCAAGCTTCTTGAGTGTTGTTGGAGCTGCACCCATCCAGGTTCCAACTTGCTCACTTGCAGGTTAAAGCTGACTCCGATTCACTCTGTGGCAAGTTCTGACCCTCCCAAATGGAAAGATTCAACCTCTGAGCTTTAAGTGTCTTCACTCTGATGGCCAAGACCCTTTTGCCCTATGCTCCACTCAGTTTTGTATCATTGGAAGACAGAAAAATGAAGTACATAGGTCCAAAACACGCATGCAAATCCCAAGAAAAATGAGACTCCTTCCAAATTGCTGGAGTTGGGAATCTCTATTGTCTTTGTACTTGCATTGAAAAATAAGTCATGTAAAGTTCAATTCAGAGAGGATAACTGAAAAGTATGAAGTCTGATTGTATTTCATTGTGTCATTATATTACATATTTGTTGTAATTCATTGTTAAAATTCACACCCTCATCGATATACCTCTGGTGGAATCATGATTACATTGAGAAGAATTGAGAAAAGTGGAAGGTTTCAAATTAATCACACACACCCAATTAAATCCAGCTCCCTCTCAGTTCTTTTTCAATTCAGATAAGAAGGGAAAGACTCAGTAGCTGTTCCAATTTCACAAATTGCATAAATGACTTCAGGAACAATGGTCTAAATTGCTTGTTAATTGGATTCAAATAGGATTTACTTGTTAATTTAATGAAGTGAGTCTTCAGCATTAACAAAGCCCACACCAAATGTTCTGTTGTAAAGGAGCTTGAATAAGAGTAATTGCATCATAATATGGCCACCACTGCAGCATTTCACCACACTGCAATCATACCCACAGTGCCTACCCATGGGCAACAGCCCCTGCTTTTTAAAGGAATGCATGGTCTCAAGACCCATGTTGATCAAAGGGCATGATCCTGCCACCCAGTAATGGAACTAACTGGCACACATGTTCTCATAACGTGGCAGCACCTGACACTGGGTGGCTTCATTATATCGATCAGAAACCCATTCTGATTCCAAATGCTTCAGGGCTGGGGGTGATCCCCTTAGGTGAAATGTTATGTGGTCCTTCACACCAATAAAATTGAAGGTGTAGTGGACAGCGAAGAAGGTTACCTCAGAGTACAATGGGATCTTGATCAAATGGGCCAATGGGCTGAGGAGTGGCAGATGGAGTTTAATTTTGATAAATGTGAGGTGCTGCATTTTGGAAAGGCAAATCAGGGCTGGGCTTATACACTTAATGGTAATGTCCTGGGGAGTGTTGCTAAACAAAGAGATCTTGGAGGGCAGATTCATAGTTCTTTGAAAGCGGAGTTGCAGGTCAATGGGATAGTGAAGAAGGCATTTGGTATGCTTTCCTTTATTGGTCAGAGCATTGAGTATAGGAGTTGGGAGGTCATGGTGCAGCTGTACAGGACATTGGTTAGGCCGCTATTGAAATACAGTGTGCAATTCTGGTCTCCCTGCTATAGGAAGGATGTTGTGAAACTTGAAAGGGTTCAGAAAAGATTTACAAGGATGTTGCCAGGGTTGGAAGGTTTGACCTACAGGAAGAGGCTGAATAGGCTGGGGCTATTTTTTCTGGAGTGTCGGAGGCTGAGGGATGACCCTGTAGGGATTTTTTAAATCATGTGGAGCATGGATAGGGTAAATAGACACGGTCTTTTCCCAGGATGGGGAAGACCAAAACTAGATGGCATAGGTTTAAGGTGAGAAGGGAAAGATTTAAACGGGACCTGGGGGCCAACTTTTTCACACAGAAGGTGGTGTGTGTATGGAATGAGCTGCCAGAGGAAGTAGAGACTGGTATAATTACAACATTTAAAAAGGTATCTGGATGGGTACATGAATAGGAAGGTTTTAGAGGGATATGGACCAAATGCTGACAAATGGGACTAGATTTATCTAGAATGTCTGTTCAGCATGGACGTGTTGGACCGAAGGGTCTGTTTCCATGCTGTACAGCTCTATGACTCTATAACTCCCACCTCCCAAAAGTAATGGCAATGAGGAAGCAATCCCAGGTTCAAGGTCCAATGGAACCCCAGAGAGAGAAGGAGCTTGGGGTTCTGGTCGGGGAAGGCTTGGGCAGCTTGATGGGATGAGGGGGTAGTTTTTAAAGTCCAGGCAGGAAGGAAGAGTACCATTTTCAAGGTTGTGGGGAGGTGGCACCAGACAAAGGGTCCCCTGCAAAGATATTAATCCCTCTCCATCCTGCCTTTTTAAAAACTTTAGAAAAGAATTAGGCTGCCTGCTCACACCTGCCTCATCATGCCAATTGCATCATGATGTGGATATGATAATACTGGAGTCAATTGTGCTTTTAAAAGGCTCAGTCAACCTATATTCATTCTTTTCAAATGGTTGATCAACAATGGGCCCTGTGCTTAGAAACATAACATCATTGAATCCCTACAGTGTGGAAACAGGCCATTTGGCCCCATCATGTTCACACCAAGCCTCCAAGAGCATCCTACCCAGACCCAACCCCACCTACCCTATCCCTGTAACTCTGCATTTCCCACGGCCAATCCACCTAGCCCGCACTGCTTTGGACTGTGGGAGGAAACTGGAGCACCCAGAGGAAACCCACACAGACACGGGGAGAATGAGCAAACTCCACACAGACAGTCACCCAAGGGTAAAATCGAATCCGGGTCCCTGGCAGTGTAAGGTGCTATGCAGTTCACTCTTAATTGGATGGGCAGTAGACTGTGCCTTTGACAATGACAACCACATCCCATGAAATAATATCAATAAAACTTCCCTTCCAGACCCTGTTAAAAAAACACTGTCATGTATTCTATAGAGGTCAAAGGACAATGAGAAAAAGCAGGAACAGGATATTGAGTTGGATGATCAGCCATCATCATATCGAATGGTGGTGTAGGCTCGCAGGGCTGAATGGCCTACACCTGCTCCTAGTTTCTGTATTTCAAAAAAAACAAGCAAAGTCAATAATGAGAGAAGGATAATTCATTCACTCAGCATCCTCATCATTAACCCCCCAAGCCAACTAATACTCGTGAAGATCCAGCGTGGGAATATAAAACCATCTACCTAAACGCAACCTCTTCAGTTCCAATTGAGGTGATGTGATGGCCTAGTGATATGATTGTTAAATATTAATCCAGAGACCCCAGGTTATGCTTTAGGCCCTCAGGTTCAAATTTTGCCTTGGCAGATAATGCAAGTTGAATTCAATACAAATCTGTATACCCTTAACGGAAAGAAATTTGCCATCCTTATCTGGTCTGGCCTACATGTGACTCAAGATCCACAACAACGTAGTCGGCTCTTAACTGCCCTCTGGCCAATTAACGATGGCCAACAAATGCTGCCCTTACCAGTGACTTCCAAGCCCTGTGAATGAATAAAAGAAAATTGCCCCTCGATAACAGTATTCCTGTGCATCGGAAAACAAACATCAACTTTTCCTGCAGCAGCTGAATATCTGGAAAAGCTGAATCCTTAGAAAACGCAGTTACTTTGCCAAGATACTTTACGCTGGGATTAAGGTTTTTTTTTCGCTCTGAACTGCAGATTAACAAATTGCTGCTGCACCAATTAGTATTCACTTAGCAGTTCAGCTTTGAGCAAACAAACTGCAAAGTACTGAAAGAGTGCATCCAGCAAATTGCCGCACTTGATTATTTTTACCTGAAAATAATGACCGTTCCAAAATATATCATTATCCAGGGGTATAAATTGCCGGTGACTAAATTCACTGGCACAGTATCACAAAACAATTCACGATGGATTATTCTGATTGAAGGATTCAGCACAGGGGGACATCTCATTTGTGATTTAAACTGACAACAATAATAAAATAAAAATAGTGCTAGGCAAAAGATAATAAGGGTCCAATTCAGAGATGTCCGACTTGGGATCCAAATAATTTCAGCCCAGGGATGAAAATGACAAAAAAAAACAAAATAACTCCAATTTTTATCATGAAAAGCCACTTCTTTTTAAACGGAGTAAAATGTCAGTTCACTGGTATATACCAGGGGAAGGTTACAGTGGATTAGGCACAGTTTCCATGGTGTGACTATGCGACTCTGAATCATTGATACCTCAAAGGAAAAGTTCCTATTTCTAAGTTTTATTTTAATCACAGAAATTTATCCATTTGTCTCACATGGGGAAAGTTTCAGGGGAGTGGGGTTAAGACAGAGAGCACTAGATTCCATTTTTCTTATTCATTCATGGGATGAGGACCTTGCTGACCAGGCAGCATTTATTACCCATCCCTAATTGCCCAGAGAGCAGTTAAGAGTCAACCATATTGCTGTGGGTTTGGAGTCACATGTAAGGATGGCAGATTTCCTTCCCTAAATGGCATTAGTGAATCAGATGGGCTTTTTTCCCCAACAATCGATGCATTAGACTCTGAACTCCAGGCATTTATTGAATCCAAATTCCTCATTCTGCCATAGTCAGATTCGAACCTGGATTCCCAGAACATCAGACAGGTCTCTGTATTAACACTCCAGCGATAATACCACTTGGCCATTGCCTCCCCTCATCTGATAGTTCCTCAAAGGCCATGTGAAGTGGGTGTCAACCATACAATTCAGATCCAGCCCCCGGACTGAGATTCGCTAGGATGGAATTTGTAGTGCAGAAACAGGCCATTTGACCCAGCAGGTCCATGCTGGTCCACATGAGCCCGTGCCCCGCCTACTTCACCCAACCCTAGCTTAAAGTACAACTTTGAGGGGAAAGTGCCAACCAGACCTTGGCATGTAATTACTTGTGCTTTAGTGCAGGATGAAGGTTGCTAGCCAATGCTTATCTGGGCTGGAGTCATTGGCATTGAAACTCAAGCTTATGCCATATTTTCCCCTTGTTCAAATGAATACTCGCTGCAAGGGAAAGGGTTTGAGGACAGATCGGCTCCTGCCTCATTATGAGTGCTGAACACTGTGTGAATATTTGGTTTTGAAAATCAGGAAGAATGCGGCACTTAAAATTAAGAGGGAAAATGATGTGAATCAGTCAGTTGCCTCTGGAGGGTAAGTCAGTGCGAGTGAGTAATGTAAAAGCTTTGATCAGACAAAGAAAAAATGTAATATTTATCAACCATGTATAGGCAGTGTTGATCTCTTTATATCCATTACTGAAGAAAGGCGCTACTAAATAATACCTCCAAGTCACATGGGGCTGCTGCAATGTTTAAGGGATTGCAAAAGATATGGAGCTTGTAGAATATTAATGTTGTCATTGTGGCTGCCATTCCTGACCGAGGGTATTAATAACAGTTAACTATTGTGTCAATGTACTAAAACTTGTGAATTGTGTTCTTCATTCTGTTCTACTAGCCTACTGCACTTCGTGTACAAGATGATGAGAGGCATAGATAGAGTGGATAGCCAGAGACTTTTTCCCAGGGCGGAAATGACTATTACGAGGGGGCATAATTTGAAAGTGATTGGAGGAAGGTATAGGGGAGATGTCAGAGGTAGGTTCTTCACACAGAGAGTGGTGGGTGTGTGGAATGCGCTGCCGGCAGTGGTAGTGGAGTCAGATACTTTAGAGACGTTTAAGCAACTCTTGGATAGGCACATGGATGATAGTAAAATGTAGGGTAAGCAGGGTAGTTTGATCTTAGTAGGATAATAGGTCGGCATAACATCTAGGGCCGAAGGGGCCGTACTGTGCTGTACTGTACGATGTTCTATGTTCTAGAATGGCATGATCTGCCTGTACTGCATGCAAAACAGATTTTTTCACTGTACCTAGATATATGTGACAATAATCATTTAAATCAAATCAAAAAGAAAGGCAGATTGACATAGAGCAGCCACTATCGTTGGATGTGTCTCAGCACCTCGGTGCCCAGGTGTAATGGAAACTGTTTTGTTGATATTGGCTGGTTTCAGCACTGCTCCAGCACAGCAGGAAACCACCTGAGATTGCTCACCTGCCTAGGTGGGATTTAGTCACTCATATCACCTACAACCAACCAAATTAACCCTCTTCTGCCTCTGAAGATAATAGGTTCCCAATAATAATGCCACGTGGAATTTTACTAACACCAGAGGTGGCCACACTTGGTGGATCCCAGTCAACCAACAACAACCTGCTGTTATAAAGCTGGGTGGGGGGAGCCCCGACAAACGTGACACAGTCACACATCTATAGGGAGACTATTCAGGGCTGGTCACCTGACAAAGGAGCAGTGCTCTGAAAGCTTGTGATTTCAAATCAACCTGTTGAACTTTAACCTGGAGTTGTGTGACTTCTGAATTTGCCTAAAAGTAGTTAAGGCTGCAAGTTGTACAAGTAAGGGATGCCTTTGATCTTTTGGATAGATTCAAGGTCCAATGTTTGATGAAACTTAAAAAAAGTTAAGACTGCAAGTCAATTTAAAATGCCAGGAGTTTATAAGTTGTTAGGAAAGAAGGGTCTCTATTCCCAAGAAGGGTCACTGGACCCGAAACATAAACTCTCCTTTCTGACACTGACAGACTGAGTTTTCCCAGAAATTGGTGATTTTGTTTATAAGTTGCTGTTAGGTAAAGGCATGAAGGATTGTGGAGATTAGATGAATAGATGGAGGTAAAATAAAGATCAGTCATGTTCTAGTTGAATGGTCGGACAGGGCTTGTGGAACTAAAAAGCCTTTGCCTATTCCCATAATGTCCTAATGAAGTAAAATATAGTCCAAATGACTTCACAGAAGATTAAAATTAGTATCTTGCCAAAGAAACGATTAGGAGAGGTGACCAAAAGCTTGATCAAAGAGTAAGTTTTGAGGAGCATCTTAAAGACAGAGAGAAATAAAGTCGCCAGTGTTTAGGGAGGAAATTCCAGAGCTTCAGGTAAGACAGGTGAGAACATCGGTAAGACAAGGCAAGTGGGGGTGCAATGCAGGGAGAATCGGAGGAAAGCAGAGATTTATAAGTATCGCAGATCAAGGAGAGACTACACAGTCACTTTAGAACCAAAAATTCCTAATATCTAATCCGTACTACTTTTTATTTATATTAATATATTCTTTCATAGAATGTGGGCATTGCTGGTCCATTTATTGCCCTTCCTTAATTATCCTCTGAAGGTGGCAGTGCTTGTGTCTTCTGTTTAGCAACCACTGGCGGCTTGTGGTTGAGGATGCTTGCTACCAGCAAAGCTTTCCATAATGAGTCTGAAGGACTGTCCGTTATCAGTGGTAAAGGATAGACCACTAGAGAGCCTTAACATGAACGTTTGTCATAGAGGATGTAGTTTATTGCATGATCACAAAAATTACAACTAGCATTAGACACAATAACAGTTATGAGGAGCCAGTATGTCACATCTATCTCCATCTGGACCTCGTGCATGCTTCTCTAACCAAAGACTGCGTGACTTCATCAGGTTGAGTAGCAATAATGCTACTTCAACATTAACGCTTTCAGAGCCATTATCTTATACAAATGTGGTGGGCAACCTTTGTGAACCAAGGCAGCCTGTTGGTGTGGGAGCACCCACGGTGATGTTAGGAAGGGAGCTATGGGGTTTTTACCCAGTGGTAGTGATGTAACAGTGACATAACTCCAAGCCAGGATAGTGCGTGGCTTAGAGGGAGTTTGTAAGTTGTAAGTGTTCCCATGCGCCTGATGCCCTTGTCCTTCTTGGTGACAGAGTTGCAGGTTTGGAAAGTGCTGTTGAGAAAGGCTTGGTGAGGTACAGATTCTCTCCTTCATCATTACAGCTAAGTATTGGTTATACAGTGAATATTGTGCAATGTACATGCAGAGTGAGCTTCTGGGGATAGCACTCATCCTGTCTCTAGCCTTTACTCTACAGGGCCATGATCAATCATCATCATGGCAGCATTACAAACTATTAGTTTTGCAAATAAAAACCGAAAGAACTGCAGATGTTGTAAATCAGGAACAGAAACAGAAGTCGTTGGAAAAGCTCAGCAGGTCTGGCAGCATCTGTGAAGAAAAATCAAAGTTAACGTTTCGATTCCAGTGACCCTTCCTCAGAACCCGAAACGTTAACTCTGATTTTTCTTCACTGATGCTGCCAGACCTGCTGAGCTTTTCCAGCAACTTCTGTTTTTGTTTTATGTGTGTGTTTTACTTTTATAAAGCCTTTTCTGAAGAAGGGCCCAGACCCAAAACGTCAACATTCCTATTCCTCTGATGTTGCCTGGTCTGCTGTGTTCTTCCAGCTTCACACTGTGTTATTTCTAAAGGGTAGGTCTGTTCTTATGATCAAGTCATGCTGCCAAAAGAGGAAGAAATGCATTTGGCAACACTCCAGTAAAATGAATATATCCTGTAAGTTCTCTTTCTTAAGGTATTAAGTTGGGCTGGTTCCCAACCCCTACACTTATTTATGTTTCTCATCTATCACACTTGAATTGTACATATTGGCATCTGTATTATCACAATGATGAGTATATCACCTTTTGAGTCAATTCGGGAATCATCACCAATCTCTTTCTAATGCACCACACCATTGCTCGATTACAGATTCTCTCTCCATGAGAATATGCTTCATTGAGGGAAACCACTGCTCACCTGCCTAATATTTTAAAATTAGAAGTAGAACACAATACTAAGGCACAGGCAGAACTGATTCAGCAGAATGTTAGCAGCTGAAAATCCTGGAAAGAGATAGACTGCAGTTAATGATTGTTTGAATTGATTTTGGATAACTTGTCCGATGATATGATGCGAGAGGACGGAATATCTGCAGCCCTACTGTGTATCGGTGTAATGCTAGACACAGCAGAAATATTTCCATTATTTAGTGTTTCTTCCACAAGAATGCAGCTACCAATTGGGTTAGAAATAACAATCAGGCATCAGCAAACCAGGAAAATCCAGTGTATCTAAACCTTGTATAGCTACATCAAATCAGGACATCAAAATGTTTGAGACCTTCTAAGCAAAAGGTCAGGAGCGCACAGCAATAAGTCATTCCAGGTCATCAGCCGAAGCAAATCCCAACCAGCAAATCCCGTTTCACAATTGTCCGTACAATATTTGTGTATCTGGGATAAGAGTCGCTTCATTGGACTGGTGCAATCAAATGCCCATTTTATTTCCAGTTTGCAGTCAGAATGATCAGTCTCTTAGTGTTTGCGGTTATCACTTCTCTGAAACTGATAGCAGCTGGCGACAAGGTGGCTCAGTGAACAATGCTGCTTCCTCACAGTGCCAGGGACCTGTGTTTGATTCCAGCCTTGGGTTACTACTTGTGCAAAGTTTGCATGTTCTCTCCGTGTTTTTGTGGGTTTCAGCTGGGTGCTCCAGTTCCCACAGTCCGTAGGTGGATTGGCCATGCTAAATTGCCCCGTAGTGTCCAGGGTTGTGAAGGCTAGGTGGATTAGCCATGGGAAATGCGTAGTTATGGGGATAGGGTGGGGGTGAGTCTGGGTGGGCTGCTCTTCGGAAGGTCAGTGATAGACCAAATGGCCTCTTCCTGCACTGTAGGGATTCTACGATTCTCTCACCTCTGCAACCCACATGTACACTGCTAAGTAAGGAAATCCAGAAGTTGCTACCAGGGATTTTCTATTGGACTAGGGTTGAAGTCCCACCTACAACTCCACAAGCTTGCAATTGAGTAGAAATCATGGCACTGATGAAATTTTGTCCTTTTAATCATAGCCTATTAGCATTGCAGAAGGTTGGTTAGCTTAGTTAACTGGCTTGCAATACAGAGTGATGCCATTGGCATGTGTTCAATACCCATACCAGCTGAGGTTACCATAAAGGTCCATCCGCACCTGAGGCAGGTGACTGCCAGGTTAAATTCGCTACCAATCATCTTTAATGAGAGAATGGCATCTTTATCTATTATTCATTAACAAGCCCTTGTAACGTGTTATTCCTCGTTGAAAGGGTTGTTTCTGTGTTTTAAACAGTGTATAATATTCTAATTACCCATGTAACACCTCTCTGGCACTGGATAAAACTAGATTCATGTTTATGAAATGTCAAATTTCTCCATTATAATAAAAAAGTTTCTAATGCATATTTTTCAATGAGCTCTGTTTAGAGTATTTCAGCTTCTTTCTTCATTACATTTTTATGTCCTAATTATTTGTTTTGCTGTCTGTCAAATTAAAGTAAAACTGAAGGACAATTTGTGAAATATGCCTCCTGAAATGCTGTCTGTGGGAATTATTCAATGTGATTGGCTGCTTATCTCACTTAATGATATCACCTCTGTTGGTTGCTTAGAGATCATAGTGTTCTGCCAAATTTAAGCTGATGTTAGAAAATAGGAATCCTTGTTGACAGCCTTTTGTTAAGGTCAGTGACAAGTGCTATAACTTGCTGACTACAAAACCTATGCAAGTATGTTGTATTTCCTCAGCCACCTGCTCATGAAGTAGTGCTCTCTACATTAAGAGGAGCTTTTCCAAGACTGAAGGTGAAAGTGTAAGATCTGACTTTTTGTCAGAATGGTACAGCTGACAGGTTATCTCTCTGAAACATTAACTCAGTTTCCTCACAGATCCTACCAGCCTTGTTGAGGTATTTCCAGCATTTTAATGTTTTTAATTCACACTTCCAACATGCACAGTAATTCTGTTTGTGAATGAAAGAAAAAGGTTGCAATGTCTTTGAAATCTGCAGAGCACAAAGTAATCTTCTACATATGAATCGTTGACATCTGTTTTGCAGGTGAGAACCAACATTCGAAGGAAGTTGGCAGCACTTTCGGAGTAAGGGACTGTGTCACGGTTCTCTACCACTGGCTCATTGTGCATGGTCTTCAGGATGAGATTATCAATCAGTCCCATCTTTGTGCTTTCAGTCACAAGCTGGCTAACAGGTAAGCTCGACTACACATGGCTCCAGAACAGGGGCTTCCCTTGTGCTCAGTTCATGACCAATGATGCTGAAAATGGGAATGTTTTTGAGCTCATGCATGAACTGGAACCCAAGAGCACGTCATGAGAAGGCCATTCTCTTCCTCAAGCCGATCCCACCATTCAGTGAGATAATTAGAACATAAGAATTAGGAGCAGGAGTAGACAATTCAGCCCCTCAATCATGCTCCGCCACTCAATATATTCTCACCTCAGCCCCAACTCAGCTTCCCTACCTGATCTCCATAACCTTTAACCCATTGTTAATTGGCAGAGGGGTGGGATCCTCAACAGCAGGGAGGCTTGAAGGAGACACAGTAATTAGAAAAAGCAAGTTGAAGAGACAAGTCAGGCTGGAACAGGACACGTAGTGAAGAATGCCTGTTGGAATAAATTGCGTTTATTTCAATGCAGGAGGGCTGACAAGTAAGGCCGATGAACTCAGAACGTGGATAGATACGTGAGGCTGGGATATTATAGCCATTACAGAAACATGGCTAAAGGAGGGACAGGACTGGCAGCTTAATGTGCCAGGGTACAGGTGCCTTAGGCAGGGCAGAGGTGGAGGAGAGAGGGGAGGGGGAGTTGCATTTTTGATTAAGGAGAGTATCACAGCAGTAGTCAGAGATGAAGTACCTGAGAGATCATCCAGTGAGGCTTTGTGGGTGGAGCTCAGAAATAAGAAGGGGATGGTGACCTTATTGGGGTTGTACTATAGGCCCCCAAATAGTCAACAGGAATTAGAGGAACAAATATGCAGGGAGATTGGGGAGACTTGCAGGAGCAACATGGTTGTCACAGTAGGGGATTTTAATTTTCCCAACATATACTGGGACTGCCATAGCGTTAAGGGGCTTAGATGGCGTGGAATTTGTTAAATGTGTTCAGGAAATTTTCCTCAAGCAGTATATAGAGGGTCTTACTTGGGAAGGGGCAAAATCCGACCTAGTCGTGGGAAATAGAACAGGACAGGTGACCGAGATTATAGCGGGGAAGCAATTTGGGAACAGTGACCATAGTTCTATTAATTTTAAAATAGTTATGGAAAAGGACAAAACTGGTCCACGGTTTCAAGTTCTACATTGGCTGAAGGTGAATTTTGAAGGAATTAGACAGGAGCTTGCATGGGTTGATTGGAGTAATTTGTTTGCAGGCAAAAGGACCTCTGAACTGGGAGGCCTTTAAAAGTATGATAGCTAGAGTTCAAGGTCTATATGTTCCTGTGAGGGTGAAGGGCAAAGTTGGCAGGAGTAGGGAACCCTGGATGACAAGAGATATTGAGGCTTTGACCAGAGAAAGGGATGCATGGCTCAGGAACAGGCAGCTGGGATCAAGGGAATCCCTGGAAGTATATAGAGGATACAGGAGTTTATTGAAGAAGGAAATCAGGAGGGTGAAAAGAGGGAACGAGATAGCTTTGGCTAAGAAGATTAGGGTGAATCCAAAAAGATTCTTTAAGTATATTAAAGGAAAAAGAATAACTAGAGAGAGAATAGGACCCTTCAAGGACCAAAGTGGACATATATGTGTGGAACCACAGGAGATGGGCGAGGTACTCAATGAATATTTCTCCTCTGTGTTTACCATGGAGAAAGACATGAAGACTTGAGAACTTGAAATTTAGTAGCAATATCTTGAGGATAATCCATATCACAGTAGAGGAGGTGTTGGAAGTATTAGTATGTATGAAGGTGGATAAATCTCCTGGTCCCGAGCAGATATATCCAAGAACTCTGCAAGAGGCTAGAAAAGAAATTGCGGGGGCCCTGGCTGATATATTTGCATCATTGTTAGCCACAGGTAAGGTCCCGGAAGACTGGAGGGTAGCAAATGCTGTGCCCGTATTCAAGAAGGGCTGCAGAGAAAAACCTGGGAATTATAGACCAGTAAGCTTAACCTCCAGGGTAGGTAAGTTACTTGAGAAGATTCTGAGGGATAAAATATACATGCATTTGGAAAGAAAAGGTTTGATTAGGAGTAGTCAGCGTGGCTTTCTGTGTGAGAGATTATGACTCACAGATTTGTTAGAGTTCTTTGATGAAGTGATCGGGAAGGTTGATGAGGGCAGGGTGATAGACAGATTTTATATGGTGTTCAGTAAGGCCTTTGATAAGGTTCCACATGGTAAGCTGCTCTGGAAGGTTAGAACGCATGGAATCCAGGGAGAGCTGGCAAATTGGATACACAATTGGCTTGTTGGTAGGAAGCAGAGAGTAATAGTGGAAGGATGCTTGTCGGACTGGAGGCCTGTGACTAGTGGTGTGCCTCAGGGGTCAGTGCTAGGCCCATTGCTGTTTGTTGTCTACATTAATGATTTGGATGAGAATGTACAAAGCACGATTAATAAGTTTGCAGATGACACTAAAATAGGTGGTGTCGTAGACAGTCAGGAAGGTTATCAGAAATTGCAGTAGGATCTTGACCAGCTGGGAAAATGGGCTGAGAAATGACAAATGGAGTTTAGTGTAGATAAGTGTGAGGTATTGCATTTTGGAAAGTCAAATCATGGTGAAAGGCAGGGCCTTAAGGAGGGTTTATGAACAGAGGGACCTTGGAATTCAGTTGCATGGTTCTCTGAAAGTGGAGTCACAGGTAGGCAGGACAGTGAAGAAGGCTTTTGGCATACTGGCCTTCATCAGTCAGGGCATTGAGTATAGAAGTTGGGAAGTTATGTCGCAGTTGTACAGGACGTTGGTGAGGCCGCACTTGGAATATTGTGTTCAGTTTTGGTCACCTTGCTGTAGAAAGGATGTTATTAAAGTGGAAAGAGTGCAGAAGAAATTTACAAGAATGTTGCCAGGACTCAAGGGACTGAGTTATAGGCAGAGGTTGGACAAGATAGGACTTTTTTTCCTTAGAGCATAGGAGACTGAGGGTAGATCTTATACAAGTGTAAAAGATCATGAGAGGCATTGATAGAGTGAATGCACTCAGTCTTTATCCCAGGGTTGGGGAATTGAGGACAAAAGAGCGTTAGTTCAAGGTAAGAAGGAAAAGAATACATGGGAACCTGAGGGGCAACTTTTTTTATACAGAAGGTGGATATTCCATACGCATATGGAATGAACTGCCAGCAGAAGTGGTTGAGGTGGGTACATTAGCAACATTTAAAAGGCATTTGGACGAATTCATGGATAGGAAAGGTTTAGAAGGATATGGGCCAAGTACAGGGAAATGGGGTTAGCATGGATGGACATGTTGGTCGGTATGGACCAGTTTGGGCTGAAGGGCCTGTATCCGTGCTGTAGGATTCTATGCCTTAATGATTCTATAACTCTATGACTCTATGGTGTAAGAACATCTGAAAGCACTTTGGAACCAAGGGAGCACTTTTGCAGTGTGGTCCCTGCTGTGATGCAAGAAGCACAACAAACAATGTATGCACAGCAAGATTCCACATATGTAATGTGATGATGATCACTGTCTGTTTCAATGATGTTGCTTGACAATGAATATTGTTCAGAACAGGGTGAACTCCCCTGCTCTTCTGTGAAATACTGCCATGGAATCTTTTATATGCTCTTGCAAGAGAAGTCAGGGCTTTGTTTTAAAACATTACCCAAAAGACAACAGATGGCAGAGTAGTCGCATCATCTTTCAGTAAAATCTCTGGGTTACCAGCCTGGACTTTGTGCCTAAGCTTCAGCGTAAACTCCCCTTCTCTTTCTGAGTAAGATCAAAGGGGCAAAAATTTACCTGCATTCATTCTAACCCAATTCCACACTTCCACAGTAGCAAACGTTCAACATTTTACTGCACATTTTTTTAAAAATTACATCATTTCTCATTCAGATGCCCTCATTACTTTTGCATTATTGGCTTCCTTTTATTTTCAAAAGAAAATACTCTACTTAATTTATGTTCAATTTAAAATTTGCAAAACCATTGACCACAAATTCCAGTTTGGAAGTGAATGACCCAGTATTATTCTTTACTTTTGTACAAAATGTCATGTCTTCTACTGCCCTCAAACTTCTTTATCCTCAATTGCAGTCTTTTTGAATCTTGCGTTCAGCAATTATCATGTAAATGCTCTTTCATTATTGTAGAATTTCCAATCACTACTTTGGTTTAATTGACTAAATTTTTTTATTCTTTTCAAGGTTAAAGTTCAAGGCTTTGCTGTCACTTTTTACACGGTATTACCAAAACACTTCTCTATTGCCTTTACTTAAATCGTTGATGGGATGTGGGCATTGCTGGTTAGGCCCGTGCATGCTGCCCATCCTTAATTGCTCTGGACGAGGTGATGGTGAGTTGCCTTCTGAAACCACTGCACTCCACACTGTGTCGGGACATCCACAATATTGTTAGTTAGGGAGTTGCAGGATTTTGACACAGTGACTCCAAAGGAACAGAAATATGTTTGCAACTCCAGATAGTGAGTGACTTGGATGGGAATTTGAAGGTGGTGATTGTAATGGTTATGACAAGGTCATGAATAGAATATGAGTCCCCTGATTGGGGCTGTTAATCTTGTCCAATCAGGGAGCCCTGACTGACATGTATAAACAGGAGTGTCAGACATCCTGTTCACTCTGAGAGCAGGCTCTGAAGGAGATGGATCAGTGTCAAGGACTTTCCACGTGTAAATAAAGGGTGACTTGGTGATGGGATACCAGTCTCTGTGGAGTTATTTCAGTGGTATTCCCATGTATCTGCTGCCCTTGATCTTATAAATGGTAATGGTCATGGGTTGGAAGGTGTTGTCTAAGCAAACTTGGACAACACCATTCGGATCATAACAGCTTGTTGTGTACATTAAATTCTCCATATCTCACCTCTGACTCTTTTACGAAGAACTTTTTTTTGAAATGGCAGCGGTGGCTGAGAAAGGACATTCAGCCCATCAAAATTCATCCACCCAAAATGAGCAATGTAGAATCTCACTAATTCAAGGGTTTGCCTGAAGGAAGAAGGATAAAAAGACTTAAATTTCTTGAGCAATTTTAATGATTCCGGGTTGCCCTAAAGCATTCTGCAACCATTGAAGTGCGTACTTTTAGAATGAAGGATGCACCATATGCAGATCATAAATTCCTGAAAGCAATGGCAACAACAACAATTTTTATAGTACCTTAAATACAAGGAAATGCCCAAAGACAGTTCTGCCAGCAGGTTATAAAATGAAACATGACACATAATGAAATATTAGGTCAGATTTCCAAGGGGGTGATAAATGAGTTAAGTTTTAAAAAGCGTACCAAAGGAGGAACAGGTGATAAAGAGGTGGAGGAGTCTAGGGAGAGAGTTGCAGATCTTGGAACATAGGCAGCTGAGAAACAGTCACTACAGTGGGAACAATTAACATTGAGAATGTAAAAGAGGCCAGAATTAGAGACGTGCAGATATCTCAGAGGGGTGTGGGGATGGAGGTATTACAGGGTGAGGGAGGGGGAAGACCATGAAAGATTACAAAACAAGAATTAGAATTTTAGAATAAAAATCTTGCTTGACTGTGATCCAGTGTAGGTCAGTGAGCACAGAGGTGTGAGGGGAATGAGAATTAGTCCAAGTTAAAACAAGAGCAGCAGGATTTTGGATGATCACATGTTTGCAAATGCATTGTTTGAAAGCACATCTGATGACTTAAGCCCAGACATTGCTACGTTGGCCCTGATCTCTGAGCTTGTCACAGGTTGTGTTCACTGCTGAATCATCTGCCTTTCTGCATTAATCGCTGTTAGTGGATGCTCCAAGTCTGGAAAGTCCTTGGCCTAGGTTCGAAGATGTGCTTAGACTGGCCAGGACTTTGCTTTGCCAAGGATGATTCAGCCAGCTTGTGCTACTACTAACCTCCTTTATAAGGAGACCAATGGGAACCAAAACATCAAAATTTATTTTCCGCAGGCACTTGCTTCTCCCCTAGTGGCCTGAGTTCACTGTATTCACACGCTACACCCAACATTAATAGGTACCCATACAGAACTCACCTGGGAAGGCGATGGCATGGTGGTATTATTGCTGGACTGTTAATCCAGAGACCCAAGTAATGTTAGAGTCTTAGAGATGTACAGTACAGAAACAGACCCTTCAGACCAACTCGTCCATGCTAATCTAGTACCATTTGCCAGCAGTTGGCCCATATCCCTCTAAACCCTTCCCATTCATATTCCCACCTGGATGCCTTTCAAATGTTATAATTCTGAGAACCCAGGTTCAATTCCTGCCATCACAGATGGTGGAATTTGAGTTCAATGTATGTTAAGAGTCTAATGATGACAATGAATCCATTGTTAGTTGTCAAAAACCCATCTGGTTCACTAACGTCCTTTCGGGAAGGAAGCTGCTGTCCTTACCTGGTCTGGCCTACATGTGACTCCAGACCCACAGCCTATGTTGTAAACTCTTAACTGCCCTCTAAGATGGCCAATAAATGCTGACCTAGCCAATGACGCCCTCATCCCATGAATGAATAAAAGAAGTAGGGAGACTTCACCTTTCCCAGATATGAAGCTGAAGGTGAGGAAAGGTCAGAGAGGGGTTTCCCAAGGAACTGACCCCGTGATGTGATGGACATCTGAGCAAGTCGGCTAATAACCAAAGCGAACCAAACTAACCAAGCGTACCCTCTGGCGTGGTGCCACTCTCCAGAATTGTTTCTTTATTCTGTTGTTTTCCCGGTCAGTGTCAAGATGATTGCTTATCCCCATGATTAATGCTCTAGCCTTTTCATGGCATCTTAATCTTTAAAAAAATCAGCTTCTGAAGTATTCTCTACACCTGTCCAGCAGATGTTTATTGCAACAACCCATAAGTATCATCTTTATTATCCTTGACCTCAATTTACATTGTCACAATAACATCAGCTGAACCATTTATATTTATTTTTGGGTGCTCACTTGTTTTGTGTTTCTGTAATTTCTGTAAACTCAATGGCCAGTTATTTTAATCTCTTCATCCTTGACTTAGTTTAACCAGGGCTCATTAATTCCGATTGCACCCAAACACAATGTTCCAAATCCACATAAATGCTCCTTGTATTAAGTAACTTAAACACCTCTTCTCTTGCGTTCTATTATTAGTTATTTTCTCTTTATAGGTCATTGATCTTCCCTCCCTGTGCAAATACATTTTCCCTTGAATTGTCTCTTAGCATCCCAGAATACCTTCCACACCCATTGAATCAAGTATAATATTTTGGAACTGATTAGATCATTTCCCCTGCTGTAGATTAGTCTACCTGTTCCTGGTCAGTTTGTTCTCCTCCAGCAGCTAGTTTTACCTCTAAAATATCATACTTATCTTCAAACCAGCACCTTTTCACAGATCCTCCTGTCTAACCATATTTAGGAAAGACACATAAACTTCTTCTCAACCACAAAACTTTTAATATCTTCTCCTTTGGTTTTCAAGCAAGATTCTTAGAACTATTTGCAAGTACTTATGCCATTTCAGTGTGTTTTCTAAATCCCTTTGTGGCTTCACCCTCTTACTATCTTTGTCGTGTCCTCCAATCATTCAACCTGCCAAGATCTTTGTGCTCCTTAATTCCTAACATCTTGCGCATCTTCAGTTTTCATCACTTATCAGTCATCACTCCACCATTGATTTCTGTGTCTTCAGCTGCCCAAGGACAAAGCTGTTTAAATTTCCCCTTAAACCTCTCTACCTCTATGCTTCTTTTAAGATATTTATAGAGTCATAGAGTCACAGAGCAGGGAAACAGATCCTTCGGTCTAACCAGTCCATGCTGAGCATGTTCCAAAACTAAACTAGTCTCATCTGCCTGTGTTTGGCCCATATCCCTCCAAACATTTCCTATTAATGTACTTATCCAGATACCTTTTAAACATTGTAACTGTATCTGCATCCATCACTTCCTCTGGAAATTCATTCCACATACACACCACTGTCTGTGTAAAAAAACCTGCCTATCATGTCTTTTTTAAATCTCTCACACCTTAAAAATATGCCCCCTTGGCTTGAAATCAACCACTGTAGGGAAAAGACACCTAATCTATATCCATCATGATTTTATAAACCTCTATAAGGTCACCTTTCAACCTTCCACACTCCAATGAGAAAAGTCCCAGCCTATCCAGCCTCTTCTTTTAACTCAAACGCTCCAGTCCGAGCAATATCCTGGTAAATCTTTTCTGAACCCTCTCCAGTTTAATAGTATCCTTCCTATAACAGGGCAATCAGAACTGGACCTAATACTCCAAAAGAGGCCTGACCAACGTCCTGTACTACCTCAACATGACATTCCAACTCCTATATTCAAAGGTCTGAGCAATGAAGGCAAGCGTGCTAAACGCCTTCTTAACCACCCTGTCTACCTGTGACGCAAACTTCAAAGATTATGCACCTGAACCCCCTATGTCTCTCTGTTCTACAACACTACCCAAGGCCCTACTGTTAATTGCGTAAGTCCTGTCCTTGTTTGTTTTACCAAAATGCAATACCTTGCATTTATCCAAATTAAACTCCATCAGCCAAACCTCAACCCATTGACTCAATTGATCAAGAACTCTTTGTAATCTTACGTAACTTTCTTCACTGCCCACTATACCACTAATTTTGGTGTCATCTGCAAACTTACTAATCTTGCCTTATATATTCTCATCTAAATAGTTTATACAAATGACAAATAAAACTTACTACTTCTTAAACCCTATCACATTGAGCCTCTTTTTATATCTCCTTACCTGACTCTGTGCCATTCTTTCTGTCTGATTGCAATACTGTGTAGCTTCTTGGGAGGTTTTACTCCATCAGAGGTGGTATATAAATAGCTTGTGTCCAGTAGCTGCTTTCAGCTCCTCCATGATTGTAGAAGTATCCATTTCTGTGGGCAGAACAGAAAAGCAACATTTTTTTTTAAAGATGACAGACTGGTAAATTTTGCCATTCAGAAGGATGAAAGTAAATCACAGAAATTAGCATGCAGGTAAAACAGGTGATTAGGAAGGAAAATGGCAAGTTAACTTTACTGCGAGGATCCTAGAGTATCTGAGTGGGGAAATACAGCAGCAAATTTACAGGGGTTTCATGAAACCACATCTTCAATAGTATATCCCCTTCTGGTCCGTCTGAAGAAGGAAATTCTTGACTTGGATGTAATGCAACAAAAACTCACCAGATCGATCCCCTAAGATTAGAAATTGTTATATGAGAAGTAATTGAGTCAAAAAGGCTGATATTCTCTCGAGTTTAGAAGAGCGAAATGAAATTTCTTTGAAACAATTACATTGCTTAGAGGGATTGACAGGGTGGATGCTGAAAGGTTTTTTCTTGTGCCTGGAGAATATAACTAGAGGGGAATAGGCGTATGATCAGTGGCAAGCCCTGTTGAATTGAACTAACAATAAAAGTCTTCTCTTAGAGATTTGGAAGTCTTTGAAATTCTCCATACCAATGAGCTATGGATGCTCAGTCATTGTATATATTCAAGATGAATGGATATTTGCACACTAAGGAAAATCAAAAATTCAGACATTTTCTTAACAACCTGTTCGTGGATGTTATGTCACATCTCTGAGCAGGTAAGACTAGAACCTAGTACCCCTGGCTCAGAGATAAGGACATTATCCTTGCACCACAAGAACCCTGAATCAAGGATATAGACATAGGTGTGGAAAGGGTTATTGAGGTGCTAAAGCAGCAACTGCTGAGTCAATTGGAGTTGTGATTAAGAGCAGCTAATATTAATAAGGAAATGGTTAGGGAACACATACCAGAACAAGTCTCCATGTCGCACTGCCCTGGGTGGGTAGTGTTTGTTCATTTTATGATTGGGTTTATTTATAACAAAAGAAGAACAAGTTTTCAACTGGGCTGATGGTGCTTGTGGGGTTGTGTCTCTGCTCTGATCCAGGAGGCCATCACGTCCCAGCTGATCTAGCTGTGTGTCATTATATCCCTGAATGGATTGCTTAGAAAAATAAGTTAAATTAAGGAAAAAGTCACCACAGTAGGGCCCTACGCCTAGACCGGCAGGCCTGGGTTCAAGTCCCACCTGTTTCAGAGGTGTGTCATATGATCCCTGACCAGGTTGATTAGAAAGTACCTCCAGCTGGGATTAGGGCCTGGTCTGTGGAAGGTGAAAAGTATTCTTATGTTGTACTGGGATTGTGAAAAGCCTGCGTGGAAAACAGAATAGTTTTGTTTCTTCATTGCATAGATGGATGTTTATCAGATTAACTAAAGTAGGGGATCAGCCATGATCTTATTGAATGGTGGAGCAGGCCCACGAGTTGTGAAAATCCTCCTAATTCTCATGTTCTTCTGCAAGTGAGGCTGGCAGATACATTTCCTACAAGTGGTGCCTTAGGCATGCTGCACTTCAAACGCAACCAAATTCAAGTGATATCTAATTTCTAGGCCATTATCTCCAATTGTCAGACTTGTATCCATTGCATTTACCAATACAAGATAGAATTAGATTGAGCAGTCAGCAAAGACGCAGGCCACCTAATTTCATCCTAGTTCATCCACAGACTATCTTAATCCATTGGCCTTCTTCTTTATATTTAGCATCCCCTTAAACAAATCTCTGCTATTCACCTTGTCTAGTCAGTCTTAGTAGTGAATTGCACATTCAAAACACTAAGTTTTTCTCAAACTCCCTACTGGATTAATTAGTGACTGGTTATATTTATGCTGTCAGTATTGGACTCCTCACAAGGGAAACATCCTCTCCACATTTACACCATCAAAGTCTTCCATGATTTTAAAATCCTTTTTCACCCTCTCTGTCTTCTCTCTGTTCTAGACAACAGCTTCCTAGTCTGTCCTGTTTTTTTTCTGACAGTACAGCAGCACCGCAGTAATGTTACTGCTCTAATAATAGCAACATGGACTAATAATCTGGAGAGATGAAATCAAATCACACAATGTCAGCTGGGGAATTTAAATATAATTAATTAAATAACTGCAATATAAAGCCGATCTCTGTAATGGTGACCACAAAACTATTGGCTCATTGTGAAAATTATCCGGGTTTACTACATTCAGAAAGAAAATCTGCCATCTTTACCCAGTCTGCCAATATGTGTCTCCAGACCCACAGCAATATGTCTGGCTCTGAACTGTCCTCTGAAATGGTCTCGCATGGTTAGTTCCAGAAAGCAGCTTACCATCACCTTTCTAAGGGAGACAAGAGTCATTGAGTAATAGAGTCATACAGAATGGAAACAGATCCTTCGGTCTAACTCATCTATGCTGACCAGATATCCTAAATTAATTTAGTTGCATTTGCCAGCATTTGGCCCATATCTCTCTAAACCCTTCCTGTTCACGTACCCATCCAGATGCCTTTTAAATGTTGTAATTGTACCAGCCTCCACCACTTCCTCTGGCAGTTCATTCCATACACGCACCACCCTCTGCATGAAAAGGTTGCCCCTTAGGTCCCTTTTAAATCTTTCCCCTCTCACTTTAAACCTATGCCCTCTAGTTTTGGACTCCCCTACCCTGGGAAAAGACTTTGACTCAACAAGATAAAGACCACATGATACTCTCGATTGTGCATCAGTTGTGACCCAGTGGATAGTGCTCTCTCCTCTGACTCCCATTCCAGGGCTTGAGAGCAAAAATTAAGACTGATGCTTAAATGCAATGAGTGCTGCACGATTGAAGTTGCTGTCCTTCAAATGGGCTGTGATTCCTTGTCTGCTGGGAATGCGAAAGATCCTATGGCATTATTTCAAAGTAGAGCAGGGAATTGTCCTAATCAATATTTATCAACATCGTAAAAACAGATTGTTAGTTTGTTATCACATTTCAATTAGTGGGAGCTTGCTGTGTGCTAAGTAGCTGCCATTGGGCATATGTTGCAACAGTGACTACATTTCAAAAGTACTTTGTTGTCTCTAAAGTTCTTTGAGACATCTAATTGCTTTGAAAAGCAATAAATAATTGCATGCCCACCCTTCTTTCTTGTAACTGCTCAGTCCTATATAAGATGCATACCCGTTCCAAATTCAGGACTGAAAACGTTTGACTAGCTACTGTATTTCTGTTTATCATCAATTCCATTTGACTTCAGCAACATTATAAAAATCTAGCATTCTAACTTGCCTCAGGAGTGTTGATAATTGAAACAGGTTATGAATTGGACAGTTACTGCTGGACTACCATTGGTGGCTTTGGTGTTTTGAGTTAACTTCTGCAGGTGTAGTTTTGACTGAAACAATGAGATCTGCAAGAATCAATAGTTGGTGCACAGAAGGATTAGATTGTGCTGAATCAGGGTCTTTGGTATTTAAGATTTCAGTCAGCACTTTAAATAAAAACAAGGAACACTGGAGAAATTCAGCAAAGTCTGGCAGAATCTGCAGAGAAAGGAGCAGAGTTAATGTTTCGAGCCTGATACGGTTATTTTTCAGAATTGAACTGTTATATTTGCCTCAAGATGTTAACTCTGTTTTTCTTTCATTAATGCACTTTCTATTTTTATTTCAGGTTTTTATTTCAGATTTGCAGCATCCACAGTATTATCATTTTTAACACAATCACCTTCTGCTTTTTTCACTGAGAAACTCTACTTAGTATGCTCCTCACAAACTGTAACTGATCACTTAAAAGTGAATTAGTCAATGAATCAAAAAAAGCTTTCAATATGTATGAAGGTTCTAAACTCAGTCAATAATCTTTGACTTTGACCTCACTAGTCACCCCCATAAACAGACCTCATGTTCACTGTGACCTGGAGTGCATCAAAATCTTGTTAAACAAGAACATGACTCAGAGATCGTAATAGAAAGAAAGACCTAACATTGGAATTTCTGAAAGCAATGATCCTTTATTCACTGAAATGAAAGTTGCCATAGTCCAAGAGGACCATAGACTGATCCCTCATTAGAGACAGAGAGAAAGAGACAATTGGTGTTGAGTTTAACCTGAGGGTCATCACCCCTCGGGCGAAAGGTGAGTTTGAGAAAGTTGAGCCTTTGTGGTGACCTCAGCCAGAAACGGTCGTAAACCCATGCTATTGACATCCCTGTAGATTGTAAAGCAACATGCTAGATAACCAAGCTAACCAACACCCAGTACACACTGCCACATGCTTACTCCTATCTTGTCAAGAGGTGAACTGTAGTAAGATAAAGTTTATAAGCTGACAAGTTAGTCTTTTTTTAAAATGTAGGACATGAATGTACAGGACACAGTTTGAGATTCAATCAATTCCCCGCTGTTAGTGCCATAAAACATAATGAGTAACACAGATCTGCCTCTCTTAAGAGCTGATCTCATTTACGAACAAGCAGTTTCTCTCTCAATCACACTCCCCTCATCTTTCTCTCTTTCTCCCTGTCTCCTTTGTCTCACCGCCTCTTTCTTTCTCCCATCCCTCTATCATTGTTGCGCTCTCTCCCCTCTCTATTTTTTGCTCTCCATTTCATTTATGTCTGAAGCCTTAAGGACTCGAGAAAAAGAAAAATGACTCCTCTTTCCATTTTGCTCCATTCTAACTTCTCTGGACAGTTTTATTTGTTCCCACAGGGTGATTTGATTGAAGATTTTAGGATTTTGACAAGAATTCTTAAAATTTATGATGTGTTCATGGGATTGTTCTGGGCATCACTGACAAAACCAACACTTTGTCCCTCCCCTCGTTCTAAGTTGAATGTTGTTTGATAATAAGAATGATCTTCTTAAATGGAAATCCTTTTGTCTTTGCACAGGAGCTACAGCAATGATATTAGTGTTTAGTTAAACCTCCTGCTGTGTATACTGAATGGAAACCATCCTTGCATTAAAGGTGCACAGTAACATAGAATGAGGTTGATAACTCTTCATTGTTTTAAAACCCAGCTCACTGTATAAAATGTTGCTGCTGTTTTAGCTAGACATTCCAGTGAAGTTAACCATCTGTGAACTGGGAACAACTTCATAACAACATAGTGACATAAAAATGTTGAAGGCACCTTATCTGGTTGGTGGAAATCACACTTCTGGGTCTTCAAGTTACAGATTTGAGTCCTGCCTCATCATTATTTGGTTTAGAGGTTCAGTGCAGTGTACAGTACCTCCTTTGTTTTGTTTTATTTCTCAATCTTCATTCATGCGATGTAGGCATTATCAGAAGTGTGGTCCTTAAAATTAAACACTAAACCAAGCCCTGTTCTGATATTTCAAGTAAATATTAAAAATTCCTTTGGCATTACTTAACAAAGATATCCTGGTCAAAATTCCACTCCTAATAATTAGCAGTGAAAAGTATATTAGCTGGCTATTCATCCTATTGCCTGATATGTGATGTAAATGCTGCACAACGGCACTCTTATTAATATGTTATTAGTCACTGCTCTTTGACAATACATGATTCTACCTGAAGCACTTTGAGGCAGTCCAATGTGATAAATCTCTGCAAAAGTACAAATTGTATTATTCAATATCGGCTTGCTTTCTTGGCTCGGCTTCAAGCTCATCTGTTAGGTTTGCTGCAATGAATAGCAGAGTGCTTAAATCATGGAAATTGCACACAAGGGGAAGCTATTGTCCCTTTCTGATGGTGGGTCTTCAAAAGCAGCTATTTATTCTAAATTCATTCCCTCACCCTTTTCCGCACATTTTTCCTTTCATATATAACAGACTTAAGTATTTCTGTGGCAATACAAAAGAAAGCATGATTTCCTGTTGGAGGTTTTGAGGATTGTCTTAAAAAAAAACAGAGGGCGGGAGAAGCAATAGTTGAGCTCAGGTCCAAGGTGACTAGCTGCACAGCTGCTAATGGAGTAATGGAAATCAGGGATGTGCAAGGGACCAGAATTGAGGACAGGTTTACAATGAGGCTGAAGTATAGAAAAATGGAAAGCTCCTTGAACATAGCTTTATAGTGGATGGAGATAAAATAAGATAGAATTCTGATAGTGATCCATCGTACAGGTTATTTGTGACAGGCATCAAAATCAGACTGTTTCCTTATAATGGTGACTTGCAGAATGTACCCTGCTGTCAAACAGAAGGCAATAATTACTTCTCAAAACCATAATATCCACTAACTGGGTGTGCAAGGGGAGTAGCCAAATGGAGACATCACCACCTACAACTTTGTCTCTAAGTAAAACACCTTCCCAACTTTGACACATATCATCATTCCTGTCTTGTCACTGGGTCAAAATACTGGAACACGTGGACTACTACATTTTCCAAAAGGTGACCTTCTCAAAAAGTCAATACTTCCCACATTGTTTAATCTCACCAGCCATGCCGACATTCCCAGAATGAATATTATGTTTAAATATGGCGACTTACAGTTGTGAGTCATAAAGTTGCAGGTTCAAATCCTGCACCTGAACTTAAAACCTTCGAATTCAGGCTGATATTACATGCACTACTGAGGGAGTGCTACACTGCCAGAGGTTCTGTCTTTCAGTGCGATATTAAACTGAGGTTCCTTCTGCCCTCCCAGATGAATGCAACATCATGGCTATAATTTCAAATGAGAGAAGGGGAATTGTCATGGTATTGTGGCCAATATTTGTTCCTCCACTAACATAAGCAACACACATTATCTGGTCAATGACATATTGCTGAGCATGAGAGCTTGCTGTGTGTAAATTGATTACAGTTGTTATTCCACTATGGTAATGACCACACTTCAAAAAGACAAGTATTTAATTGGCCATAAAGCACTTTGGAAACCTGGTGATTGTGAACAAGACTCTATAAATTCAAGTCTTTCTTTATGGTGGATTTTATTCCTGGTGTTTAGATGGGACAGTCTACCTAATTTTGAATTGGTCAAAGTGTGCTCCATGTGTATTTGTAACCTATATGTTTTGTCTGCCGTTTGTCCTTTCTGTGCATGTTTTACAGCATGCTTGTCTCTCAACAAGACAGCACAATTAATATGACTTTCAGATGTCCTGACATCTTTGGAGCTCAAGTAAATAGATTTGCTAGGAATATTTCATTGTGGGTAATGTGCCGTGATCAGTTCCTTTAGGCTGTAGCTTGCTTGAGATGTTCACCCTATATTTGCTTTCAGTGCATCAAACAAACTTAATTTATTTCTCCTACAGATCCGACATTGTACAACGATGGAAGAATCTGTTTATCATGAATTGTAGCTCTTTTTTTTGTCCCTCTGCAGTGATGAGTCAGGAATCTCAAAAACCTATCGCTGGGGTTTGTGTGTCTTCTTCGATTGCACATAACCATTTACCAGCAAGGGTTTACCTGATCTTGGAGACTGTTGACTTACATTCACACATGTGTATTGGATTCTACTCAAGTACTGGAGCTTAACCATACTTCCTAAAAAGATAATTTACTTGTGTGAATGTTGGAGTGTTTGTGCAGACCTGAGTTTCTTTTGCTATCCATCTATTCCTGTCCTAATTTTTTTGCCTCTCTAAGGAGATGACATGGCTGTAATGAGGTAGGTGGAGAGGGACCAATTGGTATATCTTGTGCTCTTCCACCACTGCAAAGAGAATTTCGCTGGAGGTCAAGAGACAGTCTCAATGGATTAACTGAAAACCAAAAGAACTGCAGATGCTGTAAACCAGAGGCAAAAAAAGAACTTGCTGGAAAAGCTCAGCAGGTCTGACAGCATTTATGGAGAGAAATCAGAGTTAACATTTTGGGTCGTTTCAAGTCAGAATAGCTATACTATATCAATACCTCGGATTCAATTCCAGCCTTGGGTGACTGTGTGAAGTTTGTACGTTCTCCTTGTGTCTGCATGGGTTTCTTCCAGGTGCTCTGGGTTCCTACCAAAGTCATGCAGGTTAGGTGAATTGGCCTAGCTAAATTATCCATACTTTCCAGGGATGTGCAGGCTAAGTGGATTGGCCATGGGAAATGCACAGTTACGAGGATAGTAGGGTTAGGGGTGGATCTGGATGGGATGATCTTCGGAGGATCGATGCAAACTTGATGGGCTGAATGGCCTCTATCTGTGCTGTAGGGATTCAATGATTCTCTTTCCTATAGCCTGCCCAGTGACACCCTCATGCTCTCCACTTCTATTCCTGACCCTCCCACACACCAGTCCCTCAGTCAATGCCTCCCTCCTTCCCTTTCCCTGATCCCTTCATAACAATGAGAGAGAAGCTGTGAGGAAGATGGAGAGTGGTGGAAGGAAGCCAAGAGCAGCAGAGGTGGTGGCTATGGGGGTCAGGAAGGACAGCGAACAGACCATACCCCTGCTGCTGGTTTCTGTGTTTTTATGTTTATGAAAGTTATTTCATTTGTGAGCTCTGTAATTATAACAATATGCTCTATTTCAACTTGCTGGGTATAATTTTTTTTATTTCTGATGGGCAAGGTCCCAGAAAGTAACCACAACTCTTAAAAACAGAAAAAAGTGCTGGAGAAATTTAACAGGTCTGGCAGCATCTGTGGAGAGAATACAGAGTTATTATTTCAAGTCCACCATGGCTCGTCTTCTGAACTCAACTGCAACTCATTGTCAGATGTTCAGCCCATTAAGCCCACACTGACCTTCCAACCCAGACCCACTCCATCTCTTTGCAACCCTGTATTCCCCATGGCTAATCCACCTAATACACACCCTGGACACTACAGGGCAATTTAGCAAGGCCAATTCGTCCAACCTGCACATCTTTGGACTGTGGGAGGAAACCCACACTGACGCAGGGAGAACATGCAAACTCCACACAGACAGTTGCCCGAGGGTGGAATTAAACCCAGGTCCCTGGCACTGTAAGACAGCAGTGCTAACCACTGAGCCACCGTGCTACCTCTGGATACCCTAAGAAAATTTGATTTGTTTAACTGTTGCTTCACTGACAATCTACTTTGTAGGGATGCAAATACAATGTTAAGTCAGGATTTACTGTATATTCCATACCTTTCACAATTCTGTAGGTGCATCTCTCGTTCTGATTGCTCCGGGTTGGAATCGCATCAACTTTTCCCAATCTGCCATCAATTCACTGAAATTTCTAGTGTTTCCCTTAATTCCAACAAATCTTCCACCAAAATTACACCCTGAGGAAAATGATCTTCTCATTAGCCTTCATCATACTATCACACTGAAAGGGTGGTTGATGTTTGGAAGTGTCTTCCACAAACAGCAATGAATACTGGATCGGTTGTTAATTTTAAATCTGAGATCGATAAATTTTTGTTAAGCAAAGGTCTTAAGGGATATGAGCCAAAGGCAAGTAAAAATAGTCTGGCTACAGATTAGCAATGATTTCAGTGAATGATGGAACAGGCTCGAGGGGCTGAATGGCCTACCCTTTTTCCTATGTTCCTATCTCTTTATCGCAGTTTATCTCTCTCTGCTTGGATACTGAGGTTTATGGTTTCGTTATTGGGCCGGTTGACCCAGAGGTAAAAAATGTTGGAAATACTCAGGTCAGGCAGCATCTGTGGAATGAGGGTTAATGTTTCAGGTCAATGCTCTCTCCTCAAAACTGTTTAAAATTCAGAGATAGAACGGGTTTTGAATAGTTAGGGAGAGAGATGGAAAAGGAGAAAGGGATGAAAGAACAGAAAGGAAGATATTTGGTCAAAAGGAAGGCAGGGAAGATTGTTTAACAGAATGAGTGATGATGCAAGAAAAAAAAGTGAACAGGACAGGTAAAGAAATGAAAGGATGGTTTTAGAAAAGGGGTAAATGAGAAAGACAGATTTGTTGCCAACTGCCGTGTGAGTTAATAAAAACTGAAAGAACTGTAGATGCTGTAAATCAGAAACAAAAACAGAAATTGCTGGTAAAGCTCAGCAGGTCTGGCAGCAGGACTGGTTCTGAGGAAAGGACACTTGACCCTGAAACATTAACTCTGATTTCTCTCCACAGCTCACAGGTCTGGCATCATCTGTGGAGAGAAATCAGAGTTAATGTTTCGGGGTCAAGTGTCCTTTCCTCAGAACCAGTCCTGCTGCCAGACCTGTGAGCTTTGGCCCTGTGAGTTAACAATGCCAAAATGTGAACCTCTTCTCCTGGCTGAGATGTGGATATATTGTCTGTTGCATTCTCCCTAAATTACATTAAACCTTTGTTAGAAGATCAACACAAACATTGGAGAATTTGCACTATCTGTGATTTTCGTAGTTTTTCCTGGATTTCTGGTAACGCTGTACAAAATTCATGGTAGAAAATCAATCCAGCCTCCACAAATATTTTAGCCTAATGTTAAATTTCAGAGATGTCAAACTTCAGTCTATTGTTTACTACAAATACAAATAACCAACATCACCTGGAGACACATTCAAATCAGATAATACAAAAAGAGACCTTTCAGCCCATCGTGCCTATGTCAGCTCTTTGACTGATCTGCCTATTCAATCCTACCCTCCTTGCTCCTTCCCTGCAGTCCTGTGAGTTTCCCCTTCCCTATGTTTCCATGTTTACTGCTGGAATCTGTTTCCACCGAGCTTCCCAGCAGTGTGTTCCAAATCATAACGATTTGCTGCATTCACAAAAGGTTCCCATTCTCGCTCTTTTCCATATTCACTATGCCACGGTCTGTTTTCAAGACACTGTTTTAATGCAGGGATTCTTCAAAAGGTTTACCAAAATGCTATTGCTCCGGGGACAGCAGTGAGTTCTGTCAAAGGAGCCAGAAAGCTACAAACACAACGCTGCCAGATTGAGAACTGATGTGTTTTGTTTCCCTGTTACAGACTGGGTTGCTGTTCAAAGCATGAAAGTGGATCTCGGGCCAGTATTCGAAGAGCAGCCAAAGAACACCCTGTACCCTGAAGGTTCAGCAGAAGGGAAGGTGACATTGAACTGCCACGTCAGAGCTAACCCACACCCTAAATACAGGTAGTACCCACTCAAGGAACCATAGCCCTGAACCAGTGCTGTTTGAGCAAAGCTGTTAGTTTACAAACTATGTTCTGAGATTATTTATGTGTGAAATTATTTCATTTATAAGATGGGATGGTTCCATTATCATAGGAGCTGGCAGAAGCCATTCAGCCCCTAGAGCCTGCACCATCATTGAGTGTTGAATGATTTATACCTTCAACCCATTAACCTGCCTTGGCTCCATTTCTTTTAAACCCTTGTCAAGCAAAACTATTTTATTTCTTTATTCATGGGACCTGGGCATCGTTGGCTGGGCCAGTATTTATTACCCATCCGCAGTTGCCCCTTGAGAAGGTGGTGGTGAACTGCCTTCTTGAACTGCTACAGTCCACATTCCATAGGCAGATCCATAATGCCATTCAGGAGGGAATTCCAAGGTTTGACCCAGCGATAGTGAAGGAATGGCGACATATTTCCAAGTCAGCTGGTGGTGTTCCCATGTATCTAGTGTCCTTGTCCACCTAGATGGAAGTGATCATGTATTTGGGAGGTGCTGACTGATGATTTTGGTGAATTTCTGCAGTGCATCTTGTAGATGCTACTGAGCGTCGGTGGTGGAGGGAGTGGATGTTTGTGGATGTGGCGCCAATCAAGCGGGCTGCTTTGTCTTGGATGGTGTCAAGCTTCTTGAGTGTTGTTGGAGCTCCACCCATCCAGGCAAGTGGGGAGTACTCCATCACACTCTGGACTTGTGCCTTGTAGATGATTGACAGGCTTTGGAGAGTCAGGAGGTGAGTTACTCATTGCAGTATTCCTAGCTTCTGACCTGTTCTTGTGGCCACAGTGTTTATGTGATGAGCCAGGTTGAGATTCTAGTCAATGGTAACCCCCAGGATGTTGATTGTAGGGGATTCCGTGTTGGTAACACCATCAAATGTCAAGGGGCGGTAGCTAGATAGTTTCGTTTTAATCATCATAGTTTAAGTTATTACATAATTGTTAACAGCAACAACATTTAATTTAGATGGTACCATAATCTATGAAATATCCCAGAGTATTTACAGAATTACCATCGAGCAAAATTAGATACTCAGCCACAATGTGTCCAAGTTTAATATCCCCAGTATGAACCTATCTTCCACTCCCATTTGATCTAGGAGCCTGCATTGCCACATGTGGATCACATTCATTGCCATTGTACACAATTCTCACATACACTCACTTTCACTCATTGTTTGCAAAGCACCTGGGCTGAATTTTCCAGGCTGTCCCTGAGCGGGTAAACAAACGGGTGAATCTGTGAGTGAGGGCACCGTACCATCTGTGCCTAACATGGCACTTGCTTCACCACAGTTCTGCAGACGGAGGAGAGGTGCTGGCCGGGCCATGTGCTTGTTGACCCAATACAAGCGGACAAGTAGTGTTATCGCTGGGAGTCAGCAAACGGGGGAGAAGCCAATGGCCTGAAGAATATTTCATGGGATCTGTGGCTATAGGTGCACAGAATCCTTGTTAGTTTTGCCTGCACGGCAACAGTCTTGCTGCTCAATGGGCATGGAAGTGTTTCGGCAACATTCTGAAGTCAGTCCCTATCCATCTATACTTGTCTCCATTTTATGCCTTGCAGGTTCTTTGTAAACTGAGATCATTTCCTGACTTAGTTTTGGCTGTAAATGCGTTTTATCTCCATCAAGCACTTTCTGAAATGGAAAGTAATTTCATCCACTAGAATCCTACATAATGGGATGAATTGGGATTCATTTAGCCAATTCATACATAAAATACTACGGTGACATTAGAATAGGTTTAGTTCTTTGCAATTTTGTCATAATTGAATAAAATGTTAGTATCAGATTTTCTTTCGTAGCCTGTCTCTTGTTCATTATAATAATAATTCCAATGACTGAGTTCTGTCGTATCCTGGCAGGTGGAAAGTAAATGGCACTGATATTAACATTGAAGGGGACAGTCGTTACAGTCTGATTGGAGGAAATCTGGTGATCAGCAATCCAACACGTTCCAAAGACCCTGGATCCTATCAATGTCTGGCAACAAACTCAATTGGAACCATCATAAGTAGAGAGGCTTTCCTTCGCTTTGGCTGTGAGTCTCAGTATTTAGTAACTTACTGTGCCTCCAAATCCAACAATGCATCCTCATTCTGTGTGTGCACGTGTATGACCACGTGGGTGAAGGTGCATGAGTATGTGTAGATGAGGGTTTGTGTGTATCTGGATGTATGGGTGTGTGTGTGGGACTGTGTGTGAAAGTGTGTGTGTGGTTGTGTCTGTGTCTGTGTGTGTGTGGTTGTGTCTGTGTCTGCGTGTGTGTGTGGTTGTGTGTGTGTGTAGTAGTAGTTCTTCCTTGGACAAAGAATGATTTTTGTTCATGACATGGATCCACACAACAAATCTTTTTAACTCGGGGAGGCTGTTGCCCTGTAGCTAACATCCACCATCGCCCCTCCACCCCGGTTCCAGTAAACTCTCCTCCTCTTATCGTTTGCTGTCAGAAAAGTTGGATTTACAGAGTGATAATCAACCTGATTGGCCAGGCTATGGCACATTTGTGGCCATCAATTCCTGAGATGGAACCCAAACTAGAGTTTCTGGCCCACAGGTACGGACATTACCACCACAAGAGCTCACCCTCTCCTAATTGTAATGTATGCTGGTGTAAGAGACAATAAACAATTACTGTTCTCTGATTAAGACCAACTAAGAAGCAGGTGAAAATAAGATTCTACATCCTTATGTGGCCCTTGGTGATTCCTGGGTTGGACTGTGCTGTTGTCTCAGTGATTGTGGTTGAAGTGATAGGCCACAGCCTCACTGTCTGCAATTGAGCTGGCCAGGGAGACCCTGCTCTTGTGTGAGATTGGGACAATTCTGCACAAGGGGAGACACACATACCCTGGGCCTGTTTCTAACAGACTCGTGTTGCCATGCAATAGAAACATATCCCAAAACATTAACTTTCCTGCTACACTGATACTGCCTAGCCTGCTGCGTTCCTCCAGCTCCACACTGTGTTACCTCTGACTCCAATATCGGCAGTTCTTACTATCTCCAAAGATTAGAAGGTTTATTTTGTCAAAGTGCTCATTTAGTACTTGTGAAATATTGGTTTTGCAGTTATAATGGTAAATGTACATTTTTCTCAATAATTCAGATTACTTTGAATGCTGCCCATTCTGGTGAGTCAAAATCCTACTTCCCGCTTAGAAAATTGAAATAGTGCACTCATGGGGCCAGTTCCCGTGGAACATTTTCTTAGCTAAGCCTTCAATTTCTTCTCCATTAAATTCCACCATCTGCCCCCTTTAACTGACCTTTGAAATATCCACAAGATCCATTGAGCCTCTTAGTGATGATCATACATAGAAATATTTATTAAATAGCAAAATCCTTTTTGAAAGCAACTGCACAACTCTCCTTGCAAATAGAAAAATAAAATGATCAAAGAATAGGAGACAGGATCTTCAAGTCCTGCCTCGTGCAAGCTGTAACAGTCTGCTGTGATTCAGGCTGACTTGTGTTTCTAACATAGAGCTTAAAACCTGCTCTCTTGTTCTGACGTCACCCCCAACCTCATACACATATCCTCTCACCTATTCACCCTCATACACACACACACACACTCACAACTCTCACACACACACACGCGCAATCACACGCACGCACACACACACTCTCACACACGCACACACACACAAATGCACACACACTCTCTCACACACACATACACATAAACACACTCACCTACTGTCTCTCATTCACATGCACACCCTCACCTACTCTCTCTTGCTCACACACACACATTTACACACACATACACACACATACCCCCACCTACTCTCTCTCACTCACACGCGTACACACCCTCACTTACTCTCTCTCACTCACACGCATACACACCCTCACCTATTCTCACTCATTCACACAAACACACACATGCACACACCCTTACCTACTCTCTCTCGATCTCACACACACGCACGCACACCTTCCTCACTGTTAATTCTATTCTAAGGATGACTCGCAGAGATGGTGTGGCCAGGAGTCTGATGCTGGTTTTGGATAACCATGCAAATACCTTGCTGGCCACCAACCAGGAAGGAAAGGGAGAGCAGGATGAACTATCAAGCTACCTGTTTGAGTGATAAGATGATGCTGCCATGTTGGCAGTGACATTGTTGAATTATTTTATTGTGCTCAGCAATCCCTCAGTAAACTGTCCCATTAACCTGTATCATTTTCTGATTAATAGATCTTTCACAGTTTTCAACGGAAGACAGGGAAGAGGTGAAAGTGAATGAAGGGACGGGATTGATGCTTCTTTGCAACGCACCCCCACATTATCCAGGTAATCACTTTGTTCCTTTGCATTTTCATTTAATTTTCAGAGTATATGCGTCAGACAATCAAAACTGTGGAACATGGGAGCAGCAATAGGCCATTCAATCCAGTTCTGAGGAAGGGTCACCAGACGGGAAACATTAACTCTGATTTACTCTTCACAGATGCTACCAGACCTGCTGAGCTTTTCCAGCAACTTTGTTTTTTTTTACATTCAATCCATTAAGTCTGTTCTACCATTCAATATGATGATGACATCCTCTTCAGTGCCCTTCTCCTACATTAGCCCCATATGCCTTGACATCACTGGAATTTCATAATCTAAGAATTTCTACTTAGAACAAATTAACAGAATTATCAACAAACCAAATAATTTGCCCCTAACTCCTAACTATTCCCTAACTGAACAAGATTCCACTGGTATGCTATTCTGATAAACACATGTCCCACTGATATAACCCAAGTCATTAGAAAAAAAATTAAAACTTAGTCTATCAAAGTCCACACAGAATGTGTCTTCTGAATGCTCTGCCTTCTCCACTGTCTCTCCAGTCATAAATGCCTTTCTTCCACTGAACCTGCCGTCAGGGACGTTTTCTCTGTGAAGACACTTAGTTAGAAGTGTTGTGGTACCTTTTGTGGACAAGGTGGTGATTTCTTAGAGAGCTTATTGAGTTCATGTGAGAACTAGGTGCTTATTTCTCAGATGGCGATTCACTCTGACACTGATTTTCAAAAACCCTCTCCTTATATACCTTGGATGACATATTAATTTTCTTACATTAACATTGGTCTGAGGTTGTCAAAACCATCAGATTTAAATTCAATTGGCTTTCAATCGCTAAGTGCTTGGCTCCAATTATTTGGCTGATTCCAGCTAGATGCCAATACATTAAAACAAGCCTAAGGTGTCCAATCGCACAGCTAACTGATACATGTTTCAATTTTAGAATTGGCTGTACATCTTCAGCTCCATGCAGACACTCTTTATTTTCTGTATATGTCTCTAAGCTTAGAAAAGCACTTTATCTCCTAAAGGAACCACACACTCTACGCAACTTTGTAACACAAGTTTCTTAGGCGAGCTTGACATGATAGATGTAGAAAGGTTGTTTCCTGTTGTGGGACAATCTAGGAAATCAGGGCATAATCTCAGAGTGAAGAGTCACCCATTTAAGACAAAGATGTGGAGGAATTTCTTCTCTCATTGGGCAGCAAATCTGTGGAATTCTTTACCACAGAGGGCTATCAGAGTTAAGTCATTAAGTATAATCAAGGCTGAGATAGATTTTTAATCTATCAGGGATTCAAGGATTCTGGGGGAAAGGCAGGAAAGTTGAGCTGAGTATTAACCAACAATCTCATTGAACAGCAGTGCAGACTCAATGGGCTGAATGGCCCACTTCTGCTCCTAAATGTTGTGGTCTTTACCTGCAAAATGCTGAGAATGTGGAATTGGGTACCACAGATGTATTTGAGTCAAATCGCATAGCTGTCTTTCAAGAAAACATGAGAAAAGTTATACAAATTTTTTTTTAACAAACACAAGAACAGAAGTTGCTGGGAAAACACAGCAGATCTGGCAGCATCAGTGGTGAGAAATCAAAGTTAATATTTTGGGTCCAGTGACACTTCTTCAGAGCTAATTTATGATTTGTTTTTGTTTATGATTTCCAGCATTCGCAGCTCCTTCCATTTTAAAGTTTTTTTTAAATTGTTCATAGGATGTGGCTTTTTTGGATAGGCCACCATCTACTGCCCATCCCTAAATGCCCCTCAGAAGGTAGTGGTGGGCCACCCTCTTGACTTCATTTGAAAAATATCTTTGGCCATTTTAGAGTCAACCATATTGCTGTCAATTTGGAGCCACATGTGGGACTGACTGGGTAATGCTGGCTGATTCCCTTTCTGAAATGGACTTTCGTAACCAAGATGGATTTTTAATGATAATCTATAGCTCCATGGTTATTGCTACTGATGTAATACTCTTAATTCCAGATTTCTTTAATAATCGCACTTAAACTCCCCAGGTACCACTTGAGCTCACATAGAGTCATACAGCACAGAAACAGACCCTTTGGTCCAACCAGTCCATGCTGAACATAATCCCAAACTAAACTAGTCCCACCTGCCTACTCCTGGCCCATATCCCTCCAAACCTTTCCTATTCATGTACTTATCCAAATGTCTTTTAAACGTTGTAATTGTACCCATATCCACCACTTCCTCAGGAAGTTCATTCCACACACGAACCACCCTCTATGTAAAAAATATGCCTCTCATGTCTTTGTTAAATCTCTCTCCTCTCACCTTAGAAATGTGCTACCTAGTCTTGAAATCCCCCACCCTAGGGAAAAGGCACTAATAACCCTATCGCTACCCCTCATGATTTTATAAACCTCTATAAGGTCCACTTCTCAACCTCCAATGGTCCAGTGAAAAAGTCCCAGCCTTTCTTTTTCTCCAGTGCTAATGGGATCAAAGGGTATGGGGAGAAAGTGGGAACAGGGAACTGAGTTGGATGATCAGCCCTGATCATATTAAATGGTGGAGCATGCTTGAAGGGCTGAATGGCCTATTCCTGTTCCTAGTTTCTATGTTTCTATGAAAGAAAGGAGAGCCAGCTCTTTATGACCTCTCAGTTCATCGTCCTTGTAAATTGTTTCCACACCTCCTTTGCTACGCAATAGTTCCAGTCTATTTCAGTGATCATAGTCTCATTCCTTCCAGTTCTAATTTCATGGCTTTCTTAGTACTAATAGGATTTGTTTGTCACAGACATTTTATATTTTTAACCATTTAATATCCTGCCCTCGTACTTACTCACAGAGAATTAAAGGGAGATTTCATTGATGGGTGTACTATTAGGAAGGGCTTTGACAGAGTGGTTCGAGAGAAATGTTTCCGCTTTTAGGAATGTCAGAAGCCAGAGGACACAGATAAGTGGCAAAACAACCAGATGAGAGAATCTTTTTTACATGACGAATGGCTATGACCTAGAAAACACTGCCTGGAAGCTGGTTGACTAGGAACTTAAAACAAAGGAAATTAGATAAATATTTGATAAGGATGAGGCATCTAGTTGGAGGGCTATGGGGGCAAGAGCAGTGCGGTATTTTCCAGGTGACCAATCCTGGTTACCATCCACCACCTCTACCAGTCAGGGTAAGGGTAAGGGAAGGGTAAAGTTTATTTGAGATAGCTCACAGCCACCAATTCTCCTTTGCCTTTGCTTTGTCTTTGGAATATCTTGTGATATTGATTGAGTATACAGCACTGTAGTGTATCTACAGAAGATGTACTGTTCTTGGATAACAGAGAATCACAGCAATGTTACAGTGTAGGAGGAGGACATTCAACCCATCATGCCTATACTGGTTCTATTGCCAATCTCTTGCCTTTTCCCCAGGGCCCTGTACATTATTTTTTATCCAGATAACCATCCAAGCCCCTTTTGAGTGCATCAATTGAAACTGCCTCCACCAAGATGGCTTATTGCACGATTACTAGGACCTTAAGGAGGAGGTACGCATCCATCTGCTCCCTCCAAAAGCTAGAATAGAACTTCTTGTCTCCACCCACAGAGCATGCATGACATTAGTAAAATGGGTGGGCACAATATAACATGAAGATTAACCCCTTCAAGACCATTACCAGCAGAGGAGGTACCAATTTGCCTGTTGTTTTTACAGTCAATGCAGGCAGCAGTGATTCTCAGTAATTTAACATTTTACTCCAATTTCATTTTGATTCAGTGAATCCTATTCAAATGGTTACTCTGTGGTCATTTGTTTGAAATGCTGACAGATGGATTGATTTATCGTTTTTCTTCATATTTGTTTGCATTGCAGCTCCCACATATCGCTGGTTTATCAATGAAATCCCAAACTTTGTAATGCCAGATGATCGTTACTTCATCTCGCAGGTGACAGGGAATCTCTATATCGCCAAAGTGAAGACTTCCGATACTGGGATCTACTCCTGCTATCTTACTAGTCACATTGACTACGCCACAACAAGTGTCTTCAGCAAGGCCATTCCACTGAATGTGCAGTTTGTGGGTCAGTCCCTTTTTACCTTCATTAAAGTTCACTTATGGAACAGTGGGCACAGGTTGAAGTTAAGGTAAACTGAGTTAAATGTGGAACTAAAACTAGAATCATTAGGCTGGGGTAGTGAAATAACTCTGAAGGACGGTACCTTGTCACCAAATCACCTTTTGAATGATTGAATTAGCTTTATTGTCACACGTGCATAGCACATGACTCTGACCCAGCTAGCACAGAATCAGCTCCTAGAGTGAGCAGAACCTCTGGCACTCCTGTTTATATCTGTCAGCCAGAGCTCCCTGATTTGACCAGATTAACAGCCCCAATCAGGGAACTCATATTCTATGAGGTCCACCTGGCTGATCTCGTTACAATCACTACAGGTAGATGCAACCAAGGTGACATATAGAGGACTGAATAGCCTCCTCCTGTACCTATGAAATACTAGTTCAGTAAGCTGAAGCCTCAGAGTTGAAGCCAGCCATAGCTGACAGGCAAACCGTGGTTTATGGCAAATAATGAGCTGTTTCCTTGGTCCTTCAAAAATGCTTCTTGAGAAAGTCGATAAAGTTGACAAGCTGAATGAGGAAAAAAAACTATCGCCTGTGCAACTCACATTGGTTTGCTGGTACATTTAGCAGGAAGAATGTAACGGTGTTCACAGAGTGTGCCACAGGCTATATTGGGAGGGTAGGTCAAAATGGGTCAAAATCTTGGAACTTCCTCCCTGTAACAGTCTGCGTCTAGCCACACCACAAGGACCACAGCATAACAAGGCCACTCCACCACCACGTTCTCCAGGGCAATGAGGGAACGGCAAGGTCAGTGACCCAATTGGCAAAACTAACATCTCGTGAATGACTCAGAAAGAAGTCTATTTTAGAGCAATCCATTTACTCTGTGAACAGAGTCTATTTCAGCAATTCATTGTAGCTACCGCCCTCCAGTATCTATTCAAATAGAGTCTCTACAAACTGCAGCAAACAGAACTCAGGAAACTATCCCCAGATAGAAGCAGGATGGTCTCTCCTGCAGAATGCAGTTGGTGCAGGATGGTTACTAAAGACCAATTCTATATAGAATTCGATCCAATCACTGACACTACTGCAATCTCCTGCTCTGATTGGTTTGAGAATTATCCAGTTATGTCCATTCTGGCTCAGCAATAGTGGCTTCCCTATTGAACAGCTATAAGGCCAGACTTGGGAGGACAGATGGGCCGGATTTAGTCCTAGTTCCATGGCACATGTACAAAAGCCATCAGGAATGACAGTCAGCTGAAGCAAATTCCTTGGCAGGAAACTCATTGTGGCACAATCTTACCACCGGATCATGTTGGCCCGGGGTAGCTCTGACATTGGAAAGCCTGCACTACCAGATGTCCATAATGGAGGGGACATCCTACTAAGAGGGCATCCAGCTCTGCCCAAGAGCCGTGAATTGCCCTGCAAGGTTTTAAAGAAAGCTCTGCAGCTCAGGCCTGCAGCATCTGAATGCCCGTTGGTCCAGCTCAAAAAGACTTTCTAAAGCTGGAGGACAAGGTCCCTCTAGATCTTGGGGACCCAGATGTGAAGCCACTTTAAGGGGTGACCCCTCTGTACCTCGGTCATGCATTGCCCTTTTAAATTTTGGAACCAGATAGGCTCTGAATTTCCTGGCTGAGAGATTGCAGGAAACATAGAGAAAACATCTCTCAGATCAGTCCATTACTCAGCTACCTGCAAAAAAAATGACCAATCTGGAGTACTTTGACCAGTCTCCTTATTGAAGACAGGATATAAATGCATCAGAAGCAGTTCAGAGAAGGTTTACCAGAATAATCCTTGGAACGGTGAGTTGTCTTATGAGGAACGGTAGGATAGACTCGAGCTTAGAAGGATAAGAGGCAACTTGATTCACAGAAAGATCATAAAATCCCTACAGTGTGGTAACAGGCACTTCAGCCCAACAAGGCCACACCAACCCTCAGAGCATCCCCCCATAGCCCACCTAATCTACACATCCCTGAACACTATGGGCAATTTAGCATAGCCAATCCACCCTAATCTACACATCTTTGGACTGTGGGAGGAAACCAGAGCACCCAGAAGACACCTACACAGACACAGGGAGAACGTGCAAACTCCACACAGTCACCTGAGGATGGAATCAAACCTGGGTCCCTGTGAGGCAGCAGTGCTAACCACTGAGCCACTGTGCCGCCAATGTTTAATAGAATTCGACTGGATGTGGCTGTTGGTGGTAAGATGTGAATGTCTTGAGTGTGGTGTGTAATGTCCCTTCCTCTGGACCAGAGACTCCAGTTCCAAGTCTCATTTCAGGACCTGAGGGTCATGGAAAATATAAGGGCCTGACGGGCCTTTACAGGGCAGATGTGGCAAAGACGCTTATTATTGTGGTAGAATCTGGAACTAGGTGTCAAAAGTAATTGGTTATCCATTTAAAAAAAGGGAAGAAGTTTTTTTCCTTATAGAGTCTTGTGTCTTTGGAACTGTCTTCCTCAAAGGGAAGTGAAGCAGAGTCTTTGAACAATTTTAAGACAGATGTACATAGATTCATGATAAGCAAGGGGATGAAAGTTTATTGAGCAGAGGCATATAGGTGGGATACATTGTGTTACGTCTCACAGTCAGTATGTCTGTATACCTTTAAGAGACAGCTCACAATATCATCACTGTATCATAGAATGAGACCTGAGAGTATAACAATCTCAGACACCATCTTACCCAGGAATCACTTGAAGCATGACACTCTACCAGCACTATGCCGCTCCGTGCTTACTGCCATATTCTAATGATTGTGCTTAATAGATAGTTGTATTAAATATCTTTTAGATTCCTCAATGCCACAATATCCTCAACTGTAGCAAACTTTGTTTTAACCAGCACCTTATGAGTCAGCACTCTCAATAAACCAGCAAAAGTTATGTACCTCAAATACCAGAAGTTTACTGTATTATTGCAATCTCTGAGTAGTCAATTGAAGGTATAAGCGAGAAGGCTCTCTGCCTTTAAGTTTTATTTAAGTCAAAGTTATATTACTATTTGAGTGGTTTGTACTGTAAATAAAGTATAACAGTGATGTGTATACCCCCTGCATTACATTTTGATTACTTAATGTGTGTTATTTATGTGGACCTCTTGATCAACCAGAATATTTGATCAACTGGTACATTCCTGGTCCCATAAGTACCAGCGAATACAAAGTTTGCTGTAGTTGCTTATGTGACATGAGATAACACTAGCATTGCCACATCAGGTAAAAGCACCTAAAAACAACATTAAAATAATCAGGTCAACCATGATCAACCATGAACAGTGTAGAAAGACCAAGTAGCCGATTGCTGCTTTGAATTCATAAGTTTGTATGAATGACCCCAGCAGCAAGTCAAGATAAAACTCACTAGCTTTCACTGGGCAGGTTACTGAAGGCACAAGAGATATGTGTGAATGGTATTAAGCAGGGAGGTAGGATTAAATCACGCTGATTTCCAATTGAATTATAGGCTGATGGTATGTTTCATTTCCCAATTAGCTTCTTACTGCTCAATGGTGAGTTTCCTATTTTGTTACATTCCCATCACTGGCCTAATTGCTTACAATTTTCCCTCCACCTTGAGGCTGGCATGTGGTCTCCAACACGACTCTCCATCTCAGCCCACCATCTCACCCGTTCCAGCAGGCACCTCCAAATCCAGCTCGCTCAATGTGTATGCTTACCAAGGATATATTCCCAAACTCCACCCGGTCAGTTAAAGCAACAATTCCTCACACAGCTATTGTTGTAGTTGTAAATGTTACTTACTGGGCACGATGTTCCTGCAAGTGATTTAGTGAGGCAAGTACTAATGATTAGAAGTGACAAAAAACACAGACCGCCATTGATGAAATAGTGAGATTTCTCCTTCCAGTGCAGAGGTGAGTGGCAGATCACATGATTGGTCTGAATGCAAAGAATGACAAAAAGATTAATCAAAATAAATAAAACAAGTGGAAGTTGCCATGAAATGTAAAACATGTGGACAGAAAGTGTTTCTGTAGGAGTACCTGTAAAGGGCAGCACAGTGGCTCAGTGGTTAGCCCTGCTGCTTCACAGTGCCAGGGACCCACGTTCAATTCCAGCCTTGGGTGACCGTCTGTGTGGGTTTCCTCCCACTGTCCAAAGATGCCTCAGTGAGGTGGATTGGCTGTGCTATATTGTCCCAAAGCATCCAGGGTGCTTAATAGGTAGTTGTATTAAATGTCTTTTAGATTCCTCAATGCCACAATATCCTCAACTGCAACAAACTTTGTTTTAACCGGCACCTTATGAGTCAGCACTCTCAATAAACCAGCAAAAGTTATGTCCTCAAATACCAGAAGTTTACTGTATTATTGCAATCTCCGAGTAGTCAATTGAGGGTATAAGCCTATATAAGGGTTTAAGGGTGTAGGCTAGGTGGATAAACAATGGGAAATGCATGATTATAGGGTGGTTCTGGGACGGGTGCCCTTCAGAGGGACTCAATGGGCCAAATAGCTTGCCTGATTCTATGAAAGGTAAAGAGTAAGCAAAGTGAGTCATGGCTCTCTAAAAGGTGAGATGATAATAAAAATGACAAATGTAATGAGTAAATGCTTTGCTTCTGTCTTTGCTATCCGGGATTTTTTAAAAAGTTCCAGTATTACCTGGATATCTGGAGGTGGAGGAAGAGAGAAGCATGGTGAAATTATAATCTCTAGGGAAGTTGTATCAAGCAAACTGATGGTGGATTAATAAGTCTCTGAGTCCCGATAGATATTAAAAGAGATGGCTAATGAAGTAATAGATGAGCTGGTGCTAATTTTCCAAAATTCATTAGATTCTGGAAAGTTTGCATTAGATTGAAACTAGACATTGGTGAGGCCACATTTGCAGTACTGTGTACAATTCTGGTTGCCTTGCTTTGTTATTAAACTGGAAAGGATGCAAAATAGATTTACAAGGATGTTACAAAGATTTAATTTATAAGGAGAAGCTGGATAGACTGGAACTTTTTTCCTTGGAGCATTGGAGGCTGAGGGATCACCTTATAGAGGTTAGTAAAATCATGAGGGGCATAGATAAGGTGAATAGCCAAGGTCTTTTCCCCAGGGTAGGTAAGTGCAAAACTAGAGGGCATAGGTTTACAGTTAGCGGGGAAAGATTTAAAAAGGACCTGAAGAGCAACTTTTTCACACAGAGGCTGATGCATATGTGGAATGAGCTGCCAGAGAAAGTGGTAACAGCAGATACAATTACAACATTCAAAAGACATTTGGACAGGTATATGGATAGTAAAGGTTTAGAGGGATGTGATCCAAATGCATGCAAATGGAACTAGTTCAGTTTAGGAAACCTGGTTGGCATGGGGATGTTGGGCCGAAGGGCCAGTTTCTGCGCTGGTTGACTCTGACTTAAGGAGTCCCATTGTCACTTTACAACCATCGCCAGTGAAAACTTTAATAACTGAGCGCTGGATTCCACTGTACTTGTAACTGCTGGAGATCAAACGGATAGAATGAAGCTCAATTTTAGTTCTTGGTTCCTCTCTATTTCACAAGTAAAGATTTGGCAATTGTATTTTACAGCACAGTGGCGTAGATTTTGGCTTTGTGAGCTAATGTAAAATAGATGATACTGAGATGGCAACAAAATTGATCACAGTTTTTGTTTCCAATAACGTCATTGTATACATTTGAGTAATGCGTGCTCAAAGCAGAGAAGCCAGTGATGGAGGGAGGCCGCTATCACAGTCTAATGATTGAATGCAATAAGAGTCAATCGATTCATACCCTTTAGCTAAGATAACCACAGAAGTTGAGCAAATTGCTATCTCACACATTAAGTACTTACCTTCATAGTGTTAGGAAACACAATATTAGGCGAGTGGGAGAGGAGTTGGTTTGATTGTCAAGTCATCTGGGAAATAGAAAGATGTCTCTGCCCTGAGTTTCCTGGGGAATGAACTAACAGCAAAGACTTGAGCACACAATTGAACAGTCCAGGGCAGTACAGAGAGATTTTTATGTGCTGCCAGATGCACCACCATTCATGAGGATTTAAACCAACACTCCATCTGCTCTCTCCCATAGACGTAAATGATTCCATGATGTAATTTCAAAGAAGGGTGATAACAGAAGAAGAGCTAGGTAATTACCCCGGCTATCCTCGACCAATATGTATCACTCAACCTCACCAAACAGATTGTCTCATTATTATCACAGTACACTCTGTGGGAGTTTGCTGTGCACATATAATTGTGACTACATTTCAGAAAGTATTCCGAGCTTAGTAAACATATTTGGGTTGTCCTGAGATTGTGAAAGTTGCTAGATAAAGGATGCAAAAAAGATTTAAAGGTTGCAAAAAAGACTTACAAAGATATAACCAAGACTGGAAGGTTTGAGTCATAGGGAGAGGCTGGATAGGCTGGGTCTTTTTTCCCTGGAGCATAGGAGGCTGAGGGATGACTTTATAGAGACTTGTAAAATCATGAGGAGTATGAACAAAGAACAAAGAAAATTACAGCACAGGAACAGGCCCTTTGGCCCTCCAAGCCTGCGCCGATCCAGATCCTCTATCTAAACCTGTCACCTATTTTCCAAGGATCTGTATCCCTCTGCTCCCTGCCCATTCGTGTATCTGTCCAGAAATGAATAGAGTGAATTTTTTTTCTTAGGGTAGGGGAGTCCAAACTTAGAGGGCCTAGGTTGAAGGTGAGAGGGGGAAGATTTAAAAGGGACATGAGGGGCAACTTTTTCAGGCAGACGGTAGTGGACGGATGGAATGAACTGCCAGAGGAAGTGGTAGAGGTGAGTAAGCTTACAGGTATATGGATATACATATACAGGTACATGGATATGAAAGTTTGAGAGGGACAAAAACAGAAGTTGCTGGAAAAGCTCAGCAGGTCTGGCAGCTTCTGTGAAGAAAAGAAATCAGAATTAACATTTCGGGTCTGATGACCCTTCTTCAGAACTGTTCTGAGGAAGGGTCACCGGACCTGAAACGTTAACTCTGATATTTTCTTCATAGATGCTGCCAGGCCTGCTGAGCATTTCCAGCAACTTCTGTTTTTGTTCCTGATTTACAGCATCCGCAGTTCTTTCGGTTTCTATAAGGTTTAGAGGGATATGGGCCAAATGCGAGCAAATGGGTCTAGTTCAGTTTGGGAAACGTGGTCAGCATGGATGAGTTGGGCTGAAAGATCTGTTTCTGTGCTGTATGATCCTGTGAGTCTAAATACAAGTCTTTCTTTCTTTGTGTAAAGTGCATGTATTTTTATATACATAAACATACATATATACCTAAACTGATACATATTCTATACACATTACATACTGAATGTGAATCTGTCACATTGGCCAGAAGCTGGTGATCATGTTGAGATTATAAATGTTGAAATAAAAAGAGAAAGCTTGATCGTGACCTATTTGCTCCTCAGTAATATCATTCAACTCTTCCTATGCCTCAGCTCATCAGCTATTGAAATCCTGAACAATGCCTTCCTACCTCTAGAGATGGCTGTTTCTCACTGACCTAATCTGCACTGGAGATCATCCAAATCTCAGCTGTCCAAAACCTAACTCGAACCAAGTCCCATTTAAATCAGACCCTTGTGCTTGATGACCTTCTCCAGTTGAGCAAAGGTTTTAGTTTCAGACTCATGGATTCATACCAGCATTGAAAGAGGCCACTCAGTCTATCATGCCTGCAGTAGCAGACAAACGATACACCCAGCCTAGTCTCACTTTCCAGACATTGGTCTGAGGCCCTCCAGGTTTTGACACTTGAGGTGCGACAAAATTATTTTCTCGTTTCCAGAATTCCTCCTCCATAACCTCACGCTGTCCCTACCCCTGTAATCCAGTACAGCAACGCATCCTCTGAGCTATCTGTTACTCATAGAGTCACACAGCACAGAAACAGACTCTTCAGTCCAACCAGTCCATGCTGAACATAATCCCTAACAGAACTAGTCACACCCACCTGCTCCTGGCTCAAATCCCTCCAAACCTTTCCTATTTGTGTACTTATCTAAGTGTCTTTTAAATGTTGTAACTCTGCCTGCATCCACCACTTCCTCAGGAAGTTCATATCACATGCAAACCACCCTCCGTGTAAAAAATTTGCCCCCGTGTCTCTTTTCAATCTCTCTCCTCTCACCTTAAAAATGTGTCCCCTAGTCTTAAAATCCCCCATCCTATCTCAACCTAGTCTCTGGTATATCTCTGATTTTGATCATTCTGCCTTTGGTGTCAATGACCCTAACTTCCCATGTGATAGGCTCTTGAATTCCTTCTTTATCTGTGTACATTCCATCCTTCCTTTAGGACATACCTACAAACCTGCCTCTGTGATCAAACTTTCTGTCATCAGTCAGAATACTACCTCTAGTAGGTCAAGTTCTGCAGGTTCTGCTTCTGCTGGAGTACTGTGTGCAATTCTGCTCACCACATTACAGGGAGGATGTAATAACTGTGGAGAGAGCGCACAGAACATTTAATAGACTATTGCCGGGGCTGGTGAATTGTAGCTACGAGGAGAGATTACAGAGGCTGGGGTCATTTTCCTTGGAACAGAGAAGGCTGAGGGGGTGACAAGATTCAGGTATGCAAAATTGTGAGAGGTAGCGATAGAGTAGAAAGGAGGAACCTGTTTCCATTGACAGACAGTTCAAAAACCAAGGGTCATAGATTCAAGCTAAGGGGCAGAAGGATAAGAGGACACGTGAGGAAAAACCTTTCTTATGCTGAGGGTGGTGGGTGACTAGAATTTGCTGCCTGAGTTGGTGCTAGAGGCAGAGACCTTAAACTCTTCCAAAAAGTTCCTGGATCTGCACCTTAAGTGCTACAAGGTGCAGGGCTACAGGCTGTATGCAGGAAGATGGGATTAGAAAGGGCATTTGAGTTTCTTTGGGTTGTCATGGACAAGATGGGCGAAATGGTCCCCTTCTGTACTATAACATTTCCATCGTACTATAGATTCAAACTTTAAGCTACAACACCCTTGTATACTACTGTGAGATAATTCGTTACATTAAAGGTGCTTTTATTGTTGTTGTTGTTGGCTATGATGTGCAGATCCTAAAAGGAATGCAGCAAACAACGTTGCAGAAAGGAACAGGCAAAGCGATCACTGACTCCAGTGTTGATCAGTGATGTTGCCCAATAAAACAGATGGAAATTCTCAAAAAGAAGCTGGACATCAATGAATACGCCAGTGCACCAATAAAACACTCCATCTGTTTTAGTTTTTTTTTGGCCATTTCATTCAAGAACTAATAGATGAAAGTTCTTTATTTGCAAAGAACATCACAAGATGTATGTGAACAGTGTGGCTCTTATCTTGGGGACTTTAACAACTGAACTGCCCAGTGAAAATCCTAATCTTTGTTAATTATAACCCATAGGCTGCAGCATGAGGTTATTCAAAAGAAAATCTTCACAACCTGTTCATAAACAAGTGTTCATCAATGCCCAGCAACAGTTACCAAGGTTACAAATATGGCAGACTTTCCCCCCATACACCAGACAGAGATTACGATTTCAATAAATTGAAATTTTAAGCAGCATCTGCCCAAATGAAATTAATTATTCACTCATTTTAAAATCAAATATTTTCCAAAGCTGACATGTGCATTGGGTAACATCTGCATTTTTGAATATATTTTAATAGATCATTATCTAAATCTCCCAGATCATTAATTTGTATAATTCAGCAACAAATGTAAATATGTAGCAATGTTTTTGGTTCTGCAAATGTTATCTGGTAGACTGTAGTGACATTTCAAAATATATACACGGTTTATATATGTGTATATATAAATGTGTATATATAAATATGTATTTGAGGCAGAAGTATTTATAAAATGCTTGCACATGCAAATGATTAATACATTTTAAGGACAATTCTGCACTTCTGTAATTCTATTAAACTGTCCATTCTGTGCAGTACAGAGCACTATGGACTGCAGAGCGACTCCATGAGAGGAAAGTTTCTTAGAGAGAACACCAAATCACATCATTACCCCTGTTTACCTATTACACAACTCAAATAATGCATGAACAAAAACAGAAGTTGCTGGAAAAGCTCAGCAGATGTGGCAGCTTCTGTGAAAAGAAAATCAGAGTTAACATTTTGGGTCCGGTGACCCTTCCTCAGAACTGCAAATGCAAATAATGCAAGCTACTCAAAAGCAACCAGCAAATAATATGACATATAGCGGTGCACAAATTAAGTCAAGAACAAAGACATGGATATACATGGCAGGCTCCTTCAGTTCTTTTCATTGAGGTGCAGACTATTTTATGACTGGGTAAAGACTTCAGAAATCTGAAGCACAAGGGGATGTAGGAGTCGTAGTTCAGGATTCCCTTATGGTTAACATGCAGGTCCAGTTGGCTGTTAGGAAAGCATTAATATGTTAGCATTCATTTCAAGAAGGCTAGGATATAAGTGCAGGGATGTGTAGCTGACACTGTATAAGGCTCTGGTCAGACCGCATTTGAAATGTTGTGAGCACTTTGGATCCTGTTTTTAAGGAAGGACGTGCAGGCATTGGAAGGAGTCTAGAGAAGGTTTACAAGAATGGTCCCGAGGATGAAGGGCTTGTCATATGAGGAGCGGTTGAGGACTCAGTTTAGAGTTTAGAAGGATGAGGGGTGATCTGATTGAAACTTACAGAATACTGAGAGGTGTGGATGGAGTAAATGTGGAGGAGAGATGAAGTTTCGAGGTCACAGCTTCAGAGTGAAAGGATGACCCTTTAGAGCTGAGATGAGGAGGAATTTCTTCAGCCAGAGGGTGGTGAATCTGTGGAACTCATTGCTACAGAGGGCTGTGGAGGCCAAATCATTGAGCATATTTAGGATGCAAATAGATAGGTTCTTGAATAATAAGGGGCTCAGGGTTACAGGGAGAAGGCAGAAGAATGGGGTTGAGAAACATATCAGCCATGAGTGAAAGGTGGAGCAGACCTGATGGGTGGAATGGCCTAATTCTGCTGCTATACCATATGATCTTATGGAGTGAGAGTCGGCAGTGAGTTCATCATAGGACCTGATGGACAACAGGTCCATCAACACTGAAGAAGCTCAAAACTATCCAGTCCAAGCTGGTGTATCTTCAGCTACCAGTTCTGCTGGCATGGGATCCACTGTGGTCATGCCCATTAGTCCCATCTGAGGTGCTCTGCCTCCTTATTGGAATTTGTCCAAATTACTGCTACTAAGAGATAAAGGATGCCCACTCAAAATCTTCAGCAGAATGGAGGCTTCAGCATATTGAACTGTGTACGTTTATTACATTGTACTTAATAGTGACAGCACATCTGAGCTACATGAGAGTCCTTTTTAATACCTCGGGGTAGACATAAGAATAAGTGTACATTTCTTAGCTACATAGAATAAAAACAGGCAGCAAACTGGTTAGCCTCTCCCAAGTACAGTCCTTTACGTCTTATCTTGTGACATCTGTTAACCCTTTCAGGTACTAACCGCCTCATTCAACAAAGGCAGCTTTCTTAATTAGCACCGCAACCACATCCACTCCTTCCGTGCCACATGGGTACAACAGTCACCATCTCAAGGTGCCATGTAGCAAGTCACCGAGTCACCAATCAAATGCACACCCTTCATCACCAGCAGAAACATGTAAACTCAATCTCCAGCATCAGCAGCAAGTTTCCCTGTAAGTCACAAACTGCCCTGACTTGGAACTACATCGGCCATTTCTTCATCCAGGATCTACCTACCTAACAGTAACTTTACCACACAGACAGCATCAGTTCAAGACTAAGGCTCACAATCACCTTCTCAAGGAATGAGTGTGTGTGTGTGTGTGGCACGGTGGCACAGCGGTTAGCACTGCTGCCTCACAGCACCAGGGACCTGGGTTTGATCCCAGCCTCACATGACTGTCTGTGTGGAGTTTGCACGTTCTCCCCGTGTCTACATGGGTTTCAGCAGGATGCTCTGGTTTTCTCCCACAGTCCAAACCAAAGATGTGCAGGTTAGGTGGATTGGCCATGATAAATAGGGTGGGGCCCTAAGGCTGTGTGGGATGCCCTTCAGAGGGCCGGTGCAGGCTTGTTGGGCCGAATGACCACTGTAGGGATTCTGTGACAATATGGATGACACTTTCTCATGGTTAGAACATGCGTGTGTGTGGAGTCCTTTGACATGGAGAGGCTGTAGCATTGCAGCTACCACATAGTTCTAGCCTACCAGGAAACTTGCCTACTCTTGCTGCCTGCCATTGGAAGGATTTACAGACTGATAGTCAACTGCTTGGCGTCATTAGGCCTATACTCCCATAGGAGTAGAAGAATGAGAGGAGATCTAATTGAGGTGGGACTTTTTACACTGGAGTGTGGTAATTTGAGGGGTAACCTTATGGAGGTTTATAAAATCATGAGGATAAGGTGAATGGCAGGTTTCCTTTACCTGGAGTGGACAATTTCAAGACTACAAGGCATATTTTTAAGGGTGAGTGGGAAGATTTAAAAAATGGTTTGAGAGGCAACTTTTTTACACAGAGAGAGGTTTATGTGTGGAATGAACTTCCAGAGGAAGTGGTGGATACAGGTACAGTTATAATGTTTAAAAGACATTTGGATAAGTACATGAATAGGAAAGGTTTGGAGCAATACGGGCCAAGCACAGGCAGATGGAACTACTTTCATTTGCAATTATGATTGGCATGGACTAGTTGGAACAAAGGGTTTGTTTCCTTCCTGTATGATGCAATAACTCTATGACTGTGACTCAATGAGGTATATAAGATGCTAAAGGGGATTGACAAAGGAGACAGAGAGCAGATGTTTCCCCTTTGGGGCAATCTAGAATCAGAGGTCATCATTTTAGGTCAGGGAGTGGCAGATTTAAAACAGAGATGAGGAGAAATTACTTTTCCCAAAGGGTCACAAATCTATGGAATTCACTATCCCAGAGTGCGGTGAATATTGGGTAGATTTAAGAAGGAGATAGGCATTTTTTAATTTGTAATGGGTTGAAGGAGAACGGGCAGGAAAGTGGAGTTATGGGCAAGATGAAATCAGCCATGATTTTATGAAGTGGTAGAGCAGGCTAATGGCCTCTTCCCGCTCCTAGTGTTTTGTGACATATTTTCCATAACCCTCAGGTCCTGAGGTGGGACTTGAAACTGGAGTCTCTGGTCCAGAGGAAGGGACATTACACACCACGCTCAAGACATCCATATCTTACCACCAACATCCATATCTTACCACCAACATCCACATCCAGTCGAATTCCATTAAACATTGGCAGCACGGTGGCTCAGTGGTTAGCACTGCTGCCTCACTACACCAGGGACTCTGGTTCGATTCCACCCTTGGTTGACTGTCTGTGTGGAGTTTCAATATTCTCCCTGCGTCTGTGTGAGTTTCCTCCAAGTGCTCTGGTTTCCTCCCACAGTCTACAGATGTGCAAGGTAGGTGGATTGGCCATGTTAAATTGCCTGTAGTGTCCAGGGGTATTAGACATGGGAAATACAGGGAAAGGGTAGGGAGATGGGGATGGGTCTGGGTGGGATGCTCTTCAGAGGGGTGGTGTGAACTTGTTGGGCTGAATGGCCTGTTTCCACACTGTAGGGTTTCTTTGATTGAAAGTTCACAGCAAAAAAGGAAGGCATTCATCCTATCACGCCTGTCATAGAATTTTGTTGCTGGAGTATTTCAAATTAATCCTGTTGCCTGCAACTCTCTCCATAGTCCTGAAGCATCCTCTTTCCAGATTTATCCAAATTTCTCTTCAAGTATGCAATGCTTCAACCATGTCCTCTGGGGATTCATTTAATGCTCTAACAGCCCTCTGTTAGCTTAACAAAAGATAGTCACAAGTCCAGTCAGTTTTTAAGATCTACATAATCCATAAAATCCCCTGTCTGAAATCTATCCTCCCTCACACAAGCCCTGGAATGTATTTTCAATTATGATTTTAAATCCCTAATTGGGTTTGAATTCACTTGTAAAGCTTTAAGATGAAAGCCAGTCAACACTTCAGAGTTCCTCCTCTTGCAGTGCCTGCCTTCACAGTGAGTGAGAAATAATAGATCTGAAGTATTTTGAAATTCTGACGTATCTGTGGATGATGATCAATTCTGGAGTCAAGCACTGCAGTTTATCATTAGTGAGACACCATGCTGGAGTTTATGTTCCACATGGGCCTCCTATCTTCCTTCAACATTACACCCTATCTTTTGTACGCTGACCAGAAAAATAGTTGCTGAAGATTCCCTTTAAATAACTAGAGAACAGACTAAATGTTATGACAGAAAAACCTCCTATCCTAGGCTATAACTTTCCTTTTAAAAACAAGATCATTAAATCATTTCTACACTGTACCTTCTGCACTGTCCCCATCAAACACTCCCAGGACAGGAACTGCACAGGGTTGGATACAGAGTAAACAAGGTGCAGGGCTGGATGAACACAGCAGGCCAAGCAGCATCATAGGAGCAGAGAGGCTGACGTTTCGGGCCTAGACCCTTCATCAGAAA
>NC_063356.1:7424294-7460466 GCF_021869965.1 Rhincodon typus | reverse complement strand
GGGGGTTCTGAAATAAATAGGGAGAGAGGGGGAGGCGGATAGAAGATGGATAGAGGAGAGGATAGGTGGAGAGGAAACAGACAGGTCGAAGAGGCGGGGATGGAGCCAGTAAAGGTGAGTGTAGGTGGGGAGTTAGGGAGGGGATAGGTCAGTCCAGGGAGGACGGACAGGTCAAGGGGGCGGGATGAGGTTGGTCGGTAGGAGATGGAGGTGTGGCTTGAGGTGGGAGGAGGGGATAGGTGGGAGGAAGAACAGGTTAGGGAGGCAGGGACGAGCTGGACTGGTTTTGGGATGCGGTAGGGGGAGGGGAGATTTTGAAACTTGTGAAATCCACATTGATACCATTGGGCTGCAGGGTTCCCAAGCGGAATATGAGTTGCTGTTCCTGCAACCTTTAAGAAAGAAGATGAGTTCTCTTTCCTGCTTCTGCAAATTGGGATTATCTCTTTTGCACTGTGCCTCTTCCCACAGAACTGGTTATAATCCAGTAAGCAGGAATTTAATGAACATCAATTGAATTCTTTTAAGTCTTGCAGAGCTGCTTTGCATGGACAATCAAAGTAAAGCTGCTTAGTAATACTTTACTTTAAACTGTTCTAGCTTTTAATCATTAATAATAAATGGAAGTCACTGGTCTCTGGAATGAATATGCTTTTTCCACAGAAACTTTTACTCTTGTATTTTTATTTGTAAATCTGCTATTGGGAGAGTGGTATCATTGAACTGGGTAGTTAAGCTTCTTGTAACTTCCTGTATCTCCTTGCTCAACTGTGATGTAGTCTTCATTCTGTTCCAAAACTGACACTGCTTCCAACAGCTGCAGTACAAGTTGAGAATGCTGTTAAACTCTATGGAGTTATGTCAGTCGCTGAAGACATCCGTGCATTGCTGGATGCACTAAAACCCAATTTCTGCTCATAGACCAGCTCCTCACTACTGCTGTTGAAGTTAGGATGCTGTGATGTGACCCACTGTCCCTTAATTAGCAAAGAGGATAAAAGCCAGGGTTTCCAAAATCTATCTGCATGTTCTCAATCTAGTGAAACACTGAGGGTGAACGAGGCAGCACACTGCACATTGTAAAAGGACAACAACATAATGTTCTTAAACACTGGCCTTACCTGAAACTTAAGAATGAATAAATATAATTGTCCTGCAATAACGTTAGTTCCAATTCAGCACTATTTAAGTTAAGTTGTAGAATCACAGAGTCATACAGCGCGGAAACAGACCCTTCGGTCCAACCAGCTGACCATAATCTCAACCTAAAATTGTCCCACCTGCCTGTGCTTGGCCCATATCTTTCCAAACATTCTTTATTCATGGACTTATCCAAATGTTGTAACTGTATCTGCATCCATCGCTTCTTCTTAAAGTTCATTCCACGCACAAACCATTGTGTAAAAAAGTATCAGAGATAGTAGGACCTGCAGATGCTGGAAAATCTGAGACAATAAGGTGTAGAGCTGGATGAACACAGCAGGCCAAGCAGGATCATAGGAGCAGGAAGGCTGACGTTTCGGGCCTAGTCCCTTCTTCAGAAATGGGGGAGGGGAAGGGGGTTCTGAAATAAATAGGGAGAGAGGGGGAGGCGGATAGAAGATAGATAGAGGAGAAGATAGGTGGAGAGGAAACAGACAGGTCAAAGACGCAGGGATGGTGCCAGTAAAGGTGAGTGTAGGTGGGGAGGTAGGGAGGGGATAGGTCAGTCCAGGGAGGACAGACAGGTCAAGGGGGCGGGATGAGGCTAGTAGGTAGGAGATGGGGGTGGGGCTTGAGGTGGGAGGAGTGGATAGGTGGGAGAAAAGATGGCCAGGTCAAGGAGGCGGGGACGAGCTTTGATTTTCAGCACTGCCACTTCAGTTATCTCAATACGTTTCAACTCCAGCAACAACTGGTTTACTCTCTAAATGTTTGAGTCAGCCAGCGGGTTGTATTAGCTCTGGATGATGTTGGAATGAGTCGAAAAACACCAGAAGGATTAAATGCCATTGTTCCTTCAATCACCATCACTGTCTGACACTCCTTCATTTTTGAGAATCTCTCTCTGACGTTTTTTTTTGTCTTATTCTCCAGGTGAAACTGGGATGCATTCTCCTCGCATTCGGGTGAAATTCCCTTCTGAAACCTATGCGCTGGCTGGACAGTCACTGAACCTGGAGTGTTTTGCCTTTGGAAAGTGAGTGAATTAAATTTGAATGTGTATAACACTCAAAATTAAGAGTAACTTTGAAAAGAAATTGGACCATCACCAATAAGGACTGGTGTAAGTTATTCATTCTTTTAAGTCTACTCTGGCATTCATTAAGATCATAACTCAACTCCGCACCCCCATATACAGCAATTCCAACACCCCCGCCCACCTCATTGTCCTTGATTATTTCAGTGTGCAAAAAATCTACCCAACTCTGCGCTGAAAATACTGAGAATCCATAGCTCTCTCAGGGGAGAATCCCAAAAATTTCACCCTTCCTTTAAGTGATGATTTTTCTCATTATCTCAGCCCTCACTGGCTAGTCCTCTATCTTCAGATTGTGGTCCCTGTCTTCTATATTCCCAGTCTGGACAAATTACCCCTCTACGTTTTTATATGTTTCAATGAGAATCTTGCTCCTTACCCCGAGAGCATACAGGTTTGGTTCAGACAATCTTGGAGAACAATCCCCTCATCCACAAAGTCAGTTGAGTAAACCTTCTTTGCATTCCCTCTGAAGCAAATTTGCCCTTGGTTAGGCAGGAGACCAGAGCATGTTCACAATGGCATAACCTTCAGGGCTGTGGACAGAGATTAGGTGGATTGGGGTTTCAAAGAATTGCCACAGGACAAGGGGCCTCTTCCCTTTCTGTAGGATTCTAGTGGCCTTAATTTTTCAATCAGGATTAGAAACCTAATCTCAGATTCTGATCAAACAAAGTAATAGACACTTGCCTTTAAACAAATTCTCCATCATGAACATTCTGGCCAAGAGTCTCCTGTTCTGAAGCACCAAAGATGAACGCAGGAATCCAGGAGTAGAGGAGACCAGGAAACCATTTGGCCACTTTTTCAGGAGTAAGTACCATTCTCTGTGATGTAAAGGTCCTCTATCCATTTTGAAATCCACTGAGAGAAGGTACATAAGTACAATAAGGTAAGGTGGATCAGGGGAACCAAAAGAACTGTGAATGCTATAAGTCAAGAACAAAAACAGAAGTTGCTGGAAAAGCTCAGCAGGTCTGGCAGCATCTGTGAAGATGTCCTGAAGAAGGGTCACCGGACCCGAAACGTTAACTCTGATTCTTCTTCACAGATGCTGCCAGACCTGCTGAACTTTTCCAGCAACTTCTGTTGTCATTGTTGTTGAAGGTGGATAAGGGGAGTAGGGTGACAGGGAAGTGAATTGGACGTAAAAGTAAGGATATTATATTTCAGTTATATGAGGCCTTAGTGAGACCACATCTCAAATACTGTGTGCAGTTTTGGTCTCTTTACTTAAGGAAGGATGTAAATGCACTGGAAGTGGAGGCTTTGTAGGTTGATACCTGGAATGAGAGACTGTCTTATAATGATAATTTGGACAGACTTGGCTTGTTTCCAATGGAGTTTAGAAAAGTGAAGGATGACTTGAAATGTATAGCGTCTGGAACAGTCTTGGCAAAGCAGGTGAGGAAAGGATATTTCCTGTTGAGGGTGAGTGCAGAACTATGGGGCTGTTTAAAAATTAGGGTCACCTTGTTAGGGCAGAGATGAGGAGAACCTTTTCTCTCAGGCAGTTATGTGACTTTGGAACTCTGCCTCAGAGGTCAGTGAAGGGAGGCTATGGAATATTTTTAAGACAGAGGTGGATAGATTCTAGCTCTGAAGAAGTGTCACCAGACCCGAAACATTAACTCTGCTTTCTTCCCATGGATGCTGTCAGACCTGCTGAGTTTCTCCAGCAATTTCTGTTTTCACTCGGATAGATTCTTGATTGACAGAGGAATCAGGGGCTGTCAGGTTGAATTTGAATGTGGAAATAGAAACACAAACAGATCAGGCATGACCTTATTGAATGGCGGGGCTGAATGGTCCAGTTTTGCTGCTAATTCATACATTTGTATGTTGACTCATATCCACCATGTCCAGACACAGCAATCAATACATTGATATTTAACCCATTGCTGACCTTTGCTCAGTGATTTTTCTTTAGATACTGTGTATTTTTCCCAAAATTGAATCTTCCTTTGCCCCTCTTTGTGAAGTATGTTCCACTGAGGCCCAGTTTTTGGGTATCACATTTCAGGAAGGATGTGAAGGCATTAGAGAGAGTTTTTTTTTTAAATTCATTCATGGGATGTGAATGTTGCTGGACAGGCCAGCATTAATTTCCACTTAATTGTCCAGGAGGAGGTTGTGGTGAGCTTCCAGCTCAAAACAGTGCGCACTGTAGGGTTCTGGGACACCGGCAAGCTAGGAAGGGATTATAGGATTTTGACCTAGCAACAATAAAGGAACACTGATGTAGTTTTAAGTCAGGATGACGCATGGCCTGGAGGGAAACTTGAAGATAATTTTGTTCCCAGGTATCTGCTACCCCCTCTGTACTAGGTAGTAAAGATCATGGGTTTAGAAGGTGCTGTTGAAGGATCCTTAGTGAGTTACTGCACTGCACCTTGTAGATGGTGCACACTGCTCTGCTGTGCCCAAATGGTGGAGGGAGTGATTGTTGACTGTGTTAGATGGGGTGCCAGTCAAGCAGGCTGCCTCATTCCTGGGTAGTATCAAGCTTCTTGAACATTATTCATAGCATCATAGAATCCCTATTGTGTAAAAGCAGGCCGTTCGGCCTATCGAGTCCACACCGACCCTGCGAAGAGCATCCCACCCAGACCCACGCTCCTACCCTATCCCTGTAATCCTGCATTTCCCATGGCTAATCCACCTATTCTGCACGTCTCTGAACACTATGGCCAATTTAGCATGGCCACTCCATCGAACCTGCACATCTTTGGACTGTGGGAGGAAACCGGAGCACCCAGAGGAAGCCCATGCAGACACAGAGAAAATGTACAAACTCCAAACAGTCATCTGAGGGTGGAATCGAACCTGGGTCCCTGGCCCGGCAAGGCAGCAGTGAGCCACCATGCCACCCGGGAGTTATTATTGGAGCTGCTCTGATCCAGGCAAGTGTGGAATATTCCATCAGATTCCTAAATTTACCTCGTAGATGGTGGACAGGCTTTGGGGACTCAGGAGACAAGTTACTTGCTGCAGAACTCCCAGTGTCTGACCTGCACTTGTAGTCACTGTGTTTATATGGCTAGTCCAGTTCAATTTCTGGTCAGAGGTAACTTCAGGATACAGAGGAGAATGGTTCTAGGAATGTGGAATTTCAATAATAAAGATAGCAAGTCAAACTGCAACAGAGAGGAAATCTGATTGAAAATTCAAAATCATGAGAGATCTGGACAGGGTTAAGTTGGAGATAATGTCCCCACTCATTAAGTTCTAGAACAAGAGGGCACAGATTTAAAGTAATTAGTGAAAGAAGCAAAAGTGACATAAGGAAATATCATTTTCACACAGCAATTGATTTGGATTTGGAATGTGAGATAACAGTGTGGAGCTGGAGGAGCACAGAAGGCCAGGCAGCATCAGAGGAGCAGGAAAGTTAACGTTTTGTGTCAGGACCCTCCTTGAGTTTTCTGAAAAATGGTCCTGACCCAAAAGATCAACTTTTCTGCTCCTCTGATGCTGCCTGGCCTGCTGTGATCCTCCAGCTCCTCACTGTGTTGTCTCTGACCCCAGCATCTACAGTTCTTGCTATCTCTGGATTTGGAATGTCCTGCCTGAGAATGTGGTGAAGGAGGTAGGTTTAACTGAGGTATTCAACAGTGAGCCCCACAATTATTTGAGACAAAACAATGAGCGCAGTAATAGGGAGAAGGCAGGAGAATGGTAATTGGTGAGATACTTATTTAGAGAGCACAGACATGATGGGCCAATAGTGTCCTGCTCTGTAGCAATTCTACAATATGGATAAAACAATTATAAAGCATCAGTCAAATGACTGAACACCATTGTGTTGGGTTACTAAAATCTGTCTGTACTGTCAAAGCTTTCTTGATGAAATGGAGTTGATATATATATTTTATCCTAGTGTAAGGGTGTATTAATATTCATTTGTCTCCCACTTTGCCTGCTTTGGGAAGGATTGACATTCAACACTGTTCGTGGAAGAATATTCTGTTCCTTGCTGATAAAAACAAGAAACCTTCCTCAAATCACCCTTGTCTTTATTGTTCTACTTCGCACAGTTTCAAACTTAATTTCATTCATTGAATGCCAGCCAGCTGTGAAATGGCATTATGTACTAAGAACATCATGCTGAAATCTAGATATAAGGTTTAGATACCTTGGGGGAATACTGTCGAACGTAGTAATTCTGGCATCTAATACAAGCCGTGGGTGAGTTTACATTAACTTAGCTGGAGCGCACTGTTGCCACGGTGACAATTGTTTGATGGTTTTTAAGAAAAGCGGTTGTAATAAATAAAGGCTGTTTGTTTATGACCATTGGTATGTTCTGAGGAAACACATTGATAAACGTGTTTGGGTAAAATGTCCTGGCATATTACTTTTAATGTAATCGTCGTCCATTTAAAATAATCAAGTTAATGGGCTGGGTGACCATAGCATACAAACAATCCTTAATGGGACACATAAAACAGTGCAGTTAAGGTCCTGACAGTAACCACTGGGATCTCTGCTGATCATTTCACAAAATAAGTATGTAAAATTCTTGTGCAGCAACTCAGTGGATGGAATGCTAACCCCCATCAGACACTGATGAGTGTAAGTTCAGTTCCTCCTCCAGAGATCTGAGCATACACCTAAACTGGCATTTTCATTGCAGTACTGAGAGACTGCTGTCCTGTTGGAGGTACTGTCTTTCTCCATAAAATCTCAGATAACATTAACGATCCCATAGTGCTGTTTTAAGTAGAAGCAAGGGACATCTCCCTGTTTTTCTGGGCAGTGCTTGTCCCTCAATCAGTATCAGTAAAGCAGATTATCCAGACATTTGTTGTCTGTGGGAGATTGCTGTGCAGTAACATTTCCTATATTTGAGTATTTTGACAAGTTCTTGATTAGCTGTAAAGCACTTTAGAACACCCTGAGATTGTGAAAGGCGCTATAGAAATGTCATAGAGCTGTGAGAGGTGGTGGCATAGTGATAATGTCACTGTACTCGTAATCCATAAACCCAGGTTAATGTTCTGGGGATGTGAGTTCACATTCTGCCATGACAGATGGTGAAATTTGAATCATTAATTGGTGACCATGTGACCAATGTCAATTGCTATAAAAACCCATCTGGTTCACTAATGCCCCTTTGGGGAAGGCAGTCTGTCATCTTTACCTGGTCTGGCTTACATGTGACCCACAACAATTGCGGGTGACTCTTAACTGCCCTGTGGGCAATTAGGGATGGGCAATAGATGCTGACCCTACCAGTAACACTCATGTTCCACAAGCAAACTCTGAAAACAGTCTTTGTTCTTGGGCTGGATTCCACAGTCTGATTGGGCTGACATGAAAAAGATGAAAGGTCAGTGATGTACGCTATAAAGTGGTGCTCTAATGACATAGAATATAGAGGAACATTTCCTCACTATTTTTACCCTAATCATCATCGGTTGTCACATATGTCAATGGTCTAATATCTCATCATTCACAACCAATTAAAAAGTGAAAAAGACTCTTCATTGCTTAATTTAGTGGAAGCTGGTGAAGTATGGTTGTGTCACCAAATTAGTAATCCAGAATGCGATATGGGTTTGAATCCACCGTGGCGGATGGTTAAAATTTGAATTCGATAAACACATGGACCAACAAGCTAGTCTAATGGTGACCATGTTGTTTGTTGTGAAAACCTATCTGGTTCACGAATATCCTTCAGGGAAGGAGGTTTGCCATACTTAACTGGTCTACATGTGACTCCAGACCCACAGTAAAGGGTTGACTCTTAACTACCTTCTGGGCAATTATGGATGGGCAAAAAATGAATATAGAATAGAATATCCTTTATTGTCATGTGTTCTCCAGACGTGCAGGAGTACAGTGAAAAGTGTACAATGTCGCCTCTTATGGAGCCATCCTAGGAACAAGTCCATAGGTACAAATCATGGATACAAAAAGAGGAATAAAAAAAAAAGATTTTCTGAAGAAGGGTCCAGACCCGAAATGTCAGCCTTCCTGCTCCTCTGATGCTGCCTGGCCTGCTGTGTTCATCCAGCTCTACACCTTATTATGTCAGACTCCAGCATCAGCAGTTCCTACTATCTCTGAATAAAAAAAAACATGGTTGCATTATTTTACAGCGATTCATAATATCACATTTAACTCCTTCAGAAACCTCTACCACATGTGTGGATATAAGCGTTTAAATGTGTTGTTTTGATCCCATTCAAATATGCCAAACTTGTAACAGGTGCAGTCTGATCACCCCAAGGTACCGGAAGCTGGTTTGCTGTCTCACCAGAGAGAAAGATGACTGCTAGTGGTTTAATCTGAGGGTCACCACACCTCAGGTGAGGGGAGAGGTTGTGAAGGAGAGTACCTCAGTCAGTGCAGGAATTCAGCCCGCACCCTGCATCATACACTGACCGTCCAGTTAACTGAGCTGACTAACCACATGCATTAAGCAGGTCTGACCTGCAAGATGTATCAGTTTTGAAGATCCAAATATGATGACAATGAATGCAGAGGATGTAGCATCCCCTCACCTATAACTGGGGTTACAGAGGATTTCCCTGGCTCTTCTGTCCCATCAGCCCCAGCTGCAAAGGAATAACATTTCAACATTCCCATCATGCCTTCTGCATTCCTTCCTCCCCATGCCTGGATCTTTCTCCCCCTTACTGGTTGTCTCCCCCACCATCACCATCAACTGAACCAAAGAACTCTCAATATAAAAAGACCACATCCTGCTTCCCTCCATTTCCCCACGCTCTCCGCCTTATTCCTAACTCCCACAACCCTCCCTCCCTCCCCCACCCGATCAATGTCACTCGCCTTATTGGGAAAGGGCAACCCAGAATTACTGTGGAGCAATGATCATAAAGACGCCATCAGAATATTACAATAACATTTCTTTTTGTTTCTAACAACTTTTGTTTGTTAGTTAGAATAATGTTGAAGAAGAAAGTTCTGATTTGTTTATAGTTCATAGCACATGGGCCTCACTAGCAAGACCATCACTTGTTGCCCACCCCTAATTGCCCAGAAGGCAGTTAAAACCAACCCATTACTGTGGGTCTGGAGTCACGTATAAACTGGATCAGTTATGTATGGCAAATGACCTTCCCTAAAGGATATTGGTGATCCAGACAGGCTTTTTACAAAAAACATGGTCACCATTAGACTAGCTTCTTGTTCCATGTGTTTATTGAATTCAAATTTTAACCATCTGCCATGGTGGATTCAAACCCATAACGCATTCTGGATTACTAGTCTGGTGACACAACCATACTTCACCACCTTCTATTAAACCAAGCAATGAAGAGTCTTTTTCACTTTTTAATTGGTTGTGAATGATGAGAGAATCAGATCATTGGTATATGGGACAATGAGTGATGAGAGCGCAGGCATCAAATAATGAAACCTCAAGGAATCAAGGTTTATGGAAATAGGGCACAGAATTAGAGTTGATGTAAAAGATCAGCTGTGATCTCGTTGAATGGGAAAGCAGTCCAGAAGACCGAATGGCCTACTCCTGCTCCCACGACTTAGGTTCTTACTTTATTACATTGAGCAGAGTTGACAACCTTCTCTCCTCCTGATTTTAGATAGTTTTGATGAATGAAGAGAGACTAAATCGGTTAGGACTATATTCATCGGAGTTTAGAAGAATAAGAGGGATCTCATAGAAATATTTAAAATTCTAGCAGGCCTAGACAGGGTAAATGCAGTAAGGATGATTCCGATGACCAGGGAATCCAGAACCAGGGTGCCACAGCCTAAGGATATGGGTAGACCATATGGGTTGGGATGCGGAGTAATATTTTTCATCCAGAAAGCGGTGAGCCTGTGGAATTCTTTGCCACAGAAAATGATTGAGGCTAAAACATTGAACGTTTTCAAGAAGGAGATAGATATAGTTCTTGGAGCTAAAAGGATCAAAGAGTATGGGAGAAAGCAGCAAAAGGACACAGACTTGGACAATTAGCCGTGATCATATTGAATGATGCAGCAGGCTTGAAGGGCTGAATGGCCTACTCATGCTCTACTTTCTATATTTCTGCTGGACTGGTACCAGAGTCACAGCAGGACTGTAGCCCCTGGGGCAATTCATGTCCACTTTGTTTACAGACATAATTAGTTTTGATTTTGAAGGTTAACTGATGCAGTTCATTGATCAAAGAGAATAACAAAATGAGTTTAACATCACGTTACATTATTCGCTTGTAAGTCTCATGCAGCTGGAGATTTGCCCCAGGCCAAAAGTATTCCACCCTTCTGTTTCACTCAGGATGGCAGTGGGTTTCCACCAGGAACCGGCCTAATGTCAAAATATCCTTGAACATGAAGGACAAGAGCAGTGAGGGTGGAGATAGGGAGAGACATTCCCATCCTCCCATACCACCGCTTCCCCCAGTCTAAGAACTGATGCCTCCAAAACCTGGAAAATCTCAGTGAGAGGCACAATGGCCAACTCATCTCAAGTCTCAGCAAAAGTACCAGTGCCTGAGCACCAGTTTTAGCAAAAGTGGGAGCCCACCCAGATTGAATCCATCCACACCAAAGATTTGGGGTAACACACCTCATTGGATTTTGACATCTAACCAAATCTTGATTGAATCAGCGTGAATAAGTGCCTGGAAGTTTCCCTCAGATAGTGTCCAGCATAATACCCATGTCTGGTGGGTACTTGTGGTAACGTTCTTGTGGTCATCTGTCATTTGAACTACAACTAAAAACATTACCAGGTATATCTGTGATGTGCACTGCTCCTCAGACAGCTGCTCTCACTGCATCTTGAAAGCCACATTCAATACCATGTGTCACTATATGCATACTCTTGAACTCTCTCTCCATTCACACCACCTCACGCTGGCTCAGAGTCGCCCTGCCCACCAGTTCCACTTCATTCTTCACTCAGTGTTCTAATAAGAAACCTTTTTCTTTTCCTTTCCGGCATTAAGGAATGCAAGATACAACAACTTAGAGATACCCACACACCTCTGGAACCTCCCTCTGCTTCCCTTTGACTCTATCCTCTCTCGTAACCCCACCTCTTGAATTTACTATCCCTTCTGACCTTCCGCTCTCTGATGCTAAACATTCTGTACTCAGCAAAGGGCTCAGTTTTATCCCTGTGCGTCCCCACCTCAATGAATTTCAGGCACGACATGATGGCTAGCTCTACTTCCATTGCCTCCAACTCCACGCCCATTTCTTTAACCAAGAATCCTCTTTCCGTCCCACAGATGCCTTGACCTGCCTCCAACACTCCCTCCACCTGGACCCCTCCCTCTGGCCTTTTACCTGCACTCGATCTGTTCATTGAGAAATGTCGATGTGACATTGGTGGCCTTAATTTCTCTGCAACCCCCCCGCCCCCGCCACAACCAACACATTGAAACCTATCTCCCTCTGAACTGACTGCACTCCATGCTCTCAGATCCAACCCTGACTTTGTCATCAAGCCTGCTGACAAGGTGGTGCTGTTGTTGCCTGGTGTACTGGCCTCTACATTGTGAACGTTGAGCGCCAGCTCTCAGACACCTCCTCCTGTCTGCCCATGGGCCATGACCCCCAGTTCTGAAGGAGGGTCGCTGGACCCGAAATGTTAACTCTGCTTTCTCTCCACAGATGATGCCAGACCTGGTGAGCTTCCCCAGCAATTTCTGTCTTTGTTTCATCATCTGGTTGCTTATTTGCTTGCTGCTGGTGGGATCTTGCTGTGCACAGGTTGGCCGATGGGTTGTCTGCATCCCAACATTGACAATACTTGTGGCTGGTCGCGGGCTCCTGCCTTTGGTATCTTCCAATAGGGTCAAGGATGAAGTCCATCACAGCACGTACACCACCGTGCAGCTGATGATTCTGTCACTGCAGTGGCCGAGGCTATTTTTTCTCAAAAGGCTGACTAGTTTGCAGAAAATAAGAAAACAACCCTGGTAATTAAAATCCGTTACGAGAGATTAGAGATGCATAAACCAGGCTGAAGCTTCAGGGCACGGCTGAGGAAGTGTTGCGTTGTCAGAGATGCCATCTATCAGAATGAGGCATTGCACCAAGGCTCCATCTGCCCTCTCAGCTGGATTTTAAAGGTCCCATGGCACAACTCTTAAAAAGAGTGGAGAGTTCTCCCTAGTGTCCTGACTATAAAAGTATCCTTCATCCACCACCACCCAAGCTGATGGTTCGGTCACTCTACACATTGTTCGTTGTGTGACTGCTGATAAATTGGTTTTCTGCAACATTAACCACTCAATTGGCTGTAAAGTGCTTTGGAACCTCATCCTGAGGTGGTGGTGTGATATAAGTCCAAGCTTTTCTTTCCTTTAATACTGCCAGTGTTTGGTGTCTTCCAGCCCTGTGCCCACCATCAAATGGAGGAAGCTCGACGGGTCCCTGCCTTCCAAGATCTTGGAGTCCATAAACAAGCCCACCCTACACATTCCCGACGTACAGTTTGAAGATGAAGGCGTGTACGAGTGTGAGGCAGAAAACTCAAGAGGAAAAGATTCAACTCAGGGCCGGATCATCATTCACGGTAAGAAATCTAGGTCTTGCACTTCGTTATACATGAGTAAAACGTTTCAGACACAATTTTAACCCTGTGCTAATGGGCTGTTTTTGACTGAGTTACAATCTCATCTCTTTAGAACAAAGAACAAAGAAAATTACAGCACAGGAACAGGCCCTTCGGCCCTCCAAGCCTGCGCCGATCCAGATCCTCTATCTAAACCTGTCGCCTATTTTCCAAGGATCTGTATCCCTCTGCTCCCTGCCCATTCATGTATCTGTCTAGATACATCTTAAATGACGCTATCGTGCCCGCCTCTACCACTCCACTGGCAACGCGTTCCAGGCACCCACCACCCTCTGTGTAAAGAACTTTCCATGCATTTCTCCCTTCAACTTTCCCCCTCTCACCTTGAAATCGTGACCCCTAGTAATTGAGTCCCCCATTCTGGGAAAAAGCTTTAGTAGACATTCACATGAGAACATTATCCTTTAGTGTCAGAAATGCAACACATCGGGATAAATGTGAATATATTTCAAATGAGACATTTTTGCTGTGGGCAAGAACATTGTGGACTTCAGAAATGAAGGGGGTTGACTGTCATGCTTCAGTTGAATGATAGAACAAGCTCAAGGGGCTGAATGTCCTCCTTCTATGACTAAGTTGTTTTTTTTGTGAGCTAGTTACAAATACACAATCACACAGGAGCAGATGTTCAAAAAGATCATGGCTGATTTTAATGTGGCCTCAACTCTACATTCTTGCTGACCCCTGATAACCTTTGTCTTCCTGTATGAAAGTCAGCAATTTGGCAATGCAGCATCTATCTCTTCCTGCCCCATGGATATCAGGTCACACAGAGGGCCCATCTTTAACTCCCATGCAAAAGCATTGTTTAGCATTGGGCAAAAATAGAAATTGCTGGAAAAGCTCAGTAGCTCTGGCAACATCTGTGGAAAGAAATGCTGCTGGATCTGCTGAGCTTTCCCAGCAATTTCTATTTTTGACTTTGATTTACAGCATTCACAGTTCTTTCAGTTTTTGTTTAGCATGGGATATTTTGTATGCAGAGTAATAAGAGACATAGTCTTACAGCATGGAAACAGACCCTTTGGTCCAATTAGTCCACACTGACTATGTTCCCAAACCAAACTAGTCCCACCTGTTTGCATTTGGCCCATATCCCTTCAGACCTTTCCTGTTCATGTACTTATCCAAATGTCTTTAAACATTGTAACTGAACCTGTATCCATCACTTCCTCTGGCAGTTCATTCCACACATGAGCCACTCTCTGTAGTGGGGAGGCTTGGCCAATTTTAATCATCTTAAAAGTATGTCTTTTGGCTGGATCCTACACCTGCTATATTGATGATGGTTTTGACATGTTTTCTTAGTAAACCAGCTGTTTTCTTTAACCAAGTGTTGTCCAATGCCCTCCTGGGTTAACACCAGTGAACACAACGACTACAGCCTGTACTGTTACTGCAATCGATTTCTTTATTTATCACTCAGTCAGTTTAACACTACAGCATCAAATTGTATCAGGTTACAAACAAAACTGCCTCAGACTCACTACTGAGACTTAGGTATCACCTGCACTGGTGAGGGAGAGTTGGCCAGGCTTCAGTTATTCAGCTGGGTCTGTCCTCCTTCTCTGAACTTCTGCAATGGTTGCCCCTAGGTTACACTGCTGATGTCTTCAAAACACTATTTTTATATGCTTTTGTTTGTAACTCTAGGAAGTTCGACTCCTGCCCAGGACTCTCGTGACTCTAAGATCATCCACCAAAGGGTCATACAGACAAGATGTGTCTGTTTTATTGTCCTCTCTTCTGTCTTTAGTTTAGTAACCTTGATAGCCATGAAGGTGGAGCAGCTTTTAGGCAGCCCTTATCAATAGATTCCTATTTGATAAGCAGTGTCTAGCTCAATCTTGCATGGGAGGCTACTGTCCCTGTAAAGTTGGCCACTTTTCCCATCATCCTTGTAGACACTTAGCTATTAACCATTCTAGTACAGTGTCAAAATTAAGCAACACAAGCTTGAGAGGTTTGATTTGAGCTGGTGCTGCACTGCTAACATATTCAGGTAACGTGTCTGTGTGTTAAAATGACCACTGGGTTGACATGTGCACAGGGGGATATTAAGCCAAAACACAGGAAGCATTTGCTTCCAAAGTCCTGAGTGAGTATAGCCACGGGAACTCTTTTTGAAAATAAACAGTTGGTAACTTTAGTATTATTTCTGTGGGTCTCGTATTTAAAAATTACTTCCTACTAGTGATAGTGAGGAGACATTTAGCTTAACGATGTTATTGGGAAGGTGGAATTACAGCAAAAATAATCAGACCAGCAAGTTTGTCCTAGTTGGCATTCATTCATGCTGTTAGCTGAAAAGAGATGTGTTGCTGAAGCCTTCTTTGGACTATTCAAGGACAAATACAAAGAATGTGAATTTTTGAACAATCACAACAATTTATACTAAAGAGAAAAACATACTAATAGGCTGGGAAATCAACTCTGGTTGGCAAAAATGTCGCTATGGAGAAAGCAGCAAAAAAAAACTATAGGTCCCCTGAACTCTTGGGTAATTCAACAAAGTTCCAAGGTTTAAACATATTCATTCTGAAGAAGGGTCAGTGGACCCGAAACATTAACTCTGCTTTCTCTCCACAGATGCTGCTAGACTTTCTGGGTTATTCCAGAAATTTCTGTTTTTGTTTCTGATTTCCAGCACTTTTTTTGGTTGTTTAAATGTTTTTGTCCTTTTTGCAGAGAACAGGTCCCTACTCATGAATGTACATCACTTAACAAGTTGTTTTAATTTCTTATGTGTATATTAGGCCATCTGCATTGTTGCCATGAGTTGTTGCTTTAATGGGAGTAGGCCATTCAGCCCATCAACCTTACCTGCCATTTAATATGGCCATGCTGATTAAACTCTTCAATGCCTTTTACCCAGCTCATCCCTTCAGTTATGTTTGACTGTGAGCAGACAGTAAATAGAGGTCACACACCTCTCACTGGAGATCAAGTTGAAACTCACAAGGAGTCCATTGACTCAGGCTGCCCTGCAGTGCTGTGTGGTGCTTAGTTAAGATCTGAGAGCATGGGACTTCCTGACTACAAATGGTTTATGTTTCAAATAAAACAAAAACAAGTCCTGGATGGTGTAGACTACAGTTGCACATGTGCACAATCATGTCATTCTCTGGCACCTCAACAAAGAGCTGCAAACAACTTCAATACCCTGAGATAGTAGGAACTGCCGATGCTGGAGTCTGAGATAACATGGTGTGGAGCTGTAGGAACACAGCAGGCCAGGTAGCATCAGAGGAGCAGGAAAGCTGAAGAAGGGTCCAGACCCGAAACGTCAGCCTTCCTGCTCCTCTGATGCTGCTTGGCCTGCTGTGTTCATCCAGCTCCACACTGCGTTAGCTTCAATACCCTGTCCACAGTCAGGACTGGTTCTTCTACATGGTCTGAATTATCGATCCCAAAGTTGGCAGTTCCCCGCTGCAGAGGCCTGGAATAAAGCAGGAAATCAATAATATTGCCGAGTTCTGTCAATCCATATAGTTAACTCCACAATATTGATCGTCTGATAGTCAGCCAGATAGCCAATCACTTTAACTTAAACTGACCGCTGATGCCAACTGGCATTTGTCACTTTGCATCACAGCCCACTCACTGTAACTCCTCTATTCTGTACCTTCCAGTGTACAGTTGTACCATCTCTCTGTTCACCTCCGGTTAGTTGCCCATGACCTAATGATGAGGAGATAGTGGTGTAGTGGAAATGACACTGAGTTATTAATCCGAGGTCTAGGCTAATGCCTTTGTGACAAGCCTTGGAAGCCCCACTGCCAGCAGGTAAACCCTAAGGTCAGTTATTACATCTGAAGTAGCAAGTTATTCTCATCAAATGGTGATTGTTGTAAAAAAAAAACTTGTCTGATTCAATCCTGTACTCAAAGGAAGGAAATCTGCTGTCCTCAACTGGTCTGGCCTATATGTAACTCCAGACCCACAGCTTAGCTGATCTCAGAAATGAATCAAACCTGTTCCGCAATTGCATAAACACCCATAAGGCCAGAGGAGTAGGAGCAGAAGTAGGCCATTCACCCACATCGAGTCTGCTTCACCATTCAGTGGCTGGTCTGCTAAGCCTTAACTCCACTTTCGGGCCTTTTTCCCATAATCCTTGCTTCCCTTACTCATTAAAAACTTTTCGCAACCTTGAATATATTTAATGACCCAGCCTCTGTGGTAAAGACTGGTTGACAACACTCTGAGGGAAGGAATTCCTCCTCACCTCTGTCTCAAATGTTCAACCCTTTACTCAGAAATAATACCGTCTGGTCCTAGACTCTCGAACCTGGGGAAACTCCATCCACGTTGACTCCAACTACACTTCTCGCTGCCTCAGAAAGGCAGCCAACATCATCAAAGACCCCTCCCACCTGTTTATAATCTCTTCCAACCTCTTCCACCAGACAGAAGGTACAAAAACTTAAACGTACGTACCAACAGGTTGAAGAACAGTTTATTCCGAACTGTTATTAGACTTCTGAATGGACCTTTCTAATTTCAAATCTAATGTTGTTGCTTTTTATGAACCTTCTTTGCAGCTGTAACTTTGTACTCCTCATTCTGTTCTATCACCCTACGATCTTTGTATGGTATAATCCTGCCTGTACTGCATCCGAAACAAATCTTTTCACTGTGCCTAGGTACGTGTGACAATAATAAATCAAATAAAAAAACCACACTCACCGCATCTACCCTGTCAATCCCCCTAAGAATCTGACATGTTTCAATAAGGTGGCCGACAGCTGTGATTGATCTGCCTCTGTGCCATGCAGTCCTGTGGTCGTTCATGTCGCTTCGTCCTTTGATTTTCCTTTTTTCTTTGGTCTTTCCTCCAGCACAACCGGAGTGGCTTCAGATTATCAGTGACACAGAAGCTGACGTCGGCTCCAATCTGGATTGGAAATGTGCAGCAGCTGGGAAACCCCGCCCCACGTGTAGGTGGCTGAGAAATGGCCAGCTGCTAACTTCGAAGGTGTGAATGAAATATAAAACCGCGTTTTCCTGTGCGTTCAAATACAGAGTTTGGAGAATGGCAAATGTGCTTAAAGGTCATGATAGAGAGGGAAGTAAGATCAGTTAGTTTTATTCCATTGACTGTTGGATTTCTAGACATGCTGCATTTAGATATCTTAATCTCCGATCTTAACCTCTCCTCACCTTGAGGTACTGGCATGGTGGCCCTGCGGTTAGCACTGCTGCCTTACAATGCCAGGAACCTGGGTTTGATTCCAGCTTCAGGCGATTATCTGTATGGAGTTTGCATGTTCTCTGCATAGGTGTTCCCCCAGTTTCCTCCCCCCCACAGTCCAAATGCATGTAGGTTTGGGTGGATTGGCCGTGTTAAATGTCAGGTTACAGGGGTGGGATGCTGTTCAAAGGGCTGGTGCAGACTAGATGGGCTGAATGACCTCTGTCTGCATGGTAGGGATTCCAGGTATTTATTCATTTGCAGGAGGTTGGCATTTATTGTTCATCTGTAGTTGCCCTTGAGAAGGCAATGATGGGGTTTCATATAGGACTGCTACTGCCAACGTGGCGAAGGTATTCCTGAAGTACTGTTAGGTAGGAAGTCCATATACCAGGAGCATATACACAAAGACTGCAGCCTGTTACATGTTGGTTAACTAATCCACACATCATCAAGGTTCAGTATGGTTTAGCACACAGCCTGTGTCCTGGCTCCCTCACATGGATTAGTTTGGAACCTTTGATCTCATCGCACTGTTATGATTCAGCTAATGTTAATATTGGACAGATTTCAGAGGGTTAGATCTTGTTAGATCCTAAGGTTGCCTTTTTTTTTCAAATAGTGGCAGTATGTTACTGAACACAGGCTACCAATGTACTTTTAACACAAAGAACAAAACGTTTATTGAACAAGGGAAAATAATATGAACTATATTACACTAGGCAAAAGGATTGGAAAGACTTCATTACGAACACCAGGGACTCAAATTCACACTATTCCTTTTGTTCCAGTGATATCCTTACAATCACCCAAACGTCACCATTATTTCCAAACTAAAGTTTCTCATTTGGGCTGGTACAGCTGCAACCAGTCTCCTTTGGACAAATTTCCGTGCATTTGTGAGATACTGTTTTCTTCAACTGGTATTTGTAGTGATTGTAATGAGGGCAGCCAGGTGGACACATAGAGTATGAGTTCCCTGATTGGTCCAGATTAATAGCTCCAATCGGGGAGCCCTGGCTGACAGGTATAAACAGGAGTGTCAGAGGCTCTGCTCTCTCTGACAACTGCCTCCAAGGAAGCCAGACCAGTGTCAAGTAAATGCACATACAAATAAAGGGTGACTTGGTGACGAGATATGGCCTCTGGAGTATCTCTCCCAAAGCTACCGAAAACAAAATGAAAGCCAAACTCACTATTACTTTAACCTCAAAGCAAACGGATTCCCCAAACTCAGTTTCCAGCAATTTTCCCCCAGATTCTTACTCAAGAGTTCAACACTTCAGCCTGTGATTTGGCCCACACCCATTTATTGACTTTCTGGATTGTTTTGCCTCTTGGTGTCACCAGACCCTAGTCACCAGGCAATAGCAGTTTTTTTTCTCTCATCCACCTTCTTTTCAACGCACTGAACTGTTAAGCCCCATTTCATTTCAAGGGTTTTAAAACCTCCTCAAAGTGCATATAAACACACACCAAGGCCCCTAGCTCTCAAATGATACTTTAACAGTGACTAATCATGTCTTCCTCTTCTTAACACAAAAAGAACAAGATTTATTTTAAATTATAGTTGTCGTCAATGACAAAATCTTCCAGGAAGGGTGGCTTCAACAATCGATCTTGTTTTATCAATACCACAGGACAAGTACAGGTTTGGGGTCTTATTGGCTGTTCAACCAGTTGGCCTTCCTTTATCTCTGACCCTTCGCCACAATGGTTGATCTGCAATTTGACAACTATGGGCATCACAATAGAATTGAATGTTATCCAATGACTACCCATGATGCCCCTCAGCAGGTATGACTGGAAAACAAATACCAGGCAATGAAGGAAGAATGGTGTTGGATATGAGGAGGTTGATAGATATAATTTCACAGGTCCTTCAAACAGCCTTGCTCTTTGCTGTATAATTCTAAGAGACACTAATTAAGGAGGCTAGAAGACACAATACAGTATAGAATTGCTACAACCCATTGAGTCCACACTGATCCTCCAATGAGCATCCCATTCAGACCACACATTATGGACAATTTAGCATGGCCAATTCACCAAACTACACATCTTGGGACTGTGGGAGGAAGCCAGACACGGCATGGGGAGAATGTGCAAACTCCACACAGACAGTCAGCTGGGGGTGAGAATTGAACCCTGCTCCCTGGCACTGTGAGGCAGCAGTGCTAACCACTGAGCCACCATGCCACTCCTTCCAAACATTTGAGCACAACAACACTGGACAACAGTAATCTTTTCCCTTTCGTGCTATGATCCATGGGTTACTTGAAAACTATTTCTAAACACTAGATAATAATATTTTATACTGAGTGGTCACTGGCCAGTGGTTAATTTGAGGCATATCTTTGAATTTGGTAGTGGTACCTGCACAGATTGGATGTGGGATTCCCGATTGCCAAGTTGGTCCATTCAACACCTGTTCCATGCCAAAGCATTCAGGTAACCCTATGGCCTTTCCGAAAGGAGCTTCCTAGACAGTCAGTGGAACTGGGAAACTTGAATGACTTCTCATCTTCTGAAGCTAATGTGGCCATTTGTATTGGCCCCATTGAGTTGGAGGGAGGAATACTATTTCTAAATCCATTATGTTCCCCACTACCCTCTCAGGTATTAACTTTGACTCTTTCAGAACCGCTTTGTAGTCAACAATTGCGCGTTGAGAATTTTGAAACTCATTAAGGACGACTCTGGCATGTACCAGTGTGTTGCCGAGAATAAACACGGGACCATTTATGCCAACGCAGAGTTGAAGGTTCAAGGTTAGTCGAATATTGCTGGTAATAATAACCTCTTCATCTACTGCCACTCTGAGCTGAACTGAAAACTCAACATTGAACGCATGCTCAATGGTCAGAAAGTAGCCACATTTCTGTCAAGGAAATATTGGAATCATAGAGTCATTCAGCATGGAAACAGACCCTTCGGACCAACCAGTCCATGCCAACCATGTACCCAAACTAAACTAGTTCTACCTGCCTGCGCTTGGCACATATCCCCTCCAAACATTTCTTATTCCTGTGCTTATCCAAGTGTCTTTTCAATGTTATAACTGCACCCACATCCACCACTTTGTCTGGCAGTTCATTCCACACATGAACCACTCTCAAACTCATTATTCCCACACACACTGAATGTTCTTCCTGACATTTACCCATGTTTGCATGGCACATTGCACCTTCCCTTTCACAAACTTTGCCTCGTACTCAATGCCTATAAAACTGCACCCCCTTCTTGAACAAAAACAAAGTTGCTGGAAAAGCTCAGCAGGTCTGGTAGCAGCTGTGAAGGAGAAAACAGGGTTAACGTTAATGAACAGTTCTGAGGAAGGGTCACCGGACCCGAAATGTTAACTCTGTTTTCTCCTTCACAGATGCTGTCAGACCTGCTGAGCTTTTCCAGCAACTGTTTTTGTTCCTGATTTACAGCATCCGCAGTTCTTTCAGTTTTTACCCCCTACTTGAAACCTGATTCCCGTTGAGTCCAATGCTGCTACAGTTGACTGATGGTGGAGTAGAAGCTGTACAATGTGAGAGTGAGTGGCTAACAGAGTGTAGGAGTGACGTCTACCTTGTTCTGACAGAATCTGATCTGCTTTGAATTATTCCTTCCAGTAATTTCCTGTCTTCATTCTCAGAATTGGCTCCAGATTTTCAGTCCAAGCCAGTAAAGCGGCTAATTCCAGCGGCGAGGGGAGGGGAGGTTCTGATTGAGTGCAAACCCCGTGCAGCGCCCCAACCAAACATCTTCTGGACTAAAGGGACCGAGATTCTTTCCAACAACACAAGGTCAGTGACAAAAACAACCTCATCAGCAAGACATGCCACAAGGCAACAGGCTTTGTGGAAGATGTCCATTGAATTGAATTGAAGAGTCAAGACCCAGTGCAGGGTAGGGCATAGCCCCCGTGCAGAGCATAGCCCCTGTGCAGAGTGTAGACAATGGGGAGGCAATGGCCTGGTGGTATTATCACTGGACTGTTAATCCAGAAACCCAGATAATGTTCTTGGGACCCAGGTTCGAATCCTGCCATCGCAGAAGATGGAATTTGAATTCAGTAAATATCTGGAATTAAGAATCTAATGATGATTGTGAATCCATTGTCAATTGTTGGAAAAACCCATTCGTTTCACAAATGTCCTTTAGGGAAGGAAACTGCCATCCTTACCTGGTCTGGACTACATGTGACTCTGGGCAATTAGGGATGGGCAATAAATGCTGGCCTAGCCAGTGATGCCCTCATCCTGTTAATGAATAAAGGAAAAAAAGACTCTGTGCAAAATCCCGTCACAATTAGAGAGCATTGGAAGAAACCTGCACTTGTGGTGATTGTTTGAGTGATGTAAAGAGGTGGGGTATGGCCTCAATCCAGTGGAATGTGATAGCTGATATTCCCCATGATCTTGAGCTCTGTCCTCAGCTTTCACCAGGTATATCAATGGTTTAAATGAAATTGAGCTTATATTGGAGATTGCAGAGTTTGTCAAGTCATGAGGCACACTATGCAGTAAACAGTTACAGCCGGACAGAGGCAGATGAAGTAAATGGAGGAAAAATGACGTCAGAGCAATCCATGGTATCATACAGAACTCTAGGAGGCCACTCAGCCCACCAGGTCTGTGCTGTCCATTTGAACAAGTTGCTCACTTAGCTACTGTCATTTTCCCCTACTCCTCCTAATCTTTTCCTTTTCCAAATTGTTTTCAAGTGCATCCCAGTTAACAATCTGGAATGCGCTGTGCAAGAGCGGAGAAAGCAGATTCAGTGACAACTTTGAAGAGCGAACTGGATGTACTTGTACCCATGAAGAGGAAACATTTGCAGGATGACGGGGAGAGAGCAAGAGGGGTAGATTCAAAGAGCTGGCATGGTTATGATGGACCAATTGGCCTCTGTGATCATACACTGAGAAGTTTTGAGAATTTATTCTTCTACTCAGTCTGTTATTAGTGAATACTGTAGTAGAACACGGCCATCTATGAAAGAGGGCCACTGGTTGGGCCAGCAATTATTTCTCTTACTAGGAAGCCTTTGATAATGGAGAGTCACTTCCTTGAACCTCAGTGGTCTGTGTGAATGAATACTCTCTGTGTCAGTTCCAGTGATGTGTTACACGTTTCAGAGGAACCATGTTGCAGTGCACCCTATACTACATACGGGGTCAGGACAGCTGTGATTTTTCCCCAGAGATCATGAGTAAAGTCAGGCAGGTTTTCATGGTAATCTAGTCATTACACAGTCACCATTACCATTGCTAGCTTTTAACTGAACATTTAGTTGATTGGCTGAGTTTAAATTATCCAACTGGAATGGGATGTGAACTGATACCTGCAGCTCCGAACACTGGATTACTAATTCATGCTGGATTAGTCTAAATACACAGATTTGCCAGAGATCAAATATTCCTAGTCTCAAAGAGTTTAACGATTTTGTAGAACACGCACATCCAGCAAGAAGCCAGAAGGTACACATTCAGGTGTCAGGGAGGTACAAAAGTACTTTTTAAATGACCTTTCCAAGTTGGCGTGAGCTGACAAAATGAAGTGATTTGTCGGAGGGATTGAAACAGAAAATACAATGATCTGTCTCCAGTGGGGCAGAGGCAGTGAGGCTCAAACGATGGAGTGTCTGTCATTGCTGGGACTGAGATGAGTGTGTGGAGGTTAGGGAGGGGTTTCTGAACAGGATGTGTGACTGGCAAGCTTCCCTTTGATAAGTAGGAACAAAGCTGCGGGGGTTTTAAACAGTAATCCTAACCTCAAATTCATGTCACTGAGGTACAAGGACCAAGTCCATGTGGCTAAGGTTGGAGTGGTGTTATGGGTTTTGGACAGGAGAGAGGTTACAGTATGAGAGATTCTGAGTACGTTACAAGTTTATGTTGTTTAAAGTAATGGTTCTGAAAGAGTTAATGTTGAAGTTACATTAAGGTCTACCCAATCTGACGATGTCATTTAACCTATGGATGGAAAAGAATCCGTTGGCATGAGGTCCCTATGGAGACCAACGTATCACTTCTGACATCTATTTGTCTTCATGATTACACCTTGCCAGTCAATGTGACTTGTGGCTTTTGCTACTGTGCAATAAACTACATTTTACATGAGTCAAGAATGTTGAGAAGAATAATGGGGGCTCCCATAGAAACGTTTAAAATTCTATCAGGACTCGACAGCGTAAATGCAGGAATAATGTTCCCAATGACCAGAGAGTCCAGAATCAGGGGGTCACAGACTAAGGAATCTGGGGTAGGCCATTTAGGGAAGAAATTTCTTCACCCATAGGGTGGCGAACCTGTGGAATTCTCTGTCACAGAGAGCAGTTGAGGTCTAAACATTGAACGTTTCAAGAAGGAGTTAGATCTATTTCTTATGTCTAAAGGGACCAAAGTGTACAGGGAGAAAGCAGGAACTAGGTACTGAGTTGGATAAACAGCCACGATCACGTTAAGTAGCGGAGTAGCCTTGAAGGACTGAATGATCTATTCCTGCTTTTATTTTGTATGTTGCAAGAGCCTTTCCACATTAACACTCAATAGTGGTTTACACAGCTATTTAGATAGCCTCTAGAACTCAGTATAGGTTTCTGATGACCACCTGATTTTTGTTCCTGTTACAAATTAACCCAACAGGGGCTGTCTAGCTTGTTTATAGATTTAGTTTAAAAGAATATAAAGGGACACTGGTGTCAGCTTTCTACACCAAACAGAAGCCAGAAGTTGGTACTGCAACTCGAAAACTCCCTTTGTGGGGTCTCCTTAGCCCATGAGGCACCCAATGATAATTTGACCAAATGTCTGGTCTTCAGGGTGTTTGATAATTGTGCTACTACCATAAATCTCTGTTTTGTTCAAACAGAACAACTGTATTTGCAAATGGCACCTTGAGGATTCGGAACATAAGCCGAATGGATGAAGGAAAATACACCTGTTTTGCAGAGAATTCCAAAGGGAAGGCAAACAGCACAGGCACTGTGTCAGTCAGAGGTCAGTCTGTTTCTTCTGGTCACTAAACAACACCCCAAAAGATCTCGTCTCTCTTTCTGAATGTTTACACAAGTTCTGATGATCACTTCCCTCTCAGTCGCCGTTCTGTACCTTTTGCATCTTCCTTTCTTGACTCACGCTCCTGTTCCTCCCACATTCTCACAGACGCTACTAAAATTACTCTCGCTCCATCCAACGCTGATATCAACCTCGGCGAAGATGTGGTGCTGCAGTGCCATGCAAGCCACGATCCCACCATGGACCTCACATTCACCTGGTCGGTTAATGACTCTCCTGTGGACTTTGACCTCATGGGGGAGCACTTCCATCGCGTTTCAATGGTGAGTACGCTTTCAAGTTCCTCCCTGGCTTCATTCGTCATTATTAGCGCGACTTCCTCCAACTCTGCAGCTGTCCTCGAACTCTGCTGACCTCTGATTCTGGCATCTCGTACTTGCTCCTTTTTAATCAGTCCCCCATGTGCAGCCTTGCCTTCAGCTGCCCTAAGGGCCTAGACTCTGGAATTCCCTCCTTAACTCTCCAACTCCCTTTTCCACTTCTTTAAGACAACCTTCAAAACCTAACTCTGACCGAGCTTGTGATGACTTGCCCTTCTATCTCCTCATGTTGTTCAATGTCAAATGTTAATTGGCAATGCTTGTGTGAAGCAACTTGGGACGCTTGCTGCATTAAGAAAGCTGTAGGAATGCGATTTGTTGTTGGTGCTTTGTCTGTTTGCCTGGATGTGCGAGAAATATAATTTCAGCAAAAATACTATTGCTTTGTTAAAAGCTGGATCACTAAACATGAATATTTATTGAACATCAGCGTTAATGTACGTAGTGCACAATGAAGCGATAAGTAAAATATTTAGAACTTTGCCAGTCAATCATTTATTCCGCAACAGCATATTCTAAGTTAGTGCAGTGCTCTTGTACAAATGCTTACTGAACATTAGTAAGATAGATTTTCAAATATTTCATTGCACTGTAGCACTAGATGGCATGATACCTTCAAGAAATGATTCCTGGGATAGAATTAATAGTCATTTGGAAAAATGTAAATTGATTCGAAACAGTCAGTAACAATCCTTTGTTAAGGAAAAGTCACACCGGGTCTCTGGAGTTGTTTGAAGAGATAGTGCATAAGGGTAAAGGTGTTGATATGGTGTACCTGGATTTCCAAAAGGCACTTGATGCAATGCCAAACAGCAGGCCTGTGAGGAGAGTCATAGCTCATAAAGTAGAAGGGGCAGTAGCAACATGCTGAGGAATAGAAAATAATGTTAGGAATGCAATAGTAAATGGGTATTTCTTTTGGGCCTGGCAAAGACTTGCAGTGGAGTTCACTGGGGGCCGGTACTTGATTTTCCTCATCGATATAAGCGATCCAGATCTTGGTGCGCCAGGGACAATTTCGAAGCTTGTGGACAACATCAGACCTGTGGGAATTCCAAACTGTGAGGGGAACAACGTTAAAGTTTTTTAACAAAAAGATATTCAGAAATTCGTGGATGGCAGATAAAGTTCAATTCAGAGAAGTGTGAACAGATGCCCTTTGAAGGAAGAACATTCGGAGATAAAAGGTATTATTCTAAAGGGTGTGTAGGAGCAGAGAGATCCAGGTGTGTACGTACATATGTAATTAAAGGGAAGGACATTAGGAAGAATTGTAATAAGGCATGCGGTATTCTAGGCTTCACAAATAGGGGCATGGAGTACAACAGCAGGGATAGATCATGAATGGCCAACACAAACCTTCCTCACTTGTATAAACAGACCCCCCTATAAATACACATTCACACGTACACACATTATATACTTTAAATTATAAACATACAAACCCAAGAGAATTTTTAATGTTGATGTACAGCCATAGTGGGAGCCAGCCTACGTCATTGATCACAGGGATGATGGGTGAGCAGGAGTTACTGTGAACTAGGACCTATAAGGTCAGGTATTGGCTGGGCTGTAGCTTATGGAGGCTGGTACTTTGGAGGCTGGCAGAGAGAACACGGGACTCTGATTCATACTGTTGCCTGTCTCTCTCACGAGGGATCAGGAACTTGGGCAGGTTCTCCCCCCACGGATTCTGCTCTTTGGGATGACAGGGTAATGACCCAAGGCATCAGGTCTGGAAGAATAAAATAGCCAGTGCTTTTCACAGCTGTGAGTTATTCTAACTCATGTTCGTACACTCGTTACAAAGACCAAGATGCAGTCGCTACACAGATCAAAGGCATTTGTTCAGTTTGTTGTTTCGACGAGTGCAATGGAAAATTAGAGCCTGGGAGGGTCTGCTATTACTGCCTAGGAAGGACTGTCTGGAATTGTGTGTCCATAAGAGTATGCTCTTGTTGCCTTCCACTGGAGTGACTAGGAGAAACTGGTGTCAGGTTGTAGATATTTTCGCTGAACCAGTGGGTTTGGTTGCAAACGTTTCATCACCCCGCTAGGTAACATCGTCAGTGCGCCTCCGGTGAAGTGTCAGTGTTCTGTCCCGCTTGTTATTTATATGCCTCGGTTTGTTGGGGCGTTTGGTACCACTTCTGGTTCTGTTTCTCAGTGGTTTGGACACAGGGTCTAATTCAACGTGTTTGTTGATGGAGTTCTGGTTGGAATACCAGGCCCCCAGGAATTCCCAGGCGTGTCTCTGTTTGGCTTGTGCGATTATGAATGTGTTGTCCCAGTCAAATTTGTGTCCCTCGTTGCCTGTGTGTAGTGAGATAAGTGAGAATCGGTCGTGTCTCTTGGTGGCGAGTTGGTGTTCATGTATCCGTATTGTCAGTTTTCTCCCAGTTTGGCCTATGCAGTGTTTCTCACAGCCCTTGCATTGTATTTTGTATATTACACCGGTTTTGCTGGTTTTGTGTATGGGATCCTTTATGTTTGTCTGTATTTGTTGTCGCAGGTTCGTTGTTGGTTTGTGGGCTACCCTGATACCTAGGGGTCTGAGTAGTCTTGTGGTCATCTCTGAAATGTCCTTGACGTATGGTAGGGTGATTAGTGAGTCTGGTCGTGTTGTGTCTTCCTGTGGTGGTCTGTCTTGGAGGTAACGGCGGATTGTGCTTTTCGGATATCCAATCCTTTTGAAGACTCCGTGTGGGCGCTCCTGTTCTGCTTTGTATAGTTCCGGGTTGCTGCAATGTGTTGTGGCTCATTTAAATAGTGTCCTGATGCAGCTCCATTTGAGGGCATTGAGGCAGTTGCTGATGTAATTGAGTATCTGGTCCGTATGTGTGGTCTTTCTATATACTGGAGGTCCCCGTTGTTTTTGCGTTCTACCACTACATCCAGGAAGGGTAGTCAGTTGTTGTTCTCTTCTTTTGTGAATTTTATCCCAGTGAGGATGTTGTTTATGTGTTGGTGGGTTTCTTCTAGTTTTGTGTGTTTGATAATAACGAAGGTGTCATCTACATATCGGACACAGAGTTGGGTTGTATAGTGGGGAGCGCTGTCCATTCTAACCTTTGTATTACTGCTTCTGCAATCAGTCCTGATAATGCGGATCCCATTGTTTGTATATGCCGTTGGTGACTTTGATGATGTTGAGGAGTTCTTGGGAGGGATGGATGGAGTCGGTGGTGTTGTCCACAAAGTATCTCAATTTCTGCTGTAGTTCTTAGGCAAGTCTATATGTTGGTGTGCCTGGTAGTCACTACAACAAACTGAGGCATATAAATAACAAGCGGGACAGAACGCTGACGCTTCACCGGAGGCGCACTGACAATATTACCCAGCAGGGTGAGGAAACATTTGCAACCAAACCCATCGGCTCAGCGAGCATGTCTACAACCTCATCCACAACCCAAGCTACAAATCTTCTCGAAAATTGAACACAGCATTATAAAAGTGGCCTCACCAATGTCCTGTACAGCCACAACATGATGTCCCAACTCAATGTTCTGACCAATGAAGGCAAGCGTGTGAATGATTAGGGAGGAGTCACTTTTACCACTTACGCACACTGCAGTGTCTCTATCTCTTTACTTACAGCGGGAAACCATTGGAGACCTCAAGATAACCAATGTACAGCTGAAACACTCTGGAATATACACCTGCACTGCCCAGACAGTGGTGGACAGTGCTTCGGCATCAGCAATGCTGGTTGTGAGAGGTGAGGACCATTACACTGAGTTACGACAGTACTTGCAATACACTAACAGGCTATTCAGCTTTAATTGGTCTGTCGAGATTTGAATGTTCTACAAAAGCATCCTTCCAACTTTTGTCATTTAACCCAATCAGCACACTTCGATTTCTTGCTCTCTCGTATCTTTACATTGCTTTCTCTGTTCATCTCAACCATTACCTGGAGTGAAAATGAGAAAATTAGTACAGATGTTTAAATTTATGAAGGGTCTCAATAAAGTAATTAAGCAGAAACTGTTTCCATTGTAATCAGTTTTAAGGTGGTTGGCAAGAAATCTTTTAGACCGTGCATTGTTGCGATCAAAGGTGCACTGCCTCAAAGGACAGTGAAAGAGGATTCAAGTTGCAAAATGGAATTTGGTGCATACTTGGGAAAAAGATTTTGCAAGGTTCATTGAAAGAGCAGGAATGTAGTCACTTTTTCCAAGAGTCATCACAGACATGATGGGCCAAATGGCCTCCTGCTGTGTTAGAAGATTGGGTGATTAAAAAAAGAAGGGAGAAATGAAATGTCATAGATTTATACACCACGGATATAGACCCTTTAGTCCAACTGATCTGCACTGACCAGATATCCTCCCATTTGCCGATATTTGGCCCATATCCTTCTGAACCCTTCCTATTCATGTACCCATCCAGATGCCTTTTAAAAGTTGTAATTGTACCAGCCTCCACCGCCTCTTTGGCAGTTTGTTCCATACATGCACCACCCTCTCTGTGAAAAAGTTACCCCTCAGGTACTTTTTAAATCTTTCCCCTCTCACCTTAAACCTATCCCTTCTAGTTTTGGACTCCCCTACCCTGGGGAAAAGACCTTGACTATTCACCCTATCCATGCTCCACATGATTTTATAAACCTATGTAAGGTCACCCCTCAGCCCCCAACGTTTGAGAGAAAAAAACCCCAGCCTATTCAGCCTCTCCCATAACTCAAATCCTCCCCAGTCCCAGCAATTTTTTTCTGAACTCTTTCAAGTTTAACTTCTTTCATACAGCAGGGAGTCCAGAATTGAACACAGCATTATAAAAGTGGCCTCACCAATGTCCTGTACAGCCACAACATGATGTCCCAACTCAATGTTCTGACCAATGAAGGCAAGCGTGCCAAACGCCTTCTTCACCACCCTGTCTATCTGTGACTCGACTGTCAAGGAACTATGCACCTGCACCCCTAGGTCTCTTTGTTCAACATCACTCCCTTTAATGCCCTGTTATTAACTGTAAATCCTACTTTTGCTTGTCTTACTAACTGCAACGCCTCACATTTATCTAAATTAAACTCCATCTGCCACTCCTCAGCCCATTGGTCCATCTGATCAAGGGAGTGCAGTGATTAGAAACTGAACACAGATCAAACGAGCAGAATGAGTGGATAGTTGCATGTGACATGAATGGACAGGCTGGCTCTCAGTCTGCTGGGTTTTTAGAACAGCTTGACATTCAAATCCCTGGGGACTTGGGACTTCATTTTTGGTTTTTTTAATTGATATTGGACTGATGTATATGAATCTTTCCAGCCTCCCTTGTTAATTACAGCTCGTTTTGATGTGGAAAACATCAGAGAGATGTGACATATAATCAGCTGCGTGCAGATAAAGGGCTGGTTACTTCCGTGAGTGCTAAACTCTCAAGGTCCAACAAACAGCTGGTGTGACAGATGCTTCCGTAAACTCTCAGGGCCACAAAGGCCCCTTTCATCAAATAATTAAAGGGGAAAGGAAAACCTTGGGAATTGCTTTTCATTCTGATCATTCTCCTAAGCTTTGTTTTATTGAAGAGAACAAGACAAAAACAAGGTTTGATTGGTTTTTTTTTCCATAAATGTCAATTGCCTTGCCGGCCCACAGGACTTCATGATGGGTGGGCGGATTGTTGCCATGGTTACTCTAGAAAGACTTGTTCCAATGTTTGTAATGAGGTTACCCTCAGCTCTGCACAAACTCCCAATGTTGGGCTGCCAGGATCATCTGGGAGTCGGCGGGGTTGGGAGAATAATGTCCTGTGGCACATGCGGTGCAGGAAGAAGCAAGGGAATAAATATTCCCAGAATAAATAATCCTGGCATTAATTAAGGAGAGCTGTTGTGGATTTGTTAAAGGCAAACCATGTTTTAATTGATGTGATTGAATTTTTTGCTAGCTTGTGGAATGAAAGGGAGCTTGGAGATAAAGTTGACTGAAGAACAGAAAGTAGAGAGTATCGCTGACGGTTCTGGAGGAGGTTATATAATGTGGTCCCCTGAGGGGACTGCTTTTCTTGTCCTACATTAATAACCTAAATAGGCGTGCAGGATACAACTTCAAATTTGCTGAGCACATAAAACTTGGAAATATTGTGAACTATGAGCAGGATTGTGATAAAACTCAAGAAGAAAGCACTATGGGACAGTCAGGCATTATGGTGAGAGATTCGTTTAATGCAGAGAAGTCTGGACTGTTACAATTTGTTAGCGAGAATGAGGAGAGACAACATAAAGGATACAATTTAACATAAAGGGTTGCAGGAGCAGAGAGACCTGGGGGTATATCTGTTAATAAACCAATGAAGTGTCCCATGAGAAAGGGTCATTTAAAAAGCCACTGTAGCCAAAACAAAAACTCTGAAAGAAACTGGAGTTAAAATGTGATTTCATAGAATTCCTACTGTGTTGAAGCAGGCCATTTGGCCCATCGAGTTCACACCAACCATCTGAAGAGCAGCCCATCCAGGCCTACTGTCCCCACCCTATCCCTGTATTTGTCACAGCTAATCCACCTAGCCTGTACAATTTAGCACAGCCAATCCTAACCTGCATATCTGTGGGAGGAAACCAGAGCACCCAGAGGAAGCCCGTGCAGGCTCGGAGGGAATGTGCAAACTCCACACAGACAGTTACCCGAGACTGGAATTGAACCCAGGTCCCTGGCACCATGAGGCAGCAGTGCCCACCACTGAGCCACCGGGACGTCATTTTGTGCGACGCTCATACACTCCAGCTCCTGTGGTACCCACCAGTCACAGGAGGATGTAGGCACTGTGTGCTCCCTCTCCAAGGATAGAGAATAGAGGCAGGTATTTAGGTGGAACAAGCCCACTCAATTGCCCACTGCCTAGACCTGTTAATGATCACCTTGGCCAGACCGTGGACCAACACTACAAGGAAGTCCTCCTGTCCATCCCTTCACCTCGAGTGGATGAAGCATGGGACTGAGGTGCAACCCAAAATTGAGGAGCAGCCACTCCAGGTCATAGAGGAGGGGCTTTGTGTACTCTGTGTAATAATGGAACACAGTACCCAGGGCTACTCAAATCAGTGAATGGATAAAGCTAATGATGCAGGAAGGTTTCAACAGCAAGGGTGTTATAGTGAACCATTATAACTCGCTGGTTCAATGTCAACTGGAGGATTGTATCCAAGTCTAGACACTGAGAATGGCAAGGCATTAGAGAGGGTTCAGAGAAGGTCCACAAGGATGGTTTCAGGGATGACAGACTTCCCATTTGGATTACCAAGATTGATGTCCTTCTTAGATGATAGAGGAGATTTAGCGAGGGGTGCTCAAAACCATGAGGGTTTTGGACCGCGTAAATAGAGGGGGTAAAAATGTTCCTGTTGGCAAAAGATTCAAGAGCCAGAGAGCAAGAGTTTAAGGTAATTGGCAAAAGAAGCAACAGCGACATGAAGAAGAATCTTATTTTGCAGTGAGCAACTGGGATCTGGAATACAATGTCTGACAATATGGTAGAGGCAGGTTCAATCAAGGCCTTCAAAGGAGAATTGGATAAATTATCTGCTGTGGAAGGATTTGCAAGGGAGTACAGCAGGCAATTGGGAACAGGTGAGGTGCTGCTGCAGAGAACCAAAATAGACACAATGACCCAAGTGGACTGTAGATGCTGTGACCATTCCAGGAAAGTTTTAAAAGAATCAATTTTTTAAAAAAAAAGAGCTTACATTTTTGAGCTCCTCAGTTTGTGAGTGTTAAAAATCTTGGAGAGTAGTTAGAGAGAAGGGCCATTTGACTGATGGCTTCCAATTATGTAGTGGGGAGTCTTTTTGCTCGCCCATTGTTTTATGGGAGGGGCTAGCTGTGATAATGCATCTATTGTACATCCATTGGGCTGGGGCGGTTGGCGACACAATCAAATCTCCAGGAATACATCCAATCAGATCTGGAAAATCCTGATGCCAAATGCAGACCATGCAACTGCTATCGTTAACACAAGACCATAAGACGTAAGAGCGGAAGTAGGCCATTCAGGCAATTGAGTCTACTCTGCCCTTCAACGAGATCTAATAATCCTCAGCTCCACTTTTCTGCCTTTTCCCCATACCCCACAATTCCCTTACTGATTAAAAATCTGTCTATCTCAATCTTGAATGTACTTTATGACCCAGCCTTGATAGCCCTCTGTGGTAAAGAATTCCACAGATTCACTGCCCCCTGAGATAAGAAATGCCCCCTCATCTCTTAAATAGGTGATTTTTTTCACTCTGAGATTATGCCCTCTGGTCCCAGACTCTCCCACAATGAGAAATAACCTTTCTACCACTCTGTAAACCCCCGAAAGAACCTTATATATTTCATCAAGGTCTCCTGTTATTTTCCTAAAATCCAATGAGTACAGTCCCAATCCACCCAGCCTCTCCTCCCAAAAAAATTGCCTTCATATCTAGAATCAACCCAAGTGAACCTTCTCTGTGTTCTGACTAGTACTTTGTATACTTTTAGCAAAATGTCTACTTTAATAATCCATTCCCTTTGAAATAAAGACCCAATATTTGATGAACCTTCCCTGATACCCGCTCAGTGTTATGATTCATGCACTCGGACCCCCAAATCCCTCTAACTGCACATTTCTGTAGTCTTTCCCTATTTAAAAAGTATTTAGCTCTTCTGTTCAACTTCCCATTTTCCCACACAGACATGGCTTAAATCCGACTAGGGAAGCAGCTTATGGAATTCAATTAATGATTCTGGAATTAACGGCTAGTCTCAGTGATGGTGACCAGGATAACTACCATTAGTTGTTGTAAAAATCTGTTCACTGAAATCTTTTACAAAAGAAAATCTGCCATCCTTACCTGGTCTGGCCTGCATGTGATTCCAGACCCACAGTAATGAGGTTAACTTTAAATGCCCACTGACATGGCCCTACTCAGTTCAAGGGTAAGTAAGGATTGGCCACAAATAGGAACATACCATAGAGACATAGGGATTAGGAGCAGGAGGAGGTAATTCAGCCCTTCGAACCCGCTCCACCATTTATCATGATCATGGCTGGTCTTATCCTGGTCTCAACTCCAGTCTCCTGCCTGCTCCCCATAGCCCTTTATCCCACTTCTCATCAGAAACATATCTATTTCTTTCTTGAATCTGTTGATTGATTCTGCCTCCACTGCACTCTAGGCATTGAGTTCCACAGATTCACGACCGTCTGAGAGCAATAGTTTCTCCTCATCTCAGTTTTAAACCTACCTCCTCTCACTCTATAGATATAGTTATTTAAAATTCATTCAGAGGATATGGGCTTTGCTGGCTGGGCCAACATTTTCTGCCCATCCCCAATTGCCCAGAGGGCAGGTAAGAGTCAATTACATCGCAGTGGCTTTGGAGGCACATGTAGGCCAGACCAGATAAAGATGGCAGATTTCCAAATGGGTTTTCCCAACAATCATTGTCACCATGAAATTTTGAGATTTTTATTGAATTCAATTTCCACCTGCTGTCATGATGGGATTTGGACCTGGGCATTACATGGGTCTTTTAATTAATAAGCTAGCGTTAATATCATTAAATCTATCTCCTCCCCTTAGGTTAGGTCCTTAGTGAAGAGTTGGTGTTGGTTCCAGAGCAGATAAAGCTCCAGGTATGGTTGTTTCAGCCAAATGCAGTGACGCTGAAGTGTATGCTAGCTCCAGGAAGAAACTATCGCAGTTTCAGGTTAAAAATTGAAGTCCCAGGTGACATAACCTATGGAGGTGTTAGATTCAGGGACGCTGTAGGAGCACATTAGCTCTGAAGAAAAGTCATCTAGACCCGAAGCATTAGCTTGCTGTCTCTCCACGGATGCTGCCTGATCCATTGTGATTTCCAGCATTTTTGTTTTCAGCACAGATTCAGGGACACTGCCATGAGCACAGTACAAGGGGTGTTTTGTGAACTATATAACAGCCATTTGTTTCTTTTCAATTTATAGGGGAGTATTTTGGAAATAATGGGATTTTGCTTTTACAATGTGTTCAGAACCTTTGAACTTGTATTAAACATAGTCGGTTTGGATCGTTCCCTTTTATCTTTGTTCCTTTTGTAAAAAGCTTCAGTTTTGACTTTGAAACAAAATCCACTGCATCGTGTGCTGATGTTTCAGCAAGAGACCACTTCATTAAAACCAAAACAAATAAAGTCATGATCGAACAAACTAGGTTCCTGTCTGGGATCTGACTTTTCCATTAATAAAGTCAGCTGGGTGCTGATTTATGATGATTATACAATTAAAAAAAGCAATTGTAATTCACAATGTAGTTATACACAATCATTAAAATAAAAATAAAGTCTAAAGTAATAAAGTGATTGCACAATTATGAATATTTCAGTATGCAAATAATTACAGCAGGTTGGTAAACATGGATCTCCTAAATTTACAGAATAAGAAGGAAAGGACTACTTCACACTGAATTTTGTATTAAAGTACTTAAATCATGTTTCACCAGGGTGAGTTCAAAATAATTGGCAAAAGAACTAGATGGAAGATGCAGTAAAATTTTCTGTTAATTTTTCAAGTGTACTAGAAATGTGACGGAATAATATTCCATTCCAACTTCTATGAAACAAGCAGATAAAATCAAAGGGGACTGATTTGATTGGTTATGGTGCATAAACAGGAATTTGGGACCAAATTAAACAGCTATTTCAACAGATCAACAAAGATATTATAAGCCAAATGGCTTGCTTTTATGCTGTAAGATTCCACAATCCTAAGACTGACAAAAAAACATGTAAGCACCAGATACCAAAAATTTCACAGAGAAACGACCCTGATATAAGAC
>NC_063356.1:7410988-7423894 GCF_021869965.1 Rhincodon typus | reverse complement strand
CCCTGATATAAGACCCTTTGTTTCAGCCTATTCTGGTGCAATTGTACTTATTTCTTCCTGTATTGAAGTTAAATCATCATTCCCCACCCCAGTTCTAGAAGATTACATTTTGTCTCTTGCTTCAGTGCAGTTGTTACAAGATGTCTAATATCTTTTTCAATTCTAGATATGCAGCGATGTTTGTTCTTTCAACTGTCTCACCCCTAAGCTCTGGAATGCCTTCCCTACATTTCTCATCTTTATTTCCAAATCCCTCCTTACACTCACCATTCTCTATCCCTACATCACCCTCCAGCCCCACAACCCACCAAGTGTTTTGTATTCCTCCAATTCTAGCTTCCTGAGCATCTCCAGTTTTAATCATTCCATCATTCGTTGCCATTGAATGTTCAATTCTCCTCCCTAAAACTCTGTGCCTTTAAGAACTTCCTTAAAACCCACCACTTTATCCACATTTTTGGTCACCTAACGTGATATCTACAGTGGTATCTCAGTGTCATATCTTGCCTAGTTGTTCTGTTGTCAAGAGCCTTTTGGACATTGAAGGCGCTATATAAATGCATGATATTGTTGTTTCCCAGGTCCACCCGGTCCTCCAGGAGGTGTTGTGGTGAAAGAAGTTAATGATAGTTCGGTGCTGCTGAGTTGGAGTAGAGGCTTTGATAACCACAGCCCAATTGGCAAGTACATAATACAAGCCAGAGCATCACTATCTGACGAATGGAAGAATGTCAGAACAGGTATAGTTAGCACTGTACTAGATATATTTCCCTGTTTAAAGATTTGGGTGTGATGATGGCATACTGATTATGTGATTTGTAGTAGTCTGTGAGAGGCAAATGTGTTAATGTTTTATTAGTCGCATTGTTAAGTTTGTTAATGTCTTTATTTGAGGTTAGGAGAAACAGATGATGGCTATTAATTACAAATTAGAAAGGCATGGCTGCTGTGGTGCAGTGGTAATGTTCCTACTTCTGGACTAGAAGGCCTGAGTTCAAGTCCAGAAGTGTGTCATAACATCTCTGAACACGTTGATTTTTTTAAAAAAGAAATCTTTATGTAGGAGACAGCTGAGAGATTAGATGTGGGATGAAAGATGTGAGAATGAGGAAGTCGATAAACTCTAAAAGAAATGATATGTTCCTTGATTTCAGTCTCATCAATTGGCTTGGAATCTATTGACTGCAGTCATAGAGGCAGGTTTTAAGACTAAAGAAAATGTTACAGAATTTTAATTCTGTGAAATGTGCACCCAAGTTTCCAGCTTTGGCAATCCAAAAAATATGAGGTTAATAATTTTTAGCAATGTTTCACATATTAGTCGTCTAGATGGATATTCTCATATGTTTGGGTTAATCATGTTCTTCAAGAGAAAGAAAAATAAAAGTTGCCCATTGACTTGGAAAACCAAGAAAATAAAAAGGATTGTTAAAAGCACTGTAGATGCTGAAACACTGTCACTAGTAGAAGCCATGATGTGGAGGTGCCGGTGTTGGACTGGGGTGGACAGAGTCAGATGGCACACGACACCAGGTTATAGTCCAACAGGTTTATTTGAAAACACAAGCTTTCGGAGCACTGCACCTTCGTCAGGTGGGAAATTTTCCATAGTATATTGTCCTGTTTGGGACAAAGTTCATTTGAAGAGGATGTCCTGGAGAACAAAAGTTCAGAATTGCCCTTGCCACCATAAAAGAGATGTTGGAAAGAAAAGAGATTTCTAAATAAAATGGCTTGAGACAAGCCATCAATTATCAGATTGTTTCTCCTAGAAAAGTTCTAACCCTAAGAAACTATTAGATATCCTCAAAGTAGAGCAACTTTGGTTACAATGAGAATATGGGATAGTGTATTATCAGGTTTTGTCTTTAATTGCTTTTGTATTATTTCTGCATGTTGGAAAAACGTATTGAAAAGAATTGGGAATACAGGATCTGTTAACGATTGGTTGTATTATACAGGGCAACACGAAGGATGGATAGAAACTCATTTTGCTTTAATTACTCATGGAAAGTCTGCTTTAAAAATTGTAATTTTAAAAAGAGGAGAATCTGATCCTTTTGACCAATCTCTTGGCAGAACCACTTTTTTAAAAAAAGTTTAAGGTAACCTGCAGTTCTTACTACCTGTTTAAAGTAACCTGTTCTTTAATAACTGCAAAAAGATTGAATTAGGAGCAAATTACTGCAGATGCTGGAATATGTCCTGGAAATCACAGCAGGTCAGGCAGCATCCACTGTGATTTCCAGCATTCTTTTTCATTTTGATGTTATTTGTGGTGGTTTTATTTCCCATAAATGGACTGCCATGTCCACCCCCCAACATCGTTGGGACCAGCAGTGCAGCACAGCAGAAAGTCAGCTTGGGGGCAGGGGAAGAGAGATTACTGAAATCAATCACTTTAAATTCACCGCAGCAAGATTCCTAGTTTAACCTCACAACAGGCCAAAGCAAAATTTACCAGGAGCAGCTTGTTTGGAATGTTAACCTTTCTTTTATCTGGAATAATCAACTGTGGGTGGCAGTGCGGAGGAGGAGAATGCTGTTTATTTGTTTGTTCTTATTTGTTCTGCTGGTGTTGCATCTCGTGAAGGTATTGAACTTTCAGATGCAGGAGTGCGTTCAAGGATTACCAGGCCTCAGGTAAATGAGGCAGCAAACCCAGTCTACACAGCTGTCCCAGATTGCCCTTCGGACTGTACAAGTTGAAGGTTAATCACCAGACAACTGCTATAACCGAGAACCAAGAGAAAAATTAAAGGGCTTGTGGAATTAAGGGCCCATTTATGTACTAATTTTGTTTCAACACTTCAGTTGATTTGAAAGCTACGGCTCAGTTTATAGCCGCTAAATCACAAGATTCCAGTTTTTAAGTCCCAATCTTGATACATATTCCAAGGCTGATACTTTGATGGAGATAATGGGTAGGGGTATGGGGAAAAAGCAGGAAATCAGCATTAGATGATGATGCTCATTTGATGTGCTGGTGTAGATGTGATGGGCTGAATAGCCTCCTTCTGCACGGTAACACTTCTGCAAAATTCTTTTTTTTAATTCATGGATGGGATGTGGGTGGCACTGTCTAGGCCAATATTTATTATCCACCCCTAATTGCCCAAAAAGACAACCACATTGCTGTGGGTCTGAGATCACAGATAGGCCAGGCTTCCTTCCACAAAGGATATTAGTGAGTCCGTTGGGTTGTACAATAATGGTTATGCAGCCACAATGAACTTGCGTAGTGCTGTAGAACGGAGGGACCTTGGGGGATCAGGTACATAATTCTGTGAAGTTTGTATCACATGTAGACAGGGTGATTAAGAAAGTACGCTTGCCTTCATTGCTTAGATCTTTGAGTATAGGAGTTGGGACGTCATATTGAGGTTGTACAGGACGTTGGCGAGGCCTCTTCTGGAGTACGGTGTGCGGTTCTTGTTGCCCTCTTATAGGAAGGATATTATTGAACTGGAGAGGGTTCAGAAAATATTTGCCAGGATGCTACCAGAATGGACGGTTTGAGTTATAAGGAGAGGCTGGATAGGCTGGGACTTTTTTCACTGGAGCATAGGAGATTGAGGGGTAATCTTATAGAGGTTTATAAAGTCATAAGGAGCACAGATAAGGTGAATGACAAGGGTCCTTTCCCTAAAGTAGGGGATTTCAAGACGAGGGAGCATATTTTTAAGGAGAGAGGAGAAAGATTTAAAAAAGACATGAGGAACAACTTTTTTACACAGAGAGTGGTTCGTGCGTGGAATGCACTTCCAGAGGAAGTGGTGGATGCGGGTACATTTACAACATTTAAAAGACATTTAGGTAAGTACCTGAATAAGAAATGTTTGGAGGGATATGGGCCAAGTGCAGACAGGTGGGACTAGTTTATTTTGGGATTATGGACAGCAAGAACTGGTTGGACTGAAGGGTCTGTTTCTGTGCTGTATTACTCCATGACAGTGTTGCGTTCCAGATTTTTTGGGCTCAAATTTGACCATCTTCCATGAACTTGCACCACCAGAACATTAGTTTGAGATTCTGGACCACTAGTCCAGTGATGTTAGCTTCCCAGCAACGAGGTCAGGCTGCAATTTTGGAGTTGCGATTTTTCAGATGAGCCATTAAACCAAGGCCCCACCTGCCTGCTTGGATATGAAAGATCCTACTGTTTCCAGACAAACAGGGGAGTTATCCACAGTGTCCCTGCCAATATTTATCCAGAATTACAAAAATAAATTCACCGTCCATCCTGAGGGGTTTCGACACGGTAGATGTTGAGAAGATGTTTCGACTAGTGGAACTCTCTTGAACTAGGGGATGTAGTCACAGATAAAGGGGGCACTATTTTAAGACTGAGATGTGAAGGAATTTCATCTCCCAAAGGGTAGTGAATGCCTGGGCCTCTGCACCCCAGAGAGTTGTGGAGGTTAGATCACTGGTAGTACTTGAACAGAAGGGAGATAGATTTTTGAACTATTGAGGAGTTGAGGGCCATCAGGAGCTGGCACAGAAAAGGAGTCAAGGCCTGGGAGATGAGCCATGATCTTATAGAATGTGGGGTAGGGTGGGCTTCAGGGGCTGACTGGCCTAATCTTGCTCCCTGTTTCTTATAGTCATGGAGTCATATAGTCATACAGCGTGGAAACAGACCCTTTGGTCCAACCAGTCCATGCCGACCATAATCCCAAACTAAACTAGTCCCATCTGCCTGCTCCTGGCCCATATCCCTCCAAACATTTCCTATTCGTGTACTTATCCAAATGTTTTTTGAACGCTGTAACTGTAGCCGCATCCACCACTTCCTTTGGAAGTTCATTCCAAACACAGACCACTTCTATGGAAAAATATTGCCACTATGACTTTTTTAAATCTTTCTCCTCTCAACTTAAAAGTATGCCCCCTAGTCTTGAAATCCCCCACCCTAGGGAAAAGGCATTCACCTTATCTATACCCCTCATGATTTTATAAACCTCAATAAGGTTACCCTCAACTTCCCTCTCTCCCAGCCTATCCAGCCTCTCCTTATAACTCAAACCCTCTATTCCTGGCAACATTCTGGTAAATCTTTTCTGAGCCCTCTTCAGTTTAATGGCATCCTTCTTATAATAGGGTGATCAGAACTGCACTTCACAAGAGGCCTCACCAATATCCTGTACATTCTCAAATGAAGTCCCAACTCCTATACTCAATGTCTGAACAATGAAGGCAAGCGTGCTAAACACCTTCTTAACCTCCCAGTCCACATGTTCTTATGTTATCACATTGGTGTTTGTGGATTCTTGTCTGTACACAAATTGACTGCAGTGTTTCCGAGATTACAACTGTGATTATGCTTCAAATCTGCTTAATTGGCTGTAAAGAGACATTTGTTGGTTATGACGAAACATGATATACATCCCTTTCTTTCTTTTATCAAAGGAGGCATAGGGAAAGTAAGAAGGTTTACTGGATTCTAAACATTAACTCTGCTTTCTCTCCACAGTTGCTGCCAAACCTGAGTTTCTCCAGCAGTTCCTATTTTTGGGAGGGAAAGGAGGCTGTTTTGTGGGCATTCAGATCATGTGATGAAACCTGTAGGAATACACCTAATGAGGGTTGGCAACACTTCCTGCCCATCAAGTAGTTGAAAACACCACACACATGCCTCCCCACCTTTCCACATGTCACATTCCTGGCAAATAGAATCATTAGAAGTGATAAAGTACATCTTGTCCATGGCAACCCAAAGACAGCCAGATGCTAGCCTTTCTGCTCCTATGATGCTGCTAGCCTTTCTGCTCCTATGATGCTGCTAGGCCTTTCTGCTCCTATGATGCTACTAGCCTTTCTGCTGCTATGATGCTAATAGCCTTTCTGCTCCTATGATGCTGCTTGGCCTGCTGTGTTCATCCAGCTCTGCACCTTGTTGTCTCTTGCCCTTTCTAACCTCATTTTCCTGCACACGGCCCATTGCCCTGCAGCTTACAGCACCTAAGGTGTAGATCCAGGCACTTTTTGGAAGGGCTTAGAGTCTCATCCTCCAGCACCAACTCAGGCAACGCATTCCAGACATGCACCACCCACTGCATAAGAAAGATGTTTCCTCACATCCCCTCTTCTGCCACTTAAACTGGGAGTCATAGATTCAAGCTTTGAACTGTCTGCCAGGCAAATAAGTTCCTCCTGTCTAGTCTAAATCTACCCCTCACAATTGATGTTGTTGAGGTCTCCTCAGGAGTGCTGTATCCAGTTCTGGTCACCCTGTTATAGGAAGGATATTATTAAATTTGGAGAGGATTCAAAAAAGATTTGCCGGGATGTTTCTGGGAATGCCGGGTTTGGGTTGTAAAAATAGACTGGGCCTTTTTACACTGGAGCCTAGGAGGTTGAGGAATGACCTTATGGAGGTTTATAAAATCATGAGGGGCACAGATAAGGCGAAAAGCAAAGTTTTTTCCCCTAAGGTTGGAGAGTTCAAAACTAGGGGGTATATTTTTAAGGTGAAAGGAGAAAGATTTAAAAAGGACATGAGGAGCAACTTTTTTACACGAAGACTGGTTCGTGTGTGTAATGAACTGCCAGAGGAAGTGGTGGGGATGCGGGTACAGTTACAATGTTTAAAAGACATTTGGATGAGCACATGAATAAGAAAGGTTCGGAGGAATATGGGCCAACTGCAGGCAGGTGGGACTAGTTTAGTTTGGGAATATGTTTAGCATGGACTGGTTGGACCGAAGGGTCTTTCTCCATGCTGTGTGACTCTAATCATCCTAATCTAATCATCCGACTCTAATCAGCCTTCTCTGTTCCAAGGTAGATAACCCCAACATTGCCAGTCTCTCCTCATAGCTACAAATCTCCAGCCCTGGCAACATTCTGGTAAATCATCTCCGCACTCTCTCCAGAGCAATTACGTACTTCCTATGATGTGGTGATCAGAACTGCTCACAACACTCCAGTTGTGGCTTCACCTTTATGGACAGACACCTTTTTACCTGCTGGGTTTTCCGACAGGAAGGTTCCCATTTGACTTTCACAACTTCATTGTATCCCACAGCCCTTTACCTTTTGAAGTGTAGTCAATGCGAAGTGCAACGTAGGAAAACAAACAACCAATTTGCACACAGCAAGATCCAACAAATAGCAATGCAATTTTGTTTTCGCGGAGGTCCGGGACCCCAGAGAGAATTCCCCTGCTTATCTTCACAATGGTGCCACAGGATCTTTTACATCCACATGAGTGGAGAGCTGGGGGCTTGATTTAATATATGATTTGGAAGGTGGCATCTGCGACAGTGTATCACACGCCCCACTACTGTGCAGGGTGTGCCAGTCTGGATCCTATGTTCAGTTTTTCTGGAGTGTGACATGAAGACCTGGCCTTCTATCTCCAAGGCAAAAAGGATACCCACTGAGCCACAGATGATTGGAACGAAAAGAAGTAACTGGGATCTTGCTGTTCATTAATGGCTCAGCATGACATTCATTCACTGTGGCATCCAGTAAATGCAGTTTTTGAACAAAAACTAAAAGACTTGCAAATGCTGTAAATCAGAAACAAAAACAGGAGTTGCTGGAAAAGCTCAGCAGGTTTGGCAGCATCTATGGAGAGAAATTGGAGTTAATGTTTCAGGTCAAGTGACCCTTCCTCAGAACTGATGGTAGCTAGGAAAATGTCAGTTTTTGGGCTTTATCCCCACTTATCGTTTACTCCTTACCCTCTTCTCCCACCCTATCTTCTGCATAAAGAGGGAGAAGAGCAGTTGGACAGACAAAGGAGTGGATAACAATCTGGCTGGGAAGGTGAATAGCTAGTAATGGGGACTGTTAGTGGCTAACACTGGGTTGGGTAAAATAGCAGACTATGTCATAAAAAGGGCTTGGTGTGTGGTGATTAGAGTAAGGACACGGGAGAGCTCAAGCCCTAAAGTTATTGAACTCAATGTTGGCTCCAGAAGGCTACAGGGTCCCCAAAGCAGAAAATGCAGTTTTTGTCCCAGTTTGTGCAGCAGCCAATGTCTGACTCTTTCCTTTTGATTTGCATCTGGCAAGTTCCGCAACATATTGAGGGCAATGCAGAGACAGCCTGGGTAACCAACCTCACGCCATGGATGGATTATGAATTCCGAGTCATCGCCAAGAACATTCTAGGGACCGGTGACCCCAGCCTGCCCTCACAAACAATACGCACCAGAGAAGCGGGTAAGTAACATAACTTTCAGCTCCACCGGCCCTCAGTTGTGACCTTGCTGTGGCTTATTACAGAGACCTACTACAAACATGGAGAACCCCGGCTACTAGTAACACTACAATAAATGCTGTAAGTGCTGAGAATTGGAAACTCAGCTGATCAGGTAGCTAAGGTTTTGGAGTAGACCTGTAGCTCGGGTTGTGGGTGTTGAGGTTGGTTGGCTCACCGAGCTGGTTTGTTGTCCCGCAGACGTTTCGTTACCATGCTGGGTAACATCCTCAGTGCAGCCTCCGATGAAGCGTCGGTGTGTTTTCCCGCCTGGTTTTTAAACTCTGGGGTCCACTGCGATGGATTAGATCAGGTAGCAGCATCAGCGGAGAGAGAGAGAAAGAGACAGGGCTCTGAGCTGGATTTTTATCTTCGAGGTGGTAGAGGGAGTCAGCAAAATTCCCAGAACTTGCCGCACCCATGTTGGGAGAAAGCGCATGCAAGAACAGAGTTCTTCACTGATGGTGGGAGTGGGCTGCAGCTGGGGGGCAGCTGACCTGAGAAGTGTTTCAGAGACTGCCTCTGGGTTTCACACATGCCAGGGTGGGCTGTTTAAAAGGCCTGTCTTGATGCTGTGGGACTTCACCCCCAATGATAACAATAAAATGAAGAGCCTCTAGCCTTACCCCTTGCACACAGTCACCACGCCCCACCCCCGTATACACATTCGTCATGTACCATCCATGCTACCTATGCCCCTCTATCCACCTCCTTCATGGCTCCCAGTACCCCCATTCCTAGTTATCACATTTCCGTGCCCATTGACTCACTGTAATTTATTCGTTTATGTGAAGAGGGCATTGCTGGCTAGGGCAGCATTTATTGCCCATCCCTGATTGCCCAAAGGGCAGTTAACATCCAGCTATGGGTTTGGAGTCACATGTAGGCCAGATCAGGGAACGATGGCAGTTTTCTTAGTGAACCAGGTAGGGTTTTTCCAACAAATGATTTGTGGTCATCTTTAGACTCCTAATTCCAGATTTTTCTTTTTTACTGAATTCAAATTCCACCATCTGCTGTGGCAGGATTCAAACCCGGATCCCCAGGACATTATCTGAGTCTCTGGGTCTCTGGATTAACAGTCCAGTGATAATACCACTGGGCCATCGCCTCTCCTGTACTCTGTATGTAACACTGAATTATATAGTGGCAATTGTTTGTATAAGAAATGCTTTAAAAGAAAATCATTCATGGCTTCTTACTATGAAAAGAAATGTCCTTTAACTACAGGGCAATAAAAATGTCAATGATCAAGATCCTTTAAAATATCGCAGATGCTGCAGGCTCTTGAAACTTCAATCTTGCGTAAATAAATACGGCACACTTTTTATTAACTGGCATTGATGGGACCAGGAGTGTGCTGGTTGATCAAATATTCCAGATAATCAAGAGGTATATGTAACTGCAGTAAACTCTGACCAAGCGAAACTTCAAGACATCAGCATCTCGCAAAAAATCTATGTAAAATCATCAACACACCTCCTAAAATCAATGTAAAAACACACAGTAAGTAATAGAAATGTAATTCAGAGGAAATACACATCACTGTTAAACTTTATTTACAGCATCAATACATGTGGATTGCTGTATTTCAGGTATACAATATTTGCTGGTTTATCAAAAGAGCCAGTTGATAAGATGCTGGTTAAAACAAAGTTTGCTGCATTGTGATAAATGCAGCAGAGAGCTAGAGCTGTCAAACAAGTAATGTTTTTCTTGGAGGTCAGATGTGTCACCAGTCTAATGGATATCCAACCTCTCAGCCAAGAATACATGCTGAGCCTAATGAAGTTTTTGTTTGTCTTGATACTGTATATGCCCTTATATACAGCTCCATTCTTATGGTTAAATATATTCCACTTTGTGTTTCCTAGCTCCGACAGTTGCTCCATCAAACATTAGCGGAGGAGGTGGAGATCAGCATGAAGTCACAATATTGTGGACGGTATGTATTAAAGAGGGTCCACGTCTGGAACTGGGACGATCCCAGGCTTACAGTGCGAAGGCTCTCCAACTGCAAACTGGAAGATATAGGTTAGAACTGGAGCTTCTAGACAAAAGCAACCGCTTTGTTTTCAACCGTGAGAGGCATAGCCTTTATTGGCCCTTCCTTCTTGCCAGCACATCAGGGACAAATACACAAATGCAAAAAAAAAGATCTCAGATGAGGCTAAGGATTGCCATAACACTTTGCCCTATAGAATAATGATTCAGTCGTCTTGTCCCTTATTTTATCTCACCTTCTCAGCTTATACTTCCATTCCTTTCTTATCCATGTACTTATCAACTTCCTGTTATATTAATTATACTCTCCTGTCTGCCACTCCCTGCAGTAGCAAGTTCCACTTTCTAACCTGTGTGTTTATAAAATAATGACGGGCATAGATAAGGTAAATGACAAGGGCCTTTTCCCTAGGGTGGAGGATTTCAAGACTAGGGAGCATATTTTTACGGTGAGAGGAGAGAGATTTAAAAAAGACTTGGGGAGAGTTTTTTTTAACATAGAGAGTGGTTTGTATGTGGAACGAACCTCCAGAGGAAATGATGGATGTGGGGACAGTTACAACATGAGTACTTGATTAAGAAATGTTTGGAAGTGTACGGGCCTAGTGCGGGTAAGTGGGACTAGTTTAGTTTGGGATTATGGTCTACATAAACTTGTTGGACCAAAGGATTTGTTTCTGTGCTCTATGACTCTGTGTTTCTAAGTTGTTTCTTCTGAGTTCGCCATTGGACTTATGCATGACTTTCTGATACTTATATTTCTGGGTTTCAATGTCAGTTCCAACCCCAACCACCCATCAGCAATGGAAATATCTCTTCAACTTCAACCCTGTTAAACCTTTTACAACTTTCAAATACCTTATTTTAAAGGTCCTTTAAAGATTTGCGAATGGATGTGCACAAATCACTTGAGGTAGTAGGTCCAGTTGAGAAAGTAACTAAAAAGGCACACTGAATCTTGGGCTTTATAAAAAGAGGCTTAGAGTGCAAAAACAAAGCAGTTACTTTGAACCTTACTAAAATACTGCTTCAATCTCAACTGCAATGCAGAGTCTAGTCATGGGCACTGCAATTTAGAAACTAAATAAAGCCTGGGAAATGATTTATGAAGATGTTTCCAGGGAAGAGAAACTTTAGCTACGTGAATGGATTAGAGGGTCTGGGGTTGTTCTTTTCAGAGAAGCAAAGATTGAAAGGAGATATGAAAGAGGATTCAAAATCAAAATGACGCATTTAGACAGAGGAGATGGAGAGAGATCTTTCCTGTTGCATAAAAGGAATGGATAGGATTATAAAATCCATACAGTGTGGAAGCAGGGTATTCAGCTCGTCGGGTCCACACCGATCCTCCAAAGAGCATCCCACCCAGACCTACCCCCTACCCTATCCCTGTAACCCTGCATTCTCCATGGCTAACCCGCCTAACCTGCACATCTTTGTGAGTGTGGGGGAAAGCTGGAGCACCCAGAGGAAATCCACGCAGCCACGGAGAGAACATGTAAACTCCAGACAGACAGTCACCTGAGGCAGGAATCAAACCCGGATCCTTGGTACTGTGAGGCAGCAGGGCTAACCACTGAGTCACCATGTCACCTGTAATAGTGAGACAGTGATGTATATCATAGTGTAACAGTGACATCAGCTGCTGTGTGCAAGAGACTGTGATAAAAGGATGGAATAGTCTGCACTAGTGAGTGATGGACTGGCAGAGAATAGAATTTTGTGTAATTGTATAAAGAAAAATGTTTGCAGAAACCTACTGGAGCCAGACAACAGCTAGTGTTAGGTAAGGAGACTCTATTACAGGACACAAACTATCAGCAAAGAAAGGGATAGACAACTCTCCAATCTGCCAAGTTGAACCCAAGCCACAGGTCACAGGTTCCCAACCTGCTCCATTTGGAAAAAGTCTCAAAAACCAGATTAAAGGTCATTAAGAACCAGAAACGACTTGAAGAAAAAGTGAATGTTGCAGATCAGGAAAATGCGGAGAGTATGATGAAGGCAGATCAAAACTAATTTTAGTAATTACCTGAAATGAGAAAAAAGGATTGCAAGGTGACAGGGAAGGGAGAGGAAATGGTGTAACCTGAACTGCTCTTGGAGTGAGTCGACATGGACTGGATGGATTGAAGGGCCTAACTGTGCTATTACCTTTCTGTGAGTATATTACGTCACCCCTCAGCCTTCTTTCAAAGTTAAAGAAACCTGATCTGGTCAGACTTGCCTGAGATTGTGAAACTATGGCCTACTAGATTTGGTTTGAGCATTTATGGAATCTGGAAAAGAAAATTTCAGCTACTGCCCCAGCTCCAGGTCCCTTTGCTGAAAAATGCATGTGAGTTTGGAAATTAGAGAATACCACAGAGATAACAAGATGTAGAGCTGGATGAACACAGCAGGCCAAGCAGCATCAGAGGATCAGGAAGGCTGACGCTTCGGGCCTAGATCCTTCTTCAGAAATGGGGGAGGGGAAGGGGGATTTGAAATAAATAGGGAGAGAGGGGGAGGCGGATAGAAGATGGATAGAGGAGAAGATAGGTGAAGAGGAGACAGACAGGTCAAAGATGCAGGGAATGGAGCCAGTAAAGGTGAGTGTAGGTGGGGAGTTAGGGAGGAGATAGGTCAGTCCAGGGAGGACGGACAGGTCAAGGGGGCGGGATGAGGTTAGTAGGTAGGAGATGGGGGTG
>NC_063356.1:7344301-7410588 GCF_021869965.1 Rhincodon typus | reverse complement strand
AGCCTCCGCTTGGTTTCCCCGATGTAGAGGAGGCCACAACGGGTACAGCGGATGCAGTATACCACATTAGCAGACGTGCAGGTGAACATCTGCTTGATGTGGAAAGTCTTCTTGGGGCCTGGGATGGGGGTGAGGGGGGAGGTGTAGGGGCAGGTGTAGCACTTCCTGCGGTTGCAGGGAAAAGTGCCGGGTGTGGTGGGGCTGGAGGGGAGTGTGGAGCGGACAAGGGAGTCACGGAGAGAGTGGTCCCTCCTGAAAGCAGATAAGGGTGGGGAGGGAAAATTGTCTTTGGTGGTGGGGTCGGATTGCAGATGGCGGAAGTGTTGGAGGATGATGTGTTGGATCCGGAGGTTGGTGGGGTGGTACGTGAGGACGAGGGGGACTCTGTTTTGGTTGGCCTACTAACCTCATCCCGCCCCTTTGACCTGTCCGTCCTCCCTGGACTGACCTATCTCCTCCCTACCTCCCCACCTACACTCACCTTTACTGGCTCCATCCCCGCCTCTTTGACCTGTCTGTCTCCTCTCCACCTATCTTCTCCTCTGTCCATCTTCTATCCGTCTCCCCCTCTCTCCCTATTTATTTCAGAACCCCCTTCCCCTCCCCCATTTCTGAAGAAGGGACTAGGCCCGAAACGTCAGCCTTCCTGCTCCTCTGATGCTGCTTGGCCTGCTGTGTTCATCCAGCTCCAAACCTTGTTATCTCAGATTCTCCAGCATCTGCAGTTCCTACTATATCAGAGAATATCACATTCACCTGAAATAAAACAAAGATGCTGGGAATCTGGAGCAAAACAGAAATTGCCGGGGAAGCTCAGCAGGCCTGCCCTGGACCCAAAATGTTAACTCTGTTTCTCTCTCCACAGATGCTGCCAGACCTACTGAGTTTCTCCAGCAATTTGTTTTTGTTTCACATTCACTTGTGATGCCCCTGTGATTAAAGCACACACCCGATATGCCCAGTTACAAGTCAATGATGGATCGTGGACAAATGCTTAATAAGAGGCTAGAATCACTGGCACAAGTAAGGACCAGCTCCTTCAGGAAAAGTGCGGTCATAGAAGCCCCACAGTGTGGAAGCAGGCCATTCGGCCCATTGAGTCCACACTGCCCTTCAAGAAAGCATCCCATCCAGATCCACCCCCTCTACCCTATCCCTGCAAGTCTGCATTTCCCATGGTTAATCCATCTAATCTGCATGTCCCTGGACAATATGGGCAATTTAGCATGGCCAATGCACCTAACCAGAGGATAGACACAGGGAGAATGTGCAAACTCCACATGGACAATCACAGGCTGGAATCAAACCCAGGTCCCTGGCGCTGTGAGGCAGCAGTGCTAACCACTGAGCCACAGGCCTGCCTGTGGGTCAGGCTGAGCGTTTGAAATGCCTCTCTAAATGTTAACTTTCCCATTTATTAATTGATTCATTTCCAGCCCGTGCCTCGTGAATACCAGAATGGCGATGGATTTGGTTACATCATCACGTTCCGAAAAGAAGGGACCAGGGAATGGAAGAACGCAAAGGTTCTGGGAGCTGATTCTTCACGATACGTTTACCGGAACGATACAATTGCATCGTACAGCCGATTCGAGGTGAAGGTGAAAGCCTTTAACAATAAGGGTCAGGGGCCGTACAGTCAGCCTGCTATTGTCTACTCTGCAGAAGAAGGTAAGGCTGCTGTTCCCATCCCTCTGAGGTTACCCCTGCTCAAGCCCTGAACTTCATAATTTCATTTACGACTAAACAGGGCAAACACAAGAAGGATGTTCCCAATAACCAAGGAGTCCAGAACAAGGGATCACAGTCTCGAGAATGCAGGGTAGGACTAAGATGAGGGGAAATGTCTTCACCCGGAGAGTGGGGAGCCTGTGGAATTGTCTGCCACAGAAAGCAGCTGAGGTCATAACATCAAATGTTTTCAAGAAGGAGTTAGATATAGTTCTTAGGATTAAAGGGATCAAAGGGCGTGGGGCAAAAGCAGGTACAGGGGACTAAGTTGGATGATCAGCCATGATCATATTGAGTGGTGGAGTAGGCTCTAGGGGCGGAATAGCCTACTCCTGTCCTCATGTTTCTATCATTCTTCCCCGTAATTGTAGATGCGCCAAACCATTTGGGTAATTTATTCAGAGAATTACAGCATGGTAGGAGGTAGTTTGGCCCATTACCTCTGTACTGGCTCTTTGAGAGAGCTATCCAATCAGTCCCAATCACATACTGTTGAGTGAGGAGAGATTTCAATGACAAGGCTTAGTTGGTGAGGCTGGAGTTGTTCTCCATTGTGAAGAGAATGGTGAGGGAAAATTTGGTAGTGGTGTTCAAAACAACGAGGGGTCTGAACCAGGTTGATAATTGAGATTCTAATTCCCATTGACAGAAGGGTCAAGAACTAAAGAACACTAGTTTAAGAGATTATCATTTAACCAGAGGTGAAATTGAGTAAAATATTTTTACTCAGCAAGTGGTTGCAATCTGGAATGTCCTGCATTGTGTGGTGGAGGCAGATTCAATTTTCTTCTTTTAAAATTGAGTTGTATAATCACTTTAACTGCAAGAAATGATTACAGGGCTGTAGAGAGAGGGTGAGGGAGTGAGACTAATGGAATTGCTCTGGCATAGAGCCAGCATGGGCAAGATGGATTGAATGGCCTCCTGTTTTGTAATCTTTCAATGATTCTTTCCCCATAATTCAATAAATTTCTCCTTTTCAGGAATTAATCCGATTTCCATTTGAATGGTGTTATTGAGTCTGCTTCCACCAGCCTTTCGCTGTACAGTCCAGGTTATAACTCTAAATGCAACACATGTCAAAATTTTCCTAATTTCCTACCTGGACTTGATTTAGCTTAAACCTGTGGTCCTCGGCCTACTGTCCTTTCTCTCGGTAGAAACAGGCTTTCTTTATTCACTCTGTCAAAACCCTGCAAAGTTTTGAACAACTTTACAAACTTACCTGTCATCTCTACCCAACAGAGAATGCTCCCAGCTTCCCCACTCTCTCCAGGTAACTTCCTGCTTCCCCAGTTTCTCAAGATAACTTTCCGTACACACACGGTACTTCTCCTGGTAACTTCCTGCTTCTCCAGTCTCTCCAGGTAACTTCCCGTACACCAAGGTTACCTCTCCAGGTAACTTCCTGCTTCTACAGTCTCTCTAGGTAGCTTCCTGCATATCAAGTTACTTCCCCAGGTAACCTCCTGCTTCCCAGTCTCTCCACATAGCTTTCTGCTTCCCCTTGGTTAGGTCCCCAGGTAACCTTCTGCTTCTCTAGTCTCTCCAGATAACTCTAGTTCTGAGGAAGGGTCACCAGACCCGAAACGTTAACTCTGTTTTTTTCCCTTCACAGATGCTGCCAGATGTGCTGAGCTTTTCCAGCAACTTTGTTTTTGTCTCCAGATAACTTCCTGCTATCCCCATGTTACCTCTCCTGATAATCTTCTATTGTTTCAGGTTACTTCTCCAGGTAACCCCTAACTGTGGGGTCTGGAACTAGGGACACAGTGTTAGAGTAAGACAGTGGGAATTTAGGACTGAGATGAGGAAGAGCCCTTTCACTAGAAGATGGTCTGTCTCTGGAGTTGGCTACCTAGAGGGCTGTGGAAGTTCATTCATTAAGTAAGTTTAAGTTGGAGATTAATAATTACTAATTATTCATGGGATATGGAGATAATGCAGGAATATGGTGGTGAGGTAGATGATCCGCAATGAATGGTGGAGAAAGCTCAAGGGGTTGAATGGCCATCTCCTGCTCCCATGTTCCTGACTGTGGTCATCCATTTCCAGCAAATCCCATCTGCATTCTCTCCAAAGCCTTATTATTCTTCCTTAAGAGTGGCTTCAAGACTTATGATGGATGATGAGTGCTGCTTCACCATGAGTAATCTTAACAAAAGGCAGTAAGATCAAATGGACACCAGTTGACTTCCATTGCCTCACACTGCCCTCAATTGTTGGCCAAGAGAGTGAATGTTGGAAATGTAAATTCCTCAATGTGTCCTGTCCACAGGCCACTTACTGTACAGTCTGATGGTCCACTAACCATCACACCTATCTCTCAACAAATTACTCACCAGTCTTTCTCCCTCCCCTCAGAACCGAGTGTTGCCCCCTCTGAGGTGTCAGCCAAAAGCCTCTCCTCTTCCGAAATCGAGGTGAGCTGGCGTCCTGTCGAACAGGTCACCATGAATGGTATTCTTCTGGGCTACGAGGTGAGCTGCTGATTGGTCAATCCCCTTGCCTGGGTGTTCTGTGCGTGCTTCAATGCAATTCGTGAATCACGAAGATGTAACTGATTAGATGACTCTTCTGTAAGGGGAACAACTGTGTGTTTGTGTGTGTGTGTGTGTGTGTGTGTGTGAAGGGTGGGGGTTGTGGGGCTGGGGGCATTGACAGAGTGGATTGAAAGCTGCTATTCCCCTGTGTTGAAGGGTCAGTAATGAGCAGGCATTATTTAAAGTGAAGGCAGGATGTTTCGAGGGGGTTCGAAGAAAAGTCTTTTCACCCAGAGGGTGGTGGGGATCAGCAGTGCACTGCCTGGCAGGGTAGTTGAGATGGGAAACCTTACAACTTTTCAAAAAGTACATGGATGAGCACTCGAAATGTGTAACATTCAAAACTAAGGGCCAAGTGCTGGAAAGTATTTTTTTGTCAGTGCAGACTCAATGGGCCAAAGGGCCTGTTCTGTACTGTATGATTCTATGATCAGGAAGAGGGAAGGCACCAGTCTGAGATAACATAGTGTGGAGCTGGATGAACACAGCAGGCCAGGCAGCATCAGAGGAGCAGGAAAGCTGACGTTTCGGGTCACGTGTACCTAAGTACAGTGAAAAGCTTTGTTTACGAACAGTACAAGCAGATCATAGTCATCATCATAGAATCCCTACAGTGTGGAAACAGGTCGTTCGGCCCAGCAAGTCCACACCAACCCCCAGAGCATCCCACCCGGACCCACACCCCTATAATCCACCTAATCTACACATCCCTGAACACTACGGGCAATTTCCCATGGCCAATCCACCTAGCTTGCACATCTTTGGAGTGTGGGAGGAAACCGGAGCACCCGGAGGAAACCCACGCAGACACGGGGAGAACGTGCAAACTCCACACAGACCGGATCATAGGGTTAAAAAAAAATCTAGACAGAGACATACAAGTTACATCACATAGGGTGTGTGCTAGGCAAGATCAACATTAGCAAACCAGTTGAAGTGAGAAGGAGCCTCAGGGTCAGTGTGTGTGCAGACACACACTGCTGCCTAAGTAATATCTCAGTGTGAAGGGGGCAGTATTAGCTGAAAGCACAAGAGACAGCACTGTACAGGGATGTTGACAAAAATCCTCCCGACCCTTTCTCCTGGAGGTTTCTCACCATGCTTCGGGCGAATTCACATAGCCGGAGCTCAGAGGAATTTCACAATGTCCTAAATGATAATGTAGTGCGTTCTCCCAATTCAAGCAGCCATTCTGGACAGTGATCATAATCTTTCACACACAAGTATAGAAGAGCGCTATGATTCAACAGGAATCCAGATTGTGCCACTGTGCCTCTGCACACGGATGGGTAACGTTGCTCCTGCTTGCTGGCAATTGTGTTACTGTATAAAACTGACAGCGAGAACAAAACAAATCCAGCCCCAAGGCAAAGACTGGATCCAACATCAACAGAAATCACTGACTCAGACAGAGCAATTCCCCAGAGAAAACAAGGTGTAGAGCTGGATGAACACAGCAGGCCGAGCAGCATCAGAGGAGTAGGAAGGCTGACGTTTCGGGCCTAGATCCTTCTTCAGAAAATCTATCTATCTTTGAATTCCCCAGAGAATATATCCAATGACATCAGTTACTGTGGCTGTCGGCAGTGTTATTTACATTTTGTAAACAGAGAACAGAGGAATATTGAAAAACAAGTTGGAAATACTACTTTTTATCTCAACATTATTGTGAAGGGACATCTCCAAAATTTGGAAATGACAGAAAGGGACCCGTCCCTTGTTGGGGACATTCCAGGGGAGTGTCATCTTTATGACAACCAGGTGCAGCTTAGTCTCGGAGCATTGACGTAACCCTTTCGATACCTGCCTGCTCATTGCTGCACATAGCTGTGGCATTGCCCAAACATGCAGTGGAATAATATCCACAGGGAGTTGATATGTTGCATGGAAACAGACAGGAGACTGAAGTTTATACCAAGGGCTGGGTTTTGTTGAGTCAGAGGTCTCTGGCAATTACATGGGATGTGAGTGTCGCTAAATGGGCCAGCATTGATGGCCCATCCCTAACTGCCCCTGGAGAAGATGATGGTGAGCTGCCTTCTTGAACTGCTGCAGTTCTTGGGATATAGGGATGATGGCGGTGCCATTTGGAAGGGAATTCCCAGAGGCTAACACAGCAACACTGAAGGAACGATGATATATTTCCAAGTCAGGCTGGTGTGTGTGGCTTGGAGGGGAACTTGCAGCCAGTAGCACTCCCATGCACCTTCTGACCTTGTCTTTCTAAATGTTGGTGGTTGCAGGCTTGGAAGGTACTTTTGAAGGATTAAGTTACTACAATGCATCTTGTAAATGATACAGACTGCTACCACTGTGTGACAGTGGTGAAGCGAGAGAATGTTGAAGGCGGTGGATGGGGTGCCAATCAAGTGGGATGTCCTAATAATACAATTGGAAAGTAACTCTTGAGGTGCAATAGTAATGTCCCTTCCTCTGCTCCAGAATGTCTGGGTTCAAGTCCCACCTCCCCCAGTCATGCATGATAACTTGTTTGAACAGGTTGATTAAAAATCAGACCAAAATTCATTTCCAGCATCTTTGTTTTATAATTCACTCATGGGTTGTGGGTGTCGCTGGCTGAGCCAGCATTTTCTGCCCATCCCTAGTTGCCCTTGGTCACAACTGAGTGTCTTTCTCAGCCATTTCAGAGTCAACCACATTTCTGTGGGTCTGGAGTCAACTTTAGGCCAGGTCAGGTAAGGACAGTGGATTCCTTCCTCCATGACACAAGTAAACTGCGTAGTTTTTTATATGACAATTGATTCTTCATTCCAGATTTGTTACTGAATTCAAATTCCACCATCTGCCATGCTGGGATTTGAACCTGGAAATCCCAGAATATTCTCAGAATTAAGGGGTGCCAATTTAAGACGCAGTGAGGAGGACTTTCTTCTCTCAGAGGGTTGTAAGTCTTTGGAACTGCTTGCCACAGAGCACTGTGGGGACAAAGTCCCTACGTATATTTAATGCTGTGATTGATAGATGCTTGGTCAATTGAGGAATCAAAGCTTACAGGGAAAGGCAGGAATATCAGATCAGCCATGATCCAATTGAATGGCAGAATAGGCTCAAAGGGCTGAACAGCCTACTCCTGTTTCCATTACTTAAGGTTTTAAACTTACCCAGGTCTCTGGATTACTAGTCTAGCGCCAAAGCCACTAAACCATTACCTCCCTTCACTGACCCATTCTACACCATGGCACACAGTCAGACTGACCCTCTGAGACGTTAATTTGAAACAATCTGATGCAATTTACCCAACGCTTTGTTTTTGACTCTGTTATTTTCTTCTAACCCTCCTCAATTTCTTTCTCCTCTGCGTTTTTGTTTTGTTTATCACCTTTCTCACCTCCAAAGATCAGGTATTGGAGAGACAACGATAAGAAGGCTTCGGCTGATCGCGTTAGAATGCCAGGGCTGGAGTTGTCAGCTCGTGTCCCAGGCCTGAAGCCCAGCACTCTATACCATGTGGAAGTCAGAGCCTACAATAGCGCTGGGAGTGGTCCTTCCAGTCCCTCTACAACTGTCACCACAAAGAAAGCACGTGAGTATAGAGCTGGTGTCTTCATATTAAAGCTTGTGCCAGAATTGAAGGCCTAATCTTCCACTCAAGTTAACTACTCCTGGACGTGAAATAGTCACTGATAATGGGGAGGAGTTTCCCGATGCTGAGAGTGGTTAGAATACTGAAGAAAACATATTGATTTGATTTTTTTAGTTTGATTTATTATTGTCACATGTAGCTAGGTACAGTGAAAAGTTTTGTTTTGCATGCAGTATAAGCAGATCGTTCCATACAAAGATCATAGGGTGATTGAACAGAGCGAGCAACACAAAGTTACAGCTGCAAAGAAGGTGCACAAAAAGCAAGATCGACATTAGATTTGAAATTTGAGAGGTCCATTCAGAAGTTTAATAACAGCGGGGAAGAAGCTGTTCTTGAACTTGTTGGTATGCGTGTTTAATCTTTTGTAACTTCTGGTTGATGGAAGAGGTTAGAAGAGATTACAAGATATTGCTTGACAAGGAATCAAGCAGTGACAAGCAGACAAGGCCACAATCAAATGAGCCATGATTTTATTGAATGGCTAAGCAGGCTAGTTGGATTGAATATCCTGTCGCTGTTATTTATTCAGATCTTATGAAAGTGGAGGGGAGACATAACCCAAGCCTTTCAAAAGTTTGAAGGTACGGATCAGGAATCCTTTATCTGAAAATCTCGGCACCAACTGGTGTTTGAATAAGGGATATTTTTGGTTTTCAGATAAACTTACCCCTATAGGTCTATTCAAGTCAATTTGAATCCATTGGTAAAAATCTTCACTTGGCCTAAACAGAGCTAAAAGCATTTTTTTTTACTGGTCCCAAATGAACTTGTTGACACACTGAATCAAAAAGACTTTCCCAGTTGGGCCAAATAAAGTTTTTTCCAAAGGGCCCAAGCCAGGAGTGTCCAAAGTATTGCTCAGGTTCACTTTTGAAAACACCTTTGGTTTTTAGGTCTTTTTGATTATCTGAAATGCAGATAAAGGATACGCAACCTGTATAAATAATGTGTGACTGGAGGATGAAATCTTAACATGACTGAATGCCAAAGGAATCTACAATGAAAGAAATATATTAATACAGGGGGTGTAGGTATCACTGACAACTTGGAGAACGTAGTGCCAAGCTGCCTTGTTGAATTGCACACTCACAGTGCTGTTAGAAAGGAACTTCCAGAATTTTGACCCAGTGATACTGAAGGAACAGAGATACAGTTTCAAGTCAGGATGAGTGAGTGGCTCAGAGGGGAACTTGCAGGTAATAGTGTTTCCATGTATCTGCTGCCCTTATCCTTCTAGACGGTAGAGATCACATGGATGGATGCCATCAAAGGTGCTTTGGTACGTTGTTGCAGTGCATCTTCTGTCCTGTACATTCAGTCTGTATTGTGCATAGGTGGTGACGGGAATGAAGTTGAAGATGAAGGCTGAGGTGCCCATTAAATAAAAACTGAAAGAACTGCGGATGTTGTAAATCAGAAACAAAAACAGAAGTTGCTGGAAAAGCTCAGCAGGTCTGGCAGCACCTGTGAAGAGAAATCAGAGTTAACGTTTCAGGTCCAGTGACCCTTCCTCAGATCTGATGGTAGCTAGGAAAGTGTTGGTTTATATGCAGGAGATAGGTTGGGGGGAGGGGGTAAGGAGTAAACGATAGGTAGGGTTAGAGCCCAAAGAGAGAGAAGAACAGTTGGACAGACAAAGGAGCCGATAATGATCTGGCTAGGAGGGTAAGTAGCTGTTAATGGAGACTGTTGGTGGCTAACAATAGGAAGTGTGTAATGGCAGGCTATGTGATAACAAGGCTTGGTGTGTGGGGTAGGGGGCTGAGTATTCTCCCCAGTATCTCAGGGCCCAAACATACTTCCCAGGTGAAGCAGCACTTTACCTGCACTTCCCACAATCTAGTCTACTGCATTCGCTGTTCACAATGTGGCCTCTTCTACATTGGGGAAATGAAGCCTAGACTGGGTGACCGCTTCACAGAACATCTATGTTCTGCTCGCAAAAACACCCTGAGCCACCTGTTGCCTGCCACTTTAACACATCACCCTGTTCTCTGGCCAACATCTCTGTCTCTGGCTTGCTGTGGTGTTCCAAAGAAGTTCAATGCAAGCTGGAAGAACAACACCTCATTTTCCGCTTGGGGACCCTGCAGTCCCCCCGAGACTCAATATCGAGTTCAATAATTTTAAGGTCTGAACTCTCCCGTGTCCCAGCCGCCTACCCCACACACCAGCCCTTGTTATCACACAGTTTGCCATTATTGTTAGCCACTAACAGTCTCCTTTAACAGCTATTCACCCTCCCAGCCTGATCGTTATCCACTCCTTTGTCTGTCCAACTGTTTTTCTCTGTCTTTGGGCTGTATGCCCACGTATCATTTACTCTTTATCCCCTTCCCCCACCCGATCTGCTTATAAACCAACATTTTACCAGTTACAGAGATAGTAGGAACTGCAGATGCTGGAGAATCCGAGACAACAAGGTGCAGGGCTGGATGAACACAGCAGGCCAAGCAGCATCATAGGAGCAGAGAGGCTGACGTTGCGGGCCTAGACCCTTCATCAGAAAAGGGGGAGGGGAAGGGGGTTTTGAAATAAATAGGGAGAGAGTGGGAGGCGGATAGAAGAGGGATAGAGGAGAGGATAGGTGGAGAGGAAACAAACAGGTCGAAGAGGCGGGGATGGAGCCAGTAACAACAAGGTGCAGGGCTGGATGAACACAGCAGGCCAAGCAGCATCATAGGAGCAGAGAGGCTGACGTTTCGGGCCTAGACCCTTCATCAGAAAAGGGGGAGGGGAAGGGGGTTTTGAAATAAATAGGGAGAGAGTGGGAGGCGGATAGAAGAGGGATAGAGGAGAGGATAGGTGGAGAGGAAACAAACAGGTCGAAGAGGCGGGGATGGAGCCAGGAAAGGTGAGTGTAGGTAGGGAGTTAGGAAGGGGATAGGTCAGTCCAGGGAGGACGGACAGGTCAAGGGGGCGGGATGAGGTTGGTCGGTAGGAGATGGAGGTGCGGCTTGAGGTGGGAGGAGGGGATAGGTGGGAGGAAGAACAGGTTAGGGAGGCAGGGACGAGTTGGACTGGTTTTGGGATGCGGTGGGGGGAGGGGAGATTTTGAAACTTGTGAAATCCACATTGATACCATTAGGCTGCAGGGTTCCCAAGCGGAATATGAGTTGCTGTTCCTGCAACCTTCGGGTGGCATCGTTGTGGCACTGCAGGAGGCCCAGGATGGACATGTCGTCTGAGGAATGGGAGGGGGAGTTGAAATGGTTCGCGACTGGGAGGTGCAGTTGTTTGTTGCGAACCGAGCGTAGGTGTTCTGCAAAGCGGTCCCCGAGTCTCCGCTTGGTTTCCAGTTACCATCAGTTCTGAGGAAGTATCACTGGACCTGAAACGTTAACCCTGATTTCTCTTCACAGATGCTGCCCGACCTGCTGAGCTTTTCCAGCAACTTCTGTTTTTGTTGCCAATTAAATAGGTGCTTTGCCTGGGTGATGTTGACATTCTTGAGCGGTGTTGGATCTCATCCAGGCAAGTGGGGAGTGTTCTATTATAGTGATAAAGTAATGATGTGGTCTCCATCTGCAGGTCACAATACAGAAACATGCACTGCCTACACACATTCCCCACTCACATGCATGCAGCACTCACACACATGTGTAAAGCTAACAGCCTTTAGAAGCAGAGCACTCAAAGCCCCTTAGACAGTTTGCATTCTTATAATAGAAGAAATTCATTCTCAAAAACATCAACTGCCATAACATGCTGTGAAGATTAAACATCTTAATCCAGAAAAGCATTTTCTAAACAAAAACAGAAATTGCTGGTAAAGCGCAGCAGGTCTGGCAGCATCTGTGGAGAGAAATCAGAGTTAACATTTCAGATTCAGTGACCCTTCCTGAGAACCACTACCTTCTCCAAGTAGTCAGGAATGCTCACATCTCTCCACAGATGCTGCTAGACCTGTTGAGTTTATCCAGCAATTTCTGAAGATATTTCTGACTTATAGCATCGGCAGTTCTTTCAGTTTTTTATTATTAAGCATTTTGTAAAGTCTGGCTGTTGCATTTTCACTGTGTCTTAGAACAAAGAACAAAGAAAATTACAGCACAGGAACAGGCCCTTCGGCCCTCCAAGCCTGCGCCGATCCAGATCCTCTATCTAAACCTGTCGCCTATTTTCCAAAGATCTGTATCCCTCTGTTCCCTGCCCATTCATGTATCTGTCTAGATACATCTTAAATGACACTATCGTGCCCGCCTCTGCCGCCTCCGCTGACAATGTATTCCAGGAACCCACCACCCTCTGCGTAAAGAACTTTCCACGCATATCTCCCTTAAACTTTTCCCCTCTCACCTTGAAATCGTGACCCCTAGTAATTGAGTCCCCACTCTGGGAAAAAGCTTCTTGCTATCCACCCTGTCTATACCTTTCATGATTTTGTAGACCTCAATCAGGTCCCCCCTAACCTCCGTCTTTCTAATGTAAGTAATCCTAATCTACTCAGCCTCTCTTCATAGCTAGCACCCTCCATACCAGGCAACATCCTGGTGAACCTCCTCTGCACTCTCTCCAAAGCATCCACATCCTTTTGGTAATGTGGCGACCAGAACTGTATGCAGTATTCCAAGTGTGGTCAAACCAAAGTCCTATACAACTGTAACATGACCTGCCAACTCTTGTACTCAATACCCCGTCCGATGAATGAAAGCATGTCGTATGCCTTCTTGACCACTCTATTGACCTGCGTTGCCACCTTCAGGGTACAATGGACCTGAACACCCAGATCTCTCTGTGTATCAATTTTCCCCAGGGCTTTTCCATTTACCACATAGTTCGCTCTTGAATTGAATCTTCCAAAATGCATCACCTCGCATTTGCCTGGATTGAACTCCATCTGCCATTTCTCCGCCCAACTCTCCAATCTATCTATATTCTGCTGCATTCTCCGACAGTCCCCTTCACTATCTGCTACTCCACCAATCTTAGTGTCATCTGCAAACTTGCTAATCAGACCACCTATACCTTCCTCCAGATCATTTATGTATATCACAAACAACAGTGGTCCCAGCATGGATCCCTGTGGAACACCACTGGTCACAGTTCTCCATTTTGAGAAATTCCCTTCCACTACAACTCTCTGTCTCCTGTTGCCCAGCCAGTTTTCTATCCATCTAGCTAGGGACCCAGGTTCGATTCCACCCTCGGGCGACTGTCTGTGCAGAGTTTGCACATTCTCCCCGTGTCTGCGTGGGTTTTCTCTGGGTGCTCCATTTTCCTCCCACAGTCCAAAGATGTGCAGGCTAGGTGGATTGGCCACGCTAAATTGCCCGTAGTGTTCAGGGGTTATAGGGGGATGGGTCTGGGTGGGATGCTTCAAGGCTCGATGTGGACTTGTTGAAGGGCCTGTTTCCACGCTGTAGGGATTCTTTGACTATCCTAACTGATGACTACTTCACTGTATCTTCACTGTCACTGGGTCAAACGCCTGGAATACCTTTTGTAAAATTCCTATTGACAGGTGTCGCATTTAAGGCTGAGTTGAGGAGAAATTATTTCTCTTTAAAGGTGTTGGAATGTTCTTCCCCTAAAAACATTTGAGGTTGGGCCATTGTATTAATTCAAGGCAGGGTTAACAAGGTTCTTGGTGGTCATGGGAGTCAAGGGCTATTGGGGACAGACATGAAAGTGGAGTTGTGACCCCAACCAAAATAAACCGTGATCTTATTGGCAGGATTTTACATTGATACTCAACCCGTTGAATGGCAGAACAAACTCAAAGGGCTGAACGGCCTTCCAAAGGGGAAACATGTGGGAAAATATCATATTTGGAAATGAATCTATTGGTCGTACGGAACCTCCGTTTTGAAGTGTACAAAATGGGTCTGACCAGTATCTCTTTTACAACAAAAATAAAAATTGCTGGAGAAAGTCAGCAGGTCTGGCAGCATCTGTGGAGAGAGAAATAAAAGTCACGTTTCAGGTCCAGTGACTCTTCATCAGCAATTTCTGTTTTTGTTTCAGATTTCCAGCATCCGCAGTTCTTTGTTTTGTGTTCTCTTTTGCCATGTTTACTGGATTTGCCTCCTGGGGCTATTCTTGCTCTCGAGACCTATCTTCCCAACAACACTACCCTACATGGGCTGCAACATTCCAAGGAGATGGTTTACCACCACCTTATCTGGGCTATTAGGGCTGGCCAATGAATTTTTTTTTAATTCATTCACGGGATGAGGGCGTCGCTGCCATCCCTAATTGCCTAGAAGGCAGTTAAGATTCAACCACAGTGCTGGCCTAGCTGACAATACTGATTAGCCTATTAGTGAATTTAGAAATGGCAAAATAAAATCCCATCAGGAATTTCCCCCTGTTCATATCAACCTCACTCATAAATGACTAAGCATTAGTCATGGGCTTCATATACTGTGAAACACCTTAGCGTCACCCTGGAACAAATGTGTAATGTTACTATCAGTTATTATTCTGGTTAGGGAGGTCTGTTCACATGCTGAAGGATGGGGGCATGTCTATTCCATTTTGCTCTTACTGTTCAGAATTACTACCTGCGCACAAGTAGCCAGTAGCGTATACACAGCCTGGGACTCTGGGTATCTGCATATGCAACTCACCTGCTTCTTTAATAAGGCATTAATTGTAGATGACACCAACGATTATTAGTGCCCAAAATGTTCACCTCATTTAGTTTGATTACCTGGAGAATTCCAAAGGTGCTTTGTGTACACTTGGTCCAGTTTTACCTTGAAGTCATGAGTTTAATTTTCCGCTCTTCTTGTATTCTCAGCTCCAAACCGTCCACCAGGTAAAATCTCCTGGAGGTCAGTGGGCTCCTGGGTCAAGATCAAATGGGATCACGTCAAGGCCTTTGAAAATGAATCTGCTGTGGATGGATACAAGGTAGGGATTTGGGAAATTTGATGTCAGCTTATACAGTTCTTGATCTTCTTTTTAATTCTCTGCCACAGGGACACAATCTCCATCCATGGGTAGGGTATTACCCCTGAATCCAACTCATCCAGAACAGAGCACTCAAACCCTGTGCTGTAGGTGCCAGTTTGATCCACACTGCTCACCCAGCTGACTGTACAAATTGACCCCCCCACCCAGAGTCTGGGTTGCTGTGGCAATGTACAGTTTTACAAACACATTGTAGCCTGTGGATAGTGATGGGAGAGACACCAGGTTCTTTCTCTCACACGGCTAACCAGGAATCTCTCCCGGCTCTTACTGCCTGCCTTGGTGTAGGGCTGAAAGGTTTTACAAGTTGATACCCAACCTGTTTAACTACATGCTAAACATATCTTGCTCGGCCATCAAGCCCTGGATTGAGATTTGAACTGGGTGTTTCCTGGTTCAAAGGCAGAGACGCTATCCATTGTGCCACAAGGTCAGCCCACTCATGGAAAAGATTCTGCCCTGTCGTTCCAGGACAATTTCTTCCAGTGATTCCAGTGGATAAGAAAGATCCCATACCACTATTTGAAGAAGAAAATGTCTTTCACTGTCCCGGTCAATATATATTCTTCAAAAACACACACACAGGCACAGACACACACAGACACATGCTCACACGCACACACACACACGCACACACATACACACACACACAGACACATGCATGCACACACATGCATACATACATGTGCACACACACAGAATCAACTTGAGAAATCGTTCATCACATGTGAAACACTGGAGGCAATTCTGTGGGATGTGCTACAGACAGTGTGATGAATGCAAGCCTTTCTGTGTAATCTAACAGCTATCCTAATAAAAAACTGTTTGTTATTTTAGGTGCTGTACAAGGCTGAAGACCAATCAGAAATCAAAATGATAGAAACCAGTAAGAACTCGGTGCAAATCCCATTTACCAACGACATGAGCTACCTGGTGATGATCCGCGCATCTGGAGAAGGAGGAGATGGTGCAGCTGCAAAGATACGAATATCGAAGAGCTCAGGTCAGCATGACTCTGTACTCTCTCCGAGCTTTGACAGAGACTTGAACTGAAAGATGAGGAGGTGGTGGCAGAGCCAGTGGGAACAGTTCGATCTGGAATCCAGCCCATTCACAGGCAGTGAAGCTCTCACCTCACAGCTATCACTTGTGCTCTTAAAACAAAAAAAGTTCTTTTCTTTTTAATTGATGCTTGGGATGCGAGAATCACTGGCAGCATTTAATGCCCTTTTCTAATTGCCCTTGAGCAGGTAGTGGTGAGCCACCTATAACTTGGTGACTTTTTAGGCCATTTCAGAATCAACCACGCTGGTGCTGGGCCAGACTGGGTAACCATGGCAGATTCCCTGAATGACATAAATGAGCCAGATTGTTCTTTAATGATAATTCAGTTTTGTATGGTCTCCATTACCAAGATTTGCTGATAGAATTTAAATTCCTCTGACTGTCAAGGTGGGACTTGAACCCATGTCTCCACTGCATACATCTAGGCGTCTGATTTACAAATCCAGGAACATCACCATTGCCCTACTATCCCTTCTGAATACACTTAATTTGGTTGTTGCTTACTGATACTAAATCTTCTTTTCTTCTCTCAGAGGAGAGTGAATCTGTGGAATTCTTTACCATAGAGGGCTGTCAAGACTAGTCATTAAGTAAGGGGACTAAAGATTATGGGGAAAAGACAGGAAAGTGGGGTTGGATATTATCAGATCAGCCATGATCTCATTGAATAGCAGAGTAGACTGAATAGCCTACTTCTGCTCCTACATTTAATCTCAGTAATTGACCTGAGAAAGCCCAAAGAGATGAGGCTGATCTGGTTCTGGTCCAGTGCTGAGATTCTGCTGAGATTTGTAATTTGAATTGCACTGTTGCAGTAAAGTAGAGGAATCATTCCTCAGTGATGAACTCTTATTCTGCTTCACTATGATTAACAAAGCAATATCGGTCCAGACCTTTTGTCTAACAGTTTATATCAAAACCAGGAGAACTGGCATCTCATAGTCCCTTGGGTTAATATAGCATTGCACTCGAGTCGCTCTCACAAAGAGCTAGCAGACGTTATGGGCCAAATGGCTTGCGTTTGCACTGTAACCATCATTCAACCGTAAGTGAAAGACTTTCCAGTGTTGGTGGGGTGAGGGTAGGGGTGAGGGGGAAATAAACCACACAGTATAAACAGGGAGCAGTTTGGTAGTGGGGAAAGGACAAGGTCGGCATGCATTGACTAAGTAATAAGGGTTTGTGTTTACCAGCTTTACTTCCTTCAAACTCCTGTGCACTGTCAATTGTAAGGAAGGTTTCCTTGCTAACTGATCCTCCAGGCATGACAGATATACCCTTACAGGCACATACAGCCTGACCCAAAGTCACAGTTGGAACCCTTGCTGTGACCGTTTCAGGCAGGATAAGATCAGTAGAGGGCTTCCCTGCTTTCTCATGGGTCAAGCTTTGTCAGAATTGGAAGTCCTCTTCGTCATCAAGAAATTAAGAGCAAAGTTGTCATAGCCCATAGGACCATTTTTCCATCAGTGAGACAGCTGGTGGTGGTTTAACCTGAGGGTCACAGAAGACAGTTCTTCGTGATACCATAGAACTCCTACAGTGTGGAAACAGGTCCTTCGGCCCAACAAGTCCACACCGACCCTCAGAGCATCCCACCCAGATCCATTTCCTATAACCAACCTAATCTACACACCCCTGAACACTACAGGCAATTTAGCATGGCCAATCCACCTAGCCTGCACATCTTCGGACTGTGGGAGGAAACTGGAGCACCCGGAGGAAACCCACGCAGACACAGGGAGAATGTGCAAACTCCACACAGACAGTCGCCCAAGGCTGGAATTGAACCCGGGTCCCTGGCGCTGAGAGAGAGCAGTGCTAACCACCGAGCCACCGTGCCACCCTCAGCAGGTGCAGAAATTGAAGTCATGCTGTTGACATTGAAAACCAACCAGTAGTTGTCTGGCCCAGCTGAGCTAACCTGTACTCCCCCAATTATTGTGAAGGCACAGACTCACAGCACAGGATTACGTCCGTGGATTGAAAACAGTAATGCATTTACAAAACAATGAGTATTTTAGACAAGGTAGTTAGGAAGAAACCGTTTGTCCCATTGGCTCAAGAACCAGGGAACAACAACTTGAGGTGATTGACAAAGATAAAGCAATGACAACATGAGGAAAAACTTTTTCACGCAGTGAGGAATTGGATTCTGGAATGGACTGACTGACATTGGGGTGGAAGCAGACTCACTGGTGAGTTTCGAAAGGGAATTGGAAGATCATCGGAAGAGAACATGCGGGTTTATGAGAGAAAAGGCAGGGGAGCAGAATTAACTGAGTTGCTCTCACAAACAGCTAGCACAGACTTGATGGACCAAATGGCACCTGCCTATGCTATGACCATTCTGTGATTCTACGAATCAAGTTGAAGGAGAAGGTGGGGATTAGGCGTTTATTATAACTGAGATATTAAGACACTTAGCCGTGGCAATGCTTTGGGAGGTTTCCTGGAATTTTGGTAAACTTCGTAAACTAATGACAAGAGTATTTCTGGGGGAATCAGGTCCACTTGTTTGTTCTTTAAGTAAATTTTCAGCCTGATTACAGGCGCCTATCAGTCTCCATCACTCCTTCCCCCCGGGTTTTGCTGATGTGTTTGTCTCTCTGTCTGCCTCACTGATGGACTCTCCTGGGAGCACAATACTCTTTGAGGGAATGTGTAACAGGCCCCAGACACGTTAGATCAACATTTCCACACAACTTTTTACCAACATGTAGTGTCTGCTGGGGGCCACTTTGCTTGCTTGTGAGCATGGGGGAGCTCATTGCAACCTTGAATCAGTCGCTAGGTTTAAGTGGCGGACGTCAGATGTTTGTGAGAAGCAGACTACTTTGCAAACTAAGCTGTAGCTCACCTGTGCCAGCAGCTGCTGTGAGCCCCAGTCGTAACCCTTTAACTGGGCAGAAAGTTCCAAGAGGGAGTGAACGTTAAAGTGGCAGGAGCATTTAACCCGTGTCATCCCACTTGCCTTCCCACCAGGTCCTGAAGTTAAACAGGTGGAGGGCACCCACAGGTAGGTAGCGAAGGCCTTTGTTAGATGCAAGGTCCTGATGATGTCAAGAGAGATCAGGGCCAGAAATGTTTGTTTAGTTCAAGACCTGAATGGGGCAAGGAGGAAGCGGTATTGGGAGAAAGGGGGAAGAGAGTGGGATTTGCAGGGAGTTGGAGAAAAAGAGGTGGGTGACAAGGAGCTATGGCCTCCCCATCAGGATAGATTCGCCAAGCAGAAAGATTGTATTCCAGGAGGGCTCTGTCTCATGTAAAGACAAAATACTGCGGGTTCTGAAATTCTAACCTGACATTGAGAATGCTGGAAAAACTCAGCAAATCTGTGGAGAGAGGATCAGGGTTAATGCTTTCAGTCCAGTTTACTCCTTCTTCAGAATGTTTCTTCACTTTATCTCAATCCTAGTTTTCCTTACAGACCAGCAGCTGAGAGTAACCTTTCCTTTACCTCCTACAAGGCAGCCACAGAGACTTCCATAACCTGGGATTTCCCCTCACCTGATCATCATCTCCCATCCCATCCCCCCACAATGCCAGTTTGTTCCCTGACTGCAGTCTCCATCCTGTGACATTCCACTCCCTCACACTGGCCAAGAGATTATATCTGACCAGGTTCAGGTAACTCTTGGTCAAATGTTTCAGGTGACCAGTACATTGTTGTCTCCATCACTCAAGATCACAGTTTATTTCTGTGTCAAAGAGATATAGGCAAAGTCACCATAGTCTTACCAAACCATAGGGCTGCTCTTTCATTACAGAGAAGTGACTAGTGGTGATTTAACCTGATGTTCACCACACCTCAGGCGAGGGGAGAAATTAAGAAGGAGAGTCTTTCATGGTAACCTAAGCCAGTGCAGGAATTGAACCCACACTTTGGAAATCACTCTGCATTGCAAACCAGCCTTCCAGCCAACTGAGCTAGAGATAAGGTTGATGGAGCCAAACAGGCTACAGGTTTAACTATCCCCTATAAGACCAGGCATAAGTCTGTTAATTGTCTTTTGCAGGCTAGGAGTTGATATAAAACCCAACAAAGGGCATAGGTTATCAATTTTCACCTCAAGCCCCTGTGCGCTATTGTGACAATGTTCATAACTCATTGAAAACAAAGAGGTCAACAACTGTCAGAATGGAGCACACAGGATCTTAACAACGGGCCTGGTAACATAGATTGGGAATGGTCCAAATGAAGGCTTGCATTGCTTGTGTCCCCATTGTGTGATAACCCAGGTTGATTCCCTCAATATAGATTTGTAGAGATCTATAGCGCATGAAGATGCCTTCAGCCCATTGAGTCCATGCTGGTCAAAAACAATCACCTAACTATTCTAATCCTGTTTTCCAGCAGCTGATTTGACCATTGCTGTGAAGCTGGGCCTGAAATGAAACACCTAATGTTAACTCTGAGCGAATAGGTTTTGAGTCAAGGGAAACCAATACATCAGGAATGGAACATGGGTGCCTCCTAATGTCCACGTAGCTCTCTCAGACACATGTGCTCACACAATGTACGCCTATATACCAGCTGTACCATATGGCCTCGCCAACAATTATCCAACTCACAACTTAATTTTACTAATCTCTCACTCCCAATGGGAAACCAAAGGAGCGTGAGCCAAAAATGGAACTGCAATGCCAAAGCACCAAGTCCCTGGCACATATGCACTTGGCACATACTTCTCTACACAAAGCCTGAAATTATCCACCTGCCCCCCAGACCCCAATTCTTTTAGATGCAAAGAAGTTCATTAGGATAGCCCCAAAAGTTGCTATATAGTCCCAGTGGCGGTGAGTAAGGAGATGCCATTGATTCAGCCAGTGCTGTTGGACTGGGACCAATCTGAACTACTCCGATGTTAACTCTGAGTGAATAGATTACGATTCAACAGCAAGCAAGACCCATGCAATCCATTTTTCACTCAGCGTGCAATGTGGCAAAGTCCTGCTGGAGCAAGTCTTTTGAATAATAATGTCATTCTTGATCTGCAGGCACCAGCATGATGGTGGAAAATTCAGGGGTAGAAGTCCTCCACAACTTCCTCTTCACTGCCATACTAACACTTACTACCATTGGCTGCCTGGAGCTCTGACTGCGACCACTCACCTGCATCGTTGCTGCACGCCATTTCCCAACGAAGGATGAGCCATCCAACACCAAACTGTTTATAGTATTAAAATGTGACATTTGTCTGACAATTTTAGGTAGAAAATTTCATACATTTGGTGACTGGGGAAAAGTCTTACTAGAGAAATGTGGAAAAAAAAAATTTTTTTGTAAAACAAAAATGTGTGAAACGCAGCAATGAAATGTTTTCATAATCAATTTGGTTTGAAGGTAGTAATCTGGAAGTTAAATTGGACAACAATAGACTGGAGATTGAGCTGTATAGAACAATCTTTCTTTATACTATGCACAGCACTGTACATTTGTATATACAGTACAATGCACAATCCAAGCAAAAGTTCTTAGTTACAGGGTTTCCAAGGCCCAAGAAGATTCCATGAGACACTAGCTACTTCGCAGAATGTATTGCATCCGTGAAGTTTCAAATCTCAATTCTTTTTTGGCCATTAGATCTTCAAGGTTTCTGGGCCTTTCCTCCCATTTACTTAGCCAGTGAACCTACTTGAATAATATTTTATCCCACACCCCACCCCATCCAAAATGTTAAATTACAAGGAGAGATTACAAAAATGAGGGTTGTATCACTTGGAATGTAAAAGATTCAGGGGTGATCTGATCAAGGCTGTCATATTATTAAGGGGAACCAGTAGGGTAGATAGAGAGAAACTGTCTCCGTTAGTAGGGAACCTAGGCCTAGGGCTGGTGGGTTTAGCCTGTAAATTAGAAGCAGATTTTCAGGAATGTAATTAGAAAATGCTTACACACACCTTGTGGTAAAGGCTTGGAACTATCACAAACAGCAGGTAGAGCAACTGTTACTTTTACAGCTAAGATTGACTAAGTTTTTACATCCAAAGTTGTTAAAGAGTAAGGGGCAAAAGTGGGTAAAAGAAGTTAGGTCACAGATCTGCCATCATCTTACTATAGGCCCGGGGGGCTGAATGGCCACCGCAGGTTCCTGTGTCCAATGGTATGAACCCCAACACAGTTTTCCATTTGAACCAATAGAGCTGGCATCCTTTGTTGACATAGTGATTCAGCACAATGGAAGACTGGTTTTGATGAACTGTGTTCATTGACATTTGAGCAAATGCTGGATATTTCTATGGGGTAGTCAACAGTTCCCTGTTGAGGCCAGAGGTGAAGGGTCTCTGTGGATCCCAAGTGGATGTGGACAAACCTAATGTTTGTTAGGCAGGGAAGTGTTAAGGGCTATGGAAACACAACTGTAGAAAGAGTTGAAGTACAAGTTGGAAAGGATCTAACTGAGTGATGGAGGGACTGAATGGCCTTATCCAGACCTGAGTCCCTTTCTTCCTGTGTGCTGGAGTGGTACAGCCAGCCCTGGTTCTCAAGCTTTAGGAACACAATGGAACAATCACAGAGTTGGCAATGTCAATTCGTCTGACACCTTCAACTCTCCCAGACAGAATCAGAGTCATTCATTCATCAGATTTATTAACCACAGATACTCTCTTGTCTTTGGACAATTGCAATGGGGGACATAGTCTGATTTTAACAGTGGTGTGGAGAAAGTGAGGATGTAGTAGTTTCTAACTGAATGCAGGCGGCCTAAATGGGCGACAAAATCAGCCAGTTTGGGTTTTAGGCTCTTGTGGTAAAATGTTAATGTCCCTACCTCTGAACCAGGAGGCCTTGGTTTAAGTCCCACCTGTTCCAGAGGTGTGTCGTAACATCTCTGAACAGGCTAATTAGAAAATATCACTCAGTTCAGGTTTGCTTACCCTCAACTACAAACTAAAGGAGCCATACTTTTAGACTTGCATCGTAAAGAGACCATTTTTTACATTTCTGATTACATGACACTATTACCTTGACAGCATCTGCCGTCCTTTAAAACACCTCAACAGCACCTTCCTTCAAAATGGAAGGCAGTTTAGCAACGAGTCGGGTGTTGACCTTCGAGATGTGATGTTTGGCACGCAGCCAATCAAATGACGCTACCAATACTGCAATGAAACAGTGACTGGACTACGGCCAGCATTGTAGTTTATAGACTGCTGGTGTCTGTTTCCATGTGCGGAAATGGTTGTCAGCTGCCACTGGGGAAGGGAGGGCAAGAATTATAAAGAGCAAGATTAGGTTATTATTGGGGTTAGGGTCAAATAGGTTAAGGTGAGATATGATGATGTAGGAAGGAGAAGAGTGGGGACATGGGACGGGAGTGCAGTGTATTGTTGAGTTGGGAAGAGACTGGTGATTGATCTGAGTGAGTGGAAGAATATCATAGTTAAGGTAGGTTTAGCCTGTAGCAGGAAGAGGGGAATGAGAGTAGCACATAGGGGAGATTTGTAGCATCTTGGTGGGTTTGATTATAGATTTGTACAGGATGAGGTCTTAATTCAAAACTTTTCCTGGTGGAAAGGTGATTATATGTTTAATTTATTTAATTTAATTGTATGTTACATTTGTTTTGGAGGTGCAGGAGCTAAGTGTTTGGGACAAAAGTTCAATATTTGAAGGACTTGTGAGTATCAGAATGTAGTGCTTTTCTTGGTCTGTCTCGGTAACTGGACTCTTAGTGCAATATGACCAGAGTTCCCCAGCATCAGGAGTTCGGTGGGTGGTGGGAGTGAACATTAACAATTACTGAATGGACAGTTTTACGTGGCTAATTATAATGGAGGAAAGACTGATGCTGTTGAGTGTGTGACATTCACAATGACACAGTGTCCCTCTTGTGAACATAAACAAGAACTCTCCTTTACCATTTTAATTGACCAGGCTTTAAATGAGCAGCTTTTGGAGGGGTTTGGAATATTCAGGTTGTTAAAGTGAGAGGCATTTCCAGATCACTGGGACTTCCTAGAGAGCCACATCCGCAGTTCTTTTGGTTTTTATTTAGAGAGCCACATGTTGCTCCAATCTGTCTACACAAAGTGGATGAAGTCGTAGAGACATTTGGAGAGTTGCAACGGTTACTTTTTTTCAATTTCACTTAATGAGAGCAACAGGGAAGTTAATGAACAGAACTTTTGGGAACTATTCTCCAAGCATCAAACTCCAAGCTAAGCTTCTGTCAAGTGAAGCTACACAATGGGAGCAGGGTCTCCTACACATTGATCCTTCTTGTTTCTTCGTAACCATCAGGAAACTGGAGTGCTTCCTGCTCACATTTCCTTTAGGGAAGGATCCTTACTTACCCAGTCTGGCCTCCATGTGTCTCCAGGCCCAAATGTGGTTGACGCATTGAAACGGCCTGAGCAAATCACTCTATTCAAGGGCAATTAAGGGATGGGCAACAAAGGCTGATGTTGTCAATGATGCACACATCCCACGACAAAACTTTTTTTAAAAATCTCTCAATGATAAAGCGTGAGCAAGAGAGAGAGAGAGACTGACAAGTTTTCAATACTAAAGCAATCTGATTATAACAATGTTATGATTAAAGGAAAGGGGTTGACTTTTGTGTTTGGGAGAGAGAGAACAGTACGCACTGAGCTACGGACTGAGAAAGGAAACTGAAAATATTGAGGCTGTTTTCATTGTTGGATCAGACATGTTAAGCAACACTCAAAATGCCTCTTTGAGTCAGAAATTACATGCTATTATTGGACCAGAAATTTAATTCCAGGTTCTATGTTGAGTTAGCAGTTCTCGACTATAGGGTCAGGAGAGGGTGCGACATCAAAGTCTTAGGATAGAGATGGAAGAATCAGAATTCACCTTGTGGATCAACAGGCATTAATTATTGGCAAATGAAGGAGCACAGGATTGAACTTAACTCTAACATGCTATGCATTTATGCATTACCACAAGAGGTCTAAACCAACTGAGGGACTTTGCAGTGGGGGAGGGTCTAGAACATAGGGGAGAAACTTGGACAAAGAGTTTAATCACTCCTCATGTTCCGTAAGCAACCGCTCTCCACCCATGTGCACCTATGATCAGGGCTAAACTTAAAAAATGTGATTGTGCTTTTGTTAGTGGTACTGTCAGTGAAATTAATGTGTTGGTGTTCAGGGCTAATTCTGTCCTTATAACTGCACTTCCCAATCACATTAACCAAAAAAGCTAAATGTAAATATTCTGCCAGACACAGAATGTAGAATTTACTTCTATTCCAAGGGTAGAAACTATGACTGTTTTTTGTGAACGCCTAACACAGGGAGGGAAGAATTTGATTTGAAATGGTTGTAGTCATCTGTAACCCTTCTTAAAAAGTAAACTTCTGAAGAGCTCTGAAAATCTTGTACCATTGTCACTTTGAGTAATGTCACTCTGTGACAGTCCACCCGATTAAAAAGAAGTCATTGATGTCCTTCTTGTTAATTGAACTTTAATATAAAATCCAACAGATAAAGAATGTAAGAATGTGCACATCAGAGTGTTAGGTGACTGTGCCTATTCATTTCATGAAAACTACACTTCAGGGGTGCCATATCCTACTCCAAAACACTAACACACAGATTCCATCCTCTCAGCATGCACTCCTACTCAACAGGTCTCTCACTCCTGCCTTCTCTCCCAAGAAAACAAGTTAGCATTTAAGTTCCGTGTTGGAATTGTTACAGGAACAACGTCAGTGCCTTGGAAGCCTTTAGAGTAAGTGTTTCTGGCTCATCATTAGAGTGTTGAGACATCAAATTACTCTATTAACAGTGTTGCTGTGAGAGGAGTGAGGACAGAATTGTTAGAGAAGCTATTCTTCAGAGAATAAATAAGTTGAGGTGCAATCTGCCTAAGCCAATCATAGAATCCTATCGCAGAGCAAACTTGATGGACTGAATGGCCTAGTTCTGTTCCTAAGTCTTAGATTGTTTTGAAGGGAAGTGAAGTTCACACAGATAAATGGAGTTGGGATCCAGGTCAGCAAATATCTAATTGGAAGGACTCAAGAATGATCTTTTTGTAACTTATGTCCCTATTCTGCAACTGAGGCAAACTGGAGACTAGATCAGATCTTGGGCTGGAGGCTGACTTGATGGGAGTATCCCATGTGATAAAAGCCAATCACAGACTCTTGGGCTACCACCGTTCACACTCATAAAGAAGATATGCAGTTAATTACAGTTCCAATACCTTTGGGTGTTAGGAACTGGAACTGATGGAAATGTGTAAATAAGTTCACTAATTACAATGAATAAGATTTACTTTCTCTAATTAATGCCTCATATTAAATGGAAAAACAGTTGTACCCACATCTGTGATGCTCACAGGGAGTTCAACACTTCCACAAGAAAACTGAATGTTTCTGTTGCAGTTTGAATGAATCATCTTCATATGCTCAGAATATCAGACACATTAATGTACTATATTGTATTTGATTTATAAATAAAAGCCTGGCCTCCACAACCTCTTCCTAATAAAGTATTACAAAGACTTCCAAATGGGTTTGAGTGGAATTTATTCTGAAATCATCTCCGAAATTGAGGACTCTACCATCCAACATGCCTGAACCATTTTCACCTTTGCCCCCAGCTTAATTCCAATACTCTCAACACCCTATATCTTGTCTGCCAATGTAGAATCGTCATATCTATTAGACATGTCTCCAGCTCCTTCAGTCTCCTGCAGCTCAATTCATCACTATCCAACTGATCTGTCCTGGCCCCATATTCACTGATATTACTCCAAGAATGTTCTTCCCACCAAACTCCTTCAAAATTACTGCCCAGTCCAATCTTTTTGTTCTTTCCAGTTAAAGTCACTGTCGTCCCATGAGGCTATGGGGATGGTTTCCTATGAAAGAGAGAGAGATGATTAGCAGTGGTTTAACCTGAGAATCACTACGCCTCAAGCAAGGGGAGAGGTTGAGAAGAGTCATTCGTGGTAACGTAGGGCAGTGTGGGAATTGAACCCACATTTCTTGGTATCACTCTACATCACAAACTGGCTGCCCTGCCAACTAAGGCCCATGGGGTTGCCTTCTCATCAGAGAAAAATGACTGGTGGTGGTTTAACCTGAAGGTCACCACGCATCGGAAGAGGAGAGATATGGAGAAGGAGCATCCATCATGGTAAGTCAGCCAATGACAGAATTGGACATTCGTTTCTAACCTCACTGGAATTCCAGGTCCTGGAATACATCTTTGATGTCCAGATCCATGCATTATTTGCCCAAATCTCCCTGTTGGAAGCCTTCTGGTTAGGATTCCATTCTGCTAATAATTAGTATCTAGACCATTTTTATTAGTTATTGAAGCCACTTATTGCAGCTGTGAGCTCTGAACGGCATGTTACTTAACCCTTACCAGAGCTCCTCAATGTCTCTGCACCTTTCCATAAATTTAGCCAACCATATGACCCCATTGCCTCTTTCTTCTCCCAGAACCTCCCCCAGGGGGAGTGGTGGGGAACAGGCAAATCCACCCCCAACAGTCTCCAAAATGCCCTAGACAATCCATTCACAATTGGGCAGCCAATCAGAGGGAAGCTGACCACATAATTAGACTGGCAAGAAGTGGTGAGGAGCTGCTCCTCCAATCACAGGCTGGTTCCCACCCCTGCTTACTGCTGATAGGTTCACTACCGCGTCAAATCTCACAATTAAATCTGCGATGTGGAGGTGCCGGTGTTGGACTGGAGTGGGCAAAGTCAGAAATCACACAACACCAGGTTATAGTCCAACAGGTTTATTTGAAAGCACAAGCTTTTGGAGCTCTGCTCTTTCATCTGACGAAGGAGTAGCACTCCAAAAGCTGGTGATTTCAAATAAACCTGTTGAACTATAACCTGGTGTCATGTGACTTCTTATATTTAAATCTACAATTGAGATTTTGGATTACATCTGCCCTGTTAATGTTTCAGCTTTGCCCACGTGCAGTGAGTAAAATCTTTGCTAGAACCTCAGTGGATGCAACATCTTGTGTGTAGAAGTGTGTATACCATCTATTCTGAAAAAAACTTGTGAATTTCTACCTGTTGTCCTCTGTCAATAGAAATCCCATGGTGTCTCGGAGATTAATGCTTTTGTTATGTGACTTGACAGCAAGTTTAATGAATCTTTGTTAATTATTGAGGATATTGATGAATTAACCTCATTCTGCCTTGTGTGAGTCCAAAGCTCCCATTTGTCACAAATAAAATGTATTGTAAATATGTCACCGTTTCACTTAATAAATGAGTTGGTGAGAAAGGAAAAGTAGTCCTTGAGAAAATCTCAAGAGAAGCCCTTGAGAAGAAGGATCACTTCAAATGCTTTACAGACACAGGTTCATATTGGCTGGAGGAATTTAAAGTCAATTAATAAAGCTGAAATATTAAGCTGGTCACAGTAATGATATGGTGCCATCACTGATTGTCAAATAAGCCCATTTGGTTCACTTAAGGGAAAGAAATCTCTAAGGGAAGGAAATCTTCTGACTTTACCTGGTCTGGCCTACATGTGACTCCAGATCGACTCTTAAGTGTGCTTGGCATTAGCCTGGCAAGCTAATCAGGTTCAAGGGCAGTTAGGGATGACCAACAAATAGTGGCTTTGCCAGTGATGCCCAGATCTCTTGAAAGAATAAAACAAAATTACAACCCCTATAGTGCAGAAACAGACCATTTGACCCAGCAAGTTCACACCAACCTTCCAAAGAGCATCCCACATAAACCCAGTTCCCACCCTAGCCCCATAACCCCACATTTACCATGGCTAACCCAACTAGCCTACACATCCCTGGATAATTTAGCAGAGCCAATCCACCTATGCAGCACATCTTTAGACTCTGGGAGGAAACCAGAGCACAGATGCAGGGAGAATGTGCAAACTCCACACGGGCAGTCACTCAAGGATAGAATCAAACCCAGGTCCCCAGCGCCGTGAAGTAGCGATACTAACAATTGTGCCACCATATGCTACATTTAGCCAAATGGCGGGTCACCTTTTCAGGGGGCAATTTGTGACAGGCAATAAATACTGTCCTAAACAGCAGTATCCACATCCCACAGATAAATTTAGGAAAAAACAACTTGCACTTATACAGCTTTAGGAAACTCTCAGTGATGGGAGAGATAAATAATAAACTTAGTGCAGTGGCAATGTAGATGCTGAGCCTGCAAATAATATTTTTCAGAGGCCATGGGGAAGGTGCAGTTTCAGTGACAAGGGAACTGAGTTCATGGCAATGAGTACAGACTACAGTTCTGCTCACCCAATATTAGATGTTTGACAAGCAGCCTAACATTTACAGAAGGTCTTGCAGGAATTCAGCAGCAGATCAAAAAGCAAAGTACATTTTTTTTAAGAAAGATGCATCCCTTTGCATCAAGCAGCAAAATCCAAACTCACACAGCTTTTAAACATCAGGAAGATCTTCTGATTGATCTGGAGTTTTCATATCTTCAGCATATCAGGTAGACAGATCACGGATCAAACTTAAGTGGATCAAACAATACAGCAAAGGAAGATTTGCATTTACATATTGCCTTTCACAGCCTCGGGACATCTGACAGTGTTACACAGCTAACAATTTGAAGCTCAATCACTAATTTAGGAAACATGGCAGCCAATCTGTGCACAGCAACTTCCCATGTGTGTTAGTAACCGGCCAATCTGTGTTTTTAGTACTGTTGATCAAGAGATAAATGTTAACCCCATGATGCAGCAGAGAAATGGTCCCGTTTTCAAAAGACTATCTGTGGAATCTTCAAATGTGAACCTGAGAGGGTATCAGGGGCGCTCAGCTTAATGTATGTGAAAAGTCAAGGTCTTTCCCCCCAGGTAGGGGTATCTAAAACTAGAAAGAATAGGTTTAAGGTGAGAGGGGAAAGATTCAAAAAAGACCAAAGGGGCAACTTTTTCACGCAGAGGGTGCTGCGTGTATGGAATGAGCTGCCAGAGGAAGTGGAGGAGGCTGGTACAATTACAACATTTAAAAGGCATCTGGATGAGTATATGAATAAGAAAGATTTAGAGGAATATGGGCCAAATGTTATCAAATGGGACTAGATTTATTTAGGATATCTGGTCAGCATGGATGAGTTGGACTGAAGGGTCTATTTTCAGGCTGTACAGCTCTATGACTCGATGTAGATTGGACGCTGGTTCTAACAGTGCAGCCTTCTCTCAGCACTGTCATTGCAAGGCTCCATCGGTATTCCCACTGTCAGAATTCAGACTCCATCCACTCAGAATTCCCCTCAACGACACACACTTGAGCCAAAAACACGTGGCTCAGCTCAGGATTTATTTTTGTTACACTGTGGCTGGGGGCTGATGACCTTGTTTGTTATTTCACCAGCTCCCTGGCCTGCAGAGTCCTCTCCACAAACACACAGGGAAGCTGCTGAGGTCAGCTCACTGTGATGAAGTAGCCCCAAGGAACAACATCATGTGTTTGTGCCCCAGGCCACCCAGCTCACTGAGCTTTGAGCGTGGACACACAGACACACTTACAGATTGTAATTCATTCAGCCTCAGGTAGACCCTCTTGCAACTGTCACTCAGGCAGACTGCAGTCTCTTGTAAATACACACACTTCCACATGTCACTATCTTCCAGCAGCTTTTTCCAACAGCTAGGTCTCCATCTCTCTCTTTTAAATTGGACTGTGTAGGTATTCATTATCCAATTGAGCAAACACCAAAGCTATAGTATAAAATAAATAGAGGAACAGTGTGATAAAAACTGATCACAGGACTCACATTTCAATGTCAACAAGGAACCCGCAAGAAACATAATTTAGAAATGCTTTGGGGGTAAGAGTATACATCTTGCCTTTCCTGCACAGTCTTTGCAGCCATAACTTTGTATTTCTCGCTCTGCTTAATCACCCTATGATCTTCATATTGTATGATCTGCCTGTACTGAACACAAAACAAAACGTTTCACTGTTCATGTGACAATAACAAATCAAATCAAATCAAAATTGAAAACAGCATCAAACAAAAAGATTAAAAGAAGACAAGAGACAAGAACAGGCCATTCAGCCCAACCAGTTCATTCCAGTGTTTATGCTCCGCTGGAATCTCCTCCCTCCTCATCGGGATTTATCATTGTAATCCTCTATTCCCCTCTCCTGGATAAGCCTTCCACTTAAATGCATTGATACTATTTGCTTCAAATTCCCCATGGTAGCACATCCTACATTTTCACCACTCTTTCAGTAAAGACATTTCTTCTGAATTTCCCATTGGATATGTTGATGGCTGTCTTATATCAGCAGCTTCTAGTTCTGCTCTTCCCCACCAAAGGGAACATTGCCTCTGTTTCCACACCATCAAAATCTTTCATCATTTCAAAAGCATCTATGAGCTCACCCCAGAGCCTTCATTGCTCAAGAGAGAAGAGATGCAGCCTGTCAATCCTTTTCTGATACTTCGACCCAGATATTTATAGAGTCATACAGTACAAAAACAGACCCTTCAGTCCAACCAGACAATGGTGACCATATACCCAAACTAAACTAGTCCCATCTGCCCAGGGTTGGCCCTTTTCCCTCCAAGCATTTCATATTCAGGTTCGTATCCAAATGTCTTTTAAATGTTGTAACTGTACTCACATCTACCACTTCCTCTGGAAGTTCATTCCACACACAAACCACTCTCTGTGTAAAAATGTTGCCCCTTGTGTCTTTTTAAAATCTTTCTTCTCTCGCCTTATAATATGGCCCACAGTCTTGAAAACTCCCATCCTAGGGAAAAGGCACCTGCCATTCACCTTATCTATACCCCTCATGATTTTATAAACTTCCATAAGGTGATCCCTACCCTCCAGTGAAAAAAGTCCCAGCATATCCAGTCTCTCCTTATAACTCAAACATTCCATTCCCGGCAACGTCCTGATAAATCTCTTTTCGACCGTCTCCAGCTTAAATATATCCTTCCTCAAAAATCGTGAGACACGATTTATTTCGTACAAAACCATATTTCTGGCATCGTCCTCAAATTAGTCTTAAATGGCCTATCCCATACCCTTAAATTGTGATTGTGATGAGCATCACTACCCAGTGTCAATGCCCACTTTGCTCACCTTTTCTATTCAAATAATCATCTCATGCCCGCTTTATTGCCTCAATCGAACATGCTTCTACCACCGTTTCATGCAATGTGTTCATACCCTAATTATTCGTTGTGTGAAAAAGTTTGTTCTCACATTACCCCTGCTTTATTTGCATGTCAATTTAAATCTAAGGCACTCTTGTTGTTGCTCCTTTTACAACTGGCTGGCATGGTGGCTCAGTGGTTAGGACTTCTGTCTCGCAGTGCCAGAGACCCAGGTTCAATTCCAGCCTCGGGTGACTGCCTGTGCATGTTTCCTTCCGCAGTCTGAAGATGTGCAGGGTTAGGTGGTTTGGCCCTGGTTGACCCATTGTCTCTGCCTGCTCCTGCCCCACCGAACTTATCTCAACTCCATTTTCTCCCCGTTGGTCCAGGAACTCCCTGCCTACGTCCGTGACACCACCCACGCCCTCCACCTCCTCCAGAACTTCCAATTCCCCGGTCCCCAGCACCTCATCTTTACCATGGACGTCCAGTCCCTATACACCTGCATTCCCCATACAGATGGCCTAAAGGCCCTCCGCTTCTTCCTGTCCCACAGGCCTGACCAGTCCCCCTCCACTGACACCCTCATCCGCTTAGCCGAACTCGTCCTCACCCTCAACAACTTCTCTTTCAATTCCTCCCACTTCCTACAGACAAAGGGGGTGACCATGGGTACCCGCATGGACCCAAACTATGCCTGCTTCTTTGTAGGTTACGTGGAACAATCCCTCTTCCATACCTACACTGGCCCTAAAACCCCACCTCTTCCTCCGTTACATTGATGACTGTATCGGTGCCATCTCGTGCTCCCATGAGGAGCTTGAACAGTTCATCCACTTCACCAACACCTTCCACCCCAACCTTAAGTTCACCTGGACCATTTCTAACACCTCTCTCTCCTTCCTGGACCTCTCTGTCTCCATCTCCAGCAACCACCTAGAAACCGATATCCATTTCAAGCCCACCGACTCCCACAGCTACCTAGAATACACCTCCTCCCACCCACCTTCCTGCAAAAATGCCATCCCCTATTCCCAATTCCTTCGCCTCTGCCGCATTTGCTCCCAGGATGAGGTATTCTACTCCCGTACATCTCAGATGTCCTCGTTTTTCAAGGACCACAACTTCCCCCACTCAGTGGTCGAGAACGCCCTCCACCGTGTCTCCCGCATTTCCCGCAACTCATTCCTCACACTCCCTCCCTGCAATAACAACCAAAACAGAATCTACCTTGTCCTCACATACCACCCCACCAACCTCCGGATCCAACGCATCATCCTCCGACACTTCTGCCATCTGCAATCTGACCCCACCACCAAAGACATTTTTCCCTCCCCACCCTTATCTGCTTTCCGGAGGGACCACTCTCTCCGTGACTCCCTTGTCCGCTCCACACTCCCCTCCAGCCCCACCTCACCCAGCACTTTTCCCTGCAACTGCAGGAAGTGCTACACCCGACCAGTCCCCCTCCACGGACACCCTCATCCGCTTAGCCGAACTACACCTGCCCCTACATGCCCTCCCCCCTCACCCCCATCCCAGGCCCCAAGAAGACTTTCCACATCAAGCAGATGTTCACCTGCACATCTGCTAATGTGGTATACTGCATCCGCTGTTCCCGTTGTGGCCTCCTCTACATCGGGGAAACCAAGCGGAGGCTTGGGGACCGCTTTGCAGAACACCTACGCTCGGTTCGCACTAAACAACTGCACCTCCCAGTCGCGAACCAGTTCAACTCCCCATCCCATTCCGCAGACGACATGTCCATCCTGGGCCTCCTGCAGTGCCACAACGATGCTCCCCGAAGGTTGCAGGAACAGCAACTCATATTCCGCTTGGGAACCCTGCAGCCCAATGGTATCAACGTGGACTTCACAAGCTTCAAAATCTCCCCTCCCGCTACCGCATCCCGAAACCAGCCCAGCTCGTCCCTGCCTCCCTAACCTGTCCTTCCTCCCACCTATCCCCTCCTCCCACCTCAAGCCCCACCCCCATCTCCTACCTTCTAACCTCATCCCGCCCCCTTGACCTGTCCGTCTTCCCTGGACTGACCTATCTCCTCCCTAACTCCCCACCTACACTCACCTTTACTGGCTCCATCCCCGCCTCTTTGACCAGTCTGTCTCCTCTCCACCTATCTTCTCCTCTATCCATCTTCTATCCGCCTCCCCCTCTCTCCCTATTTATTTCAAATCCCCCTTCCCCTCCCCCATTTCTGAAGAAGGGTCTAGGCCCAAAACATCAGCCTTCCTGCTCCTCTGATGCTGCTTGGCCTGCTGTGTTCATCCAGCTCAACACCTTGTTATCTTATATTCTTTTAATGTTGTCTTGCAACGTTGTATTTATTTGAATAATTTATCTGAGCAACTCTGCACCTTCTGTTTCATCCATGCTTTTGGTATAATTCACATTAAAAGTTGAAAAACTTGAACAGTTTCAAAGAACAAAAAGTGTTCTGATTTAAATGGTTAAAATTCTTTCAAAGTTTGGCAAGGCAGGTGTTGTGAGATTGTTTCTCACTGGTTAGATATCAAAAATTAGGGGTTATAATCTCAAGTGCGAGGCTGTCTGTTTCAGACTGAGATGAAAAGTAATTTCTTCACTCAATGAGTTGTGAATCTTTGGAATTCTTTCCCCCAGGCAGCTGTGGATGTTCGGGTGTTAAGGCTGTAATGAACCTATATCTGGACATAAAAACATTCAAGAGATTTGAGGGTAAGGTAGAAAAGCAAAAGATCAACCATAACCTTATTGAATAATGAAATGGGCTATTTTCAACTTTTACTGATCACTGTCCTACTTTCTCTTCCATGAAATAGGCCAGAAATGGAGAAGACAAGAGATCTCAGACAGAAATCCCAATAGAGCACATTATATGAGAATGGAAAGGCCTTGGAGAGATTTGAACATGTTGAGAATTTAAAACAAACAAAAACAGAGAAACCTAGCAGGTCTGGCAGCATCTGTGAGGAGAAACTGAGCTCTCATTTTGAATCCAGTGACCCTTCTTCTGAACAGATGAGAATTCAAAACTGAGGCACTGTCAAACAAAGGCTAATGTTAACCATCACAGAGGTGATGGGCATAATTTTTGGACTGAGTTGTTGTATATAGGGACATAGGCACTGGGATAAGCAGTTATGTCCATCAGTCTATTCCTGAATCAAAATTTTATTTATTTGCAGAACTTTAAACTACCTTAAAATTTGTACAGAAATTTGAATATCTACGTAGGACATGCCTCGTCTCTCTTTCTCTCTCTCCATGGAACTTTCTCCCCAAGTGTCAGGAGTCAGTCACTAGCCTTACAAGTGATGCCCACAAGCTAAAGCAATCAGGGGTGGAACATGGTGTGACACAGTGGCTCATTGGTTAGCACTGCTGTCTCACAGCAACAAGGACCTGAGTTCAATTCTAGCCTCAGGCAACTATCTGTGTGGAGTTTGCACTGTCTGCCCGGGTTTCCTCCGGGTGCTCCGGTTTCCTCTCACAGCCCAGTGATGTGCAGGTTAGGTGGGTTGGCCATGTTAAAATGCCTGTAGGGTGGGAAATGCAGGGATAGGGGGTGTGGGGGGGACCTAGGTGGACATTCTTCAGAGGGTCAGTGTTGGCACAAATGGCCTGCTTCCACACTCCTGGGACTCTACAACTTTTGTGGTGCAGCAGTAGTGTTAACACCTTTGAGCCATGAGACCTCGAGGTAAGTAATGGTATCATTTAACTGGTTAAATAAAAAAGATCTAAATTAATCTGACCTGTTATTTGGGCTGTATAGAATCAAACAGGTCATGTATGCTGTGTGCGTCGATCAGACTGGTTTATTGGAGAAAAATAAATTAACCACTGTACAAGGATCTGTGAACAGGTACACTTGATCAAACAATACAATGGGTGAATAGAAGTTATTGTGTATTGAGGTGCAGGCTAATTATTAGGATACTATAAAATCCCACAAGTCCAAAGGTTTCAGCTTTAAGTAGAATGTTAGGCATCAGTTGTCCATTGTAACTGATAGCTCTCTTGCTCTCTGCCAAAATACACTTATCGTGTGAACAATTTTACACTTCTTATACACTTCTTCTTCAGAAGAAGGGTCCAGACCTGAAACGTCAGTTTTCCTGCTCCTCTGATGCTGCCTGGCCTGCTGTGTTCATCCAGCTCTACACCTTGTTATCTCAGACTCCAGCATTGGCAGTTCCTACTATCTCCAAAACGCTGGCCTTGCCAGTTACACATACATTACACAAAGAGAATGAAAGGACTAAAAAGCTTGCATTTATATAGCACCTTTCACAAATTTAAGACCTAAAATAATTTGAAGCCAATTAAGTACTTTTGTACTATTGTAGTTGCTAATTTGCACATAGAATGGTACCGCAAACAGCACTGATAACCTGGTAATCTGTTTCACAGATGTTCAATGAAGGATAAATATAGGCCAGGACCAGGGAGAGCTCATCTGCTTGTCTTCAAAATAGTGCAATGGGATCTTTTACGTTTTTATTCATTCACGGGATGTGGGACCCGTTGGCAAAGCAAACATTTATTGCCTATTCTTAATTGCCCTTGGACACAATTGAGTGTCTTTCTCAGCCATTTCAAAGTCAAACACAATTCTGTGGGTCTGGACTCACATGGGGAGGTAATGGTCCAGTGGGTATTATTGCTAAACTATTAATCCAAAGACTCAGCCAATGTTCTGGGAACCTGGATTCAAACCCCAATGGCGGATGGTGGAATTTGAATTCAATATTAATCTGGAGTTAAGAGTCTAATGATGACTATGAATCCATGGTGGATTGTTGGAAAAAACACCCATCTGGTTCACTGATGTTCTTGAGGGAAGGAAATCCACTGTCCTTACCTGGTCTGGCCAACATGTGACTCCAGATCCACAGCACTGTGGTTGATGCATATGCCCTCTGGATAATTGAGGATGGGCAATAAATGCTGGCCTAGCCAGAGATGCCCACATCTGTTAGTGAATCTAATATATTTAGAAACAACACATAGACCCAGACCAGGTAAAGACGGTGGATTTCCTTCACTAAAGGACTTTGGTGAATCAGATGGTTTTTTCCAATAAACAAAACCAGTTCCATGGTTATCATTAGACATGCACCTCAGAGATTTGATCAGGGCTTAGTTTAATGTCTCCTGCAAATAACGGCACCCTCAGCACTGCATTTAGACAGTATTAGGCCAAATTATGTGTTCAGATCCTTTGTACTAGACCAGAGAAAATCCTCCAATGGGGCACTTTGCACCAAATTAATGTCTTTGCCCATGATCTCACCATTATTCCTTGACTTTAAACAATTTCTCTGAAAAGGTACAGCTATTGCTACCTCAACATTGCCTCTTGTAGAGCTTTCTGTGCCTCAATCCTCTTTACAGAAACAAAAAGCTGCTGTAGTGGTTGTAACGAGGTCAGCCAAGTGGACCTTATAGAATATGAGTTCCCTGATTGGGGCTGTTAATCTGGTCCAATCAGGGAGTCCTGGCTGACAGATAAGAACAGGAGTGTCAGGGGTTCTGCTCACTCTGAGAGATGGCTCAGAGCTAGCTTGATCAGTGTCACGTACTATGTACATGTAAATAAAGGATGACTTGGTGACAGGATACCAGCCTCCATGGAGCTATTTCAGCTGCTTTTCCAGCCTCTTTCCTCCAATGTCTAGCTGGGAATTTCAAATGGCCTCTGATTCCTATTTCACCCTAACAAAACTTTTCATTAATTTATATATATTTTTTAAAAAATCTATAAATTCTGCAGCAGAGGATATGCTTCCAAATATTTCAGGTCTAAGTAATTTACTAGATTCCTGAGCATAACCTGCAGAATCCCTGATCTGTGTGTTTCATAAATTCATCTTTCAATGGGAGGCCCAAAACTAGACAGAGCGCCTGATCTGTGAGCTTATTGTTTCATTCATTCATCCCTCCATTTGTTACTATTTGTAATATTCAAAATAGCACAAATCATGTATAAAATTACATCAATTTCAATCTGTGCATGAAATGGTGATGGATGCACAATCCTTGCCTTTCTACTTCCTTGATATGTTATGTACAGTTGAATGAACATTCATATGAACTAGAAGCATTAGACTATTCTGCTCCTCAAGCTTGCTCCATCATTCAGTGATGAGGATAAATTGAAGAAGTTGGAATTGTTCTTCTGGGAGAGAAGAAGGCTGGGAGGAGATTTCACACAGGTTTTCAAAACCATGAGAGGGCTAAACAGAGTAGACAGGGAGAAGCTGTTCCAGTTAACATCATCGAATCCCTACAGTGTGGAAGCAGGTCATTCAGCCTGTACCGCTGTTCCAAAGAGCATCCCAACCCTATAACCCCCCATTTCCCATGTCTAACATAAGGACATAAGAACATAAGAACTAGGAGCAGGAGTAGGCCGTCTGGCCCTTCGAGCCTGCTCCGCCATTCAATAAGATCATGGCTGATCCTTTCGTGGACTCAGATCCAGTTACCCGCGTTCTCACCGTATCCCTTAATTCCTTTATTGTTCAAAAAAAATCTACCTTTTTTTTAAAAATGTTTACTGAAATAGCGTCAACTACTTCACTGGGCAAGGAATTCCATAGATTAACAACCCTCTGGGTGAAGAAATTCCTTCTCAGTTCAGTCCTAAATCTGCTCCCTCTAATCTTGAGGCTATGCCCTCTTGTCCTAGCTTCACCTGCCAGTACTCCAGGTGTGGCCTCACCAGCACCTTGTACAGCTGCAACATAGCCTCTTTGCTTTTAATCTCAATCCCTTTAGCAATGAAGGACAAAATTCCATTTGCCTTCCTAATTACTTGTTGTACCTGCAGACCTACCTTCTGTGATTCATGCACAAGGACACCCAGGTCCCTCTGCATAGCAGCATGCTGCAACTTTTTACCATTCAAGTAATAATCCTTTTTACTATTACTCCTACCAAAATGTATGACTTCACATTTATTTACATTGTATTCCATCTGCCAGACCTTTGCCCACTCACTCAATGTATCTATGTTCCTCTGCAAAGTTTCACAGTCCTCTGCACACTTTGCTTTGCCGCTCATCTTAGTGTCATCTGCAAACTTTGACACCCTACACGTGGTCCCCAGCTCCAAATCATCTATATAAATTGTAAATAATTGCGGTCCCAACACCAATCCCTGAGGCACACCACTAGTCACTGACTGCCAGCTAGAATAGCACTCATTTATCCCCACTCTTTGCTTCCTGTTAGTCAACCAATCCTCTATCCATGCTAATACTTTACCCTTAATGCCATGCATCCTTATCTTATGCAGTAGCCTCTTGTGCGGCACCTTGTCAAAGGCCTTTTGGAAGTCTAGGTACACCACATCCACTGGGTCCCCGTTGTCCACCTCACTTGTAATGTCTTCATAGAATTCCAGAAGATTTGTCAAGCATGACCTGCCCTTCATGAACCCATGCTGCATCTGCCCAACGGGACAATTTCTATCAAGATGCCTTGCTATTTCTTCCTTGATAATAGACTCAAGCATCTTCCCCACTACAGAGGTTAAGCTAACCGGTCTATAATTCCCCATCTTTTGTCTACTTCCCTTTTTAAACAGTGGCATCACATTTGCTGTTTTCCAATCTGCTGGGACTGCCCCAGAGTCCAGCGAATTTTGGAAAATTACCACCAGTGCACCTGCTATTTCTCTCACCATCTCTTTAAGTACCCTGGCATGCATTCCATCAGGGCCAGGAGACTTATCAATCCTTAGCTCCATTAGCTTGCCCAACACTACCTCTTCCGTAATTATGATTGTTTCCAGGTCCTCACCTACCTTCGTCTCTTTGTCTATTACTGGCATGTTATTAGTGTCCTCCACTGTGAAGACCGATACAAAATACCTGATCAATGCCTCGGCCATTTCATCATATCCCATAACTAAATTCCCCTTCTCATGCTCTAAAGGGCCAATGTTTACTTTAGCCACTCTTTTTCGTTTTATATGTTTATAGAAACTTTTGCTATCTGTCTTTATATTCTGTGCTAGTTTTTTCTCATGTACTATCTTACTTTTCCTTATAGCTCTTTTTGTGGCTTTCTGTTGACCTTTAAAGTTTTCCCAATCTTCTAGTTTCATGCTGTTTTTGGCCACTTTGTATGCCTTCTCTTTCAATTTGATAGCCTCCCTTATTTATTTAGATGCCCATGGCAGATTACCCCTTTTCTTACAGTCCTTCCTTTTCATTGGAATATACTTTTGCTGAGCACTTTGAAAGATTGCTTTGAAAGTCCTCCACTGCTCGTCAACTGTCCCCCATAAAATCTTTGTTTCCAGTCTACTTTAGCCAAGTCCTCCCTCATTCTATTGTAATTCCCCTTGTTCAAGCACAGGACCCTTGTATTGGATTTTATCTTCACACTCTCCATCTGTATTCTAAATTCAACCATACTGTGATCACTCCTTCCAAGAAGATCCCTAACTATGAGGTCATTAATTATTCCTGTCTCATTACACAGGACCAGGTCTAGGATAGCTTGCTCCCGCGTTGGTTCCATTACATACTGTTCAAGAAAACTATCACGGATGCACTCAACGAACTCTTCCTCAAGGCTACCCTGACCGAGCTGGTTCGACCAATCTACATGTAGGTTAAAATCCCCCATGATAATTGCCTAACCATTTTTACAGGCATTAGTTATTTCTTTGTTTATTGCCCGCCCCAATGTGATGTTATTATTTGGTGGCCTATAGACTACGCCTATCAGTGACTTTTTCCTCTTACAATTTCTAATTTCCACCCAAATGGATTCAACCTCATTCTCCATAGAACCTATATCATCTCTCAGCACTGCCCTGATGGCGTCCTTGAATATCAGGCCTACACCACCTCCCTTACCATCTTGCCTGTCCTTCCGAATAGTCTGGTACTCTTGGATATTTAACTCCCAGTCGTGAGCATCCTGTAACCATGTCTCCGTAATGGCTACCAAATCATATTCATTCGCGATGATTTGTGCCGTTAACTCATCAACCTTGTTACAAATGCTACGAGCATTCAGGTAAAGTGCCTTTATGCTAGCTTTCTTACCCTCATGATTTCCAGCATCTCTAATAATATCTCCTGAGTTATCCTTCCTTTTTGCTTCTTTCATAGTCTGCCTTGAACTTAAACCCTCCTGCACACATGCTAACCTGCTGCTTACCTTTTTATTTCCCATCATACTCCCTGTCGTTTTCCCTTTCCCTTCCCCCCAACTCACTAGTTTAAAGTCCTAGTGACCACCCTATTTATCCTTTTCGCAAGAACACTGGTTCCAGATCGGTTCAGGTGGAGACCGTCCCATCGGTACAGATCCCTCCGGTTCCAAAACTGATGCCAATGCCCCATGAAATGGAACCCCTCTTTGCCACACCACTCCCTTAGCCATGTGTTTACTTCCCTAATTCTCTTATCCCTAAGCCAATTTGCACGCGGCTCGGGCAGTAATCCGGAGATTATGACCCTCGAGGACCTGTTCCTTAATTTCGTTCCTAGTGCTTGATAATCCCCAACCAGGTCCTCCATCCTAGCCTTGCCTATGTTGTTAGTCCCAACGTGGACCACAACAACTGGATCCTCCCCCTCCTGCTCCAATATCCTTTCAAGCCGGTCAGAGATGTCCTGCACCCTGGCACCGGGCAGGCAACACACCATGCGGGACTCCCGATCCGGCTTGCAAAGGATACTATCTATCCCCCTAACGATAGAATCCCCTATAACTACCACTTGTCTATTTGCTCCCCCCTCTTGAATGGCCTTCCGCACCATGGTGCCGCGGTGAGCTGGCTCATCCTCCCCGCAGCCTTTTTCCTCATCCACACAGGGAGCAAGTATCTCGTACCTGTTGGATAAAGTCAAAAGCTGAGGCTCCTCCACGCCTGAACTCAGGATTCCCCTACCTGCCTCACTTGCAGTCACACCCTGTTGTCCCTGATCACTAACTGAATTTGAATTACTTAATCTACCAGGTGTGACTGCCTCCTGAAACAAAGCGTCCAGGTAACTCTCCCCCTTCCGGATGTGCCGCAGTGTTTGAAGCTCAGATTGCAGATCTTCAACTCTGAGCCGGAGTTCTTCCAGCAACCAACACTTGCTGCAGATGTGGTCACTGCCATTCACAATGGGATCAGCCAGCTCCCACATCATACAGCTACAGCACATCACCTGCCCAGCCATCTCTACTTAGTTAATTACTTTATTACTTTATCTCAATTTATGAGTTAAATACCTTCTAATACTTCTCTGCTATGGTCCTTTTAAATAACCAATTAACATATAAATAAAAACAAAGAAAGTAAATTTTTAACCAATTACACAATACAGAAGAAATAGAAAAAGTATAAAAACCTTACTTTTAGCAACACACCACAGAGTCCTTTTTTTTGGTTAGAGGAGGAAAGCAGGTGGGAGACAGTACACGTTTAGTGTCTCGGGTTCAGCCGCTGCCCAAATATATTCCCGGCAGCCCCCTGGTCCTCGCTGTTGCCTCTCTCTCTGCTGCTGGAAAATGAAGCCCTTCCTCGCCTGCACATCCCTGGATTCTATGGGCAACTTAGCACAGCCAAACCACCTCACCCTGCACATTTTCAGACTGCGGGAGGAAACATGCACAGGCAGTCACCCAAGGCTGGAATTGAACCTGGGTCTCTGGCACTGCGAGACAGAAGTCCTAACCACTGAGCCACCATGCCAGCCAGGTGTAAAAGGAGCAACAACAAGAGTGCCTTAGATTTAAATTGACATGCAAATAAAGCAGGGGTAATGTGAGAACAAACTTTTTCACACAACGAATAATTAGGGTATGAACACATTGCATGAAACGGTGGTAGAAGCATGTTCGATTGAGGCAATAAAGCGGGCATGAGATGATTATTTGAATAGAAAAGGTGAGCAAAGTGGGCATTGACACTGGGTAGTGATGCTCATCACAATCACAATTTAAGGGTATGGGATAGGCCATTTAAGACTAAGTTAAGGAGAAAATTCTTCACTCAGAGAATGTTGAGCCTGTGGAATTCTCTGCCATAGAAAACTGTTCAGGGCAAAACATTGAATGTTTTCAAGGAGTTAAATATCGTTCATAAGGCTAAAGGGGTCAAAGGGAGGAAGCGGGAACAGGGGACTGAGTTGGACGATCAATCATGATCATATCGAATGGCAGAGCAGACTGAAAGGGCTGAATGGCCTACTCCTGATCCTGTTTTCTATACTTCTACAAAGAGCTTGTGCAGACACAATGGATCAAATGGTCTCCGTCAGTGCCATAACAACCCTGCGATTCTCCTTGCATTTGAATGAAGTACCACAGTGAGAAACTCGTAGTGTTTCGTAAATGCCAGGTTGCCATTGAGGGGGTGAGAATTGGAAAGCAAAAACCTTTCAAAAAATGAGTGAGAGAACAGACACTAAATACCTTGAAAAAGATTGCACTGACTGTAGCGTAATCGCACAGGGGAAGATCAGTCAACCCTTCCAAAGCTGCCTGCTTGACTGGTCAACACATTTCTCAGTCTGCAAACTTTGAGGGAAAATTGAGCAAATTAAGGGCTTTAAACATCTATTAAATTTCCTGCAGAGGGCTGTATCTGTTTCCTGATAACTATGAGCTAAGTGAGAGCCAGACAAAATGCAATGGATAGGCTGCTGGGCACAATGAGTTTATTGAATTGACGGATAGCAGAGGAGATGATTTCCCGAATCACTTCCTTGTACAACCAGTAACTGCTTTGCAATTTATTTTCGAGAATGCTAAAATGTTATAGACAGGAGTTCAAACCCCTCTGATAACTAAAACTGAAACACCTATAGAGGCTCACCTCACCTCATAATCTGTTACAAAGAGGATTTTAAATGAAATGAAGACTGGACAGTCACTCTATAATCAACAAGAAACAATTTATTTATCTAATTCTAACAGTGAACAGATTAACAGAACTACTAACAAACTGAATAATTCCCCCTTACCTATTAACTATTCCCTAATAAAACAAAATTCTAATAGTATGTTGTTCCAATAAATACAAAAGCCATTTATATCAACCAAACTAGTATGAAAAAACAGCTTAGACTTTCAAAACTACAGTCAGGATGCATCTTCCGGAATGCCCTCTCTGCTGATTATCAACCAGGAATACCTTTCTCCATCGAATTCTGGTGTCTGGAACACCTCTCTGCATCAAATTCTGATGTCAGGAATATTAGCTGAGAATATCAAGGCACCTTTTAGATGATGCTTAATCAGAGAGCTTAAAGATTTTTATGAGAGTGAGAGTTTTACTTTTCCAATGACAATTTGCATGCTCACCCTGATTTTCTAAATCCCTCTTCTTATATACCCTTGACGACCTGTCAATTTTCCTATAATAGGATTGGTCCTAGGTTGTCAATACCATCAGATTTAAATCCAAATGGTTTTCAGTCTCTAAGTGCCTGGTGTAAATTAATTGGCTGATGTTCAAGCTGTTTGCCTTAACATCAAAACAAGTCTAGATTGCCTACCAAACAGCCAATTGAATACATTAGTTTCAATTTCAGAACTGCTTGTGCATCTGAAGCTGCATGCAGACTTTTTTGTCTAAATCTCCCAGATTAGAAAAGCGCATCATCTTTTAAAGGGACTACACACTCTTCCCCCATATCATTTTTACAAACAAATTCTAACTTTCTGCCTTCCAATTCACAAGTGCTCACCACAACTTCACAACATAAAGCCCACTAGCCCTCAGTGTGGAATAGTTTGCTCACCAATTGCATGAAGAGCACATTAGACGAAGCAGTCATCCATTCCAGACCCTTCATTCACACCAGTAAAAGCACTTTAGGACAAACCTCAGCTGGGAACAGCCAGCAGGGAGGCTTTCAAACACTCTCAACCTCAACTTCCCCCTCCCCACGTGCCCCCTCCAAAATAAATAAACAATGTGCTTCATTACGTAAGAGCAACAGCTGTCCATTTCAGTTGTTCGGTGACACCATTCGAGTGGGAGGAGGGGCAGAACAGGAGATATTGCAGAAGAGGGGGCAGTAGCCCTGGCGAGATTCCCTCATGCCTCTCACTCCACTTTCAAGGTTTGTTCAAGGCCTTCAGTTCTCCAGCCACACGGCCCATCACAATGTGTTAATCTCGTCCTCTTGTGCCCAAGTTAAGGTAGGGTCCCTTCTTAAACCAATTAAAGAGAGGAGCAAGACAATTTGCTTTCTTATAGCAATTTTAACCACCTCAAAGTGTCCTGAAGGTTCTCACAGCGAGTGGGATACTTGTAGAGTGTGGTCACTGTCATGACCCAGGAAATGCAGCTGCTGACTTATGCACAACAGGATCCCATAAGCAGCAATGTGCTAATGTCCATGTCCATCTGTTCTAGTAATCTTAGTCAGGAGATAAAGATTTTTATTCATTGAATAAGGGCATTGCTGACTAGGCAGCATTTATTGCCCATCCCTAATTACCCAGAGGGCAGTAAAGTGTCTGCAGTCACATGTAGGCCAGACCAGGTAAGCATGGCAGTTTCCTTCCCGAAAGGACATTAGTAAACCAGTTGGATATTTCACTCCCTCAACAATCTCGATGGATTCATAGCCATCATTAGATCCTTAATTCCAGATTTTTATTGAATTCAAATTTCACCATCTACTGTGGCAGGATTCAAACCAAGGTGCCCAGGATATTACTTGGGTGTCTTGATTCACAGTCCAGCGATAATACTATTAGGCCGTCGCCGCCTCTGGCTTTTTGAGTAAAATATCGCAGAACCTTCTAGGTCCACTTAAGGGGAAAGACAGGAACTTTGTTTAAGGTCTCATTCTATAGAGGGCATGTCTGGCAGTGCAGCAGTCACTGGAGTTCTGAGCTCAAGATGGTAGAGTGGGATTTGAACTCACAACCTTCTAAATCAGAGGCAAAGTGGAACCCACTGAACATGATTGGCAGAAGGATAATGCGGAAGAAGTAGCAGCTGTGCTTCAGCGATAACACTTGCACCTTCAGTGAAGATTCCTCAGAGTTGGTTAGATATGGAGTATAGTTTCAAGCTCTCCACTGACAGTTCTTAAGCCTTGTCTCCTCAACTTGCCCCGCTGTGCAGTGAGCCACGATTTTCAACCCTTGACATTGAGAAAGTTAACTGGAAAAGAGAAGGAGAATATGATCCTTACAGAGAACAGAGTATGCAATTGAAGCTGACATTGCAGGACGCTAGGGAGATGCTGCCCCTCAGGAAGAAGTATAGTGGCCAGATAAATCACTAAATCAAGGCTCAGACACCTCTGTAACTAATATCGAGAAGGTGGAGCAGTGGGGCTGTTATTGGACTAGTAAAGGTTACTTTGCTGAGGGCAATGGTTCAAACCTCACCAAAGCAGCTGTGGAGTTTAAATTCAACTAATAGTCTTGGTAGTTTCAAGAATGGTGACTACAAAGTGGTCATTGATTGTGGTAAATATCTACCCAGTTTGCTAATGTCCTTTAGGGAAGGATATGTGCTGCCTTGGTTCCATATGACTCCCAACCTGCAGCAATATGGTTGGCTCTTCACAAACCACTCAACTGAAGGGTAACAATCCTTTTTGCCAGGGTTGCCCACAATTCATGAGAAAAAACACATAGGATCTGATCATTTTCATTGCTTTTTGTGGGAGCTGTATTTCTGCTGTATTTCCCACATGACAACAGGCACAATGCTTCCAAAGTGTTTCTTTGACAGTAAAAAGCTCTCTGATATGTCCTGGGGGTGGGAAAGATGAAATATAAATACAAACCTTTCTTAGCATCTGATTAGTTTTATTCTAGTCCTTCTATCCACAGCCCAAGTGGGACCCCTGTCAAGATATTAGTGACTAAGCAATTCCTTTCTCCTGGTGACTCCTATATGGCAGAGTAGCACAGTGCTTACTCACAGAATTTACAGAATGATTGTTGATTGGGTGCTGTTAGAGTGTTGATAAAATGTTCACAGAAAGTCTTGTAATGTGCTTCTGAAGATCTCTTCAAATCTCTTGTGATAGGAGTAAAGTTCGAAGATACTGAGAATACTGAGGATTGTTGAATTACTGCTTTCCTGCTGTAACTTGAGTTCAAAATGGGATAGAAAGCAAAGCCTTGCATTTATATATAGCCTTTCTCAATGTGCCTTTGAAACAAAGTTGCTGGTGGGATGTGGGTAAGGCAAAGCCAGTTGGTCAAAAGCTCCAATAAGGACCTCGCTCAGTTGTTACAGAAGGCTCACCCCTCAGCTGGTGCAAACTGGTATCAGGCAACATGGCTAAGCAGGGAATAAGACTGATCTCAGCATCTCCTGTCAGGTTCTGTACCTTTGCTGATCATTACCCATTTCTCCCTGACAATTCTTACATTCAGGTGTTGGCCAAAAGGTTAGTGTTAACTCCGTGAATTTGGGTGTAGCAGGGAGAAACAAAGACAGGAGTAGTGTTGGCAGGTCTGTGTGTGTCTGTGAGTGTGTGCCCGTGTGTGTGGGTGTCTATGTGCCTGTATGAGTGTGTGTGTGTGTGCGCGAGTGTGCGCGCCTATGTGTGTGTGTCTATGTGCCTGTTTGTGTGTGTGTGTGTGTGTGTGTGTGTGTCTTTGTCTGTATGTGCGAGTCTCTGTGCGTGTACAAGTGTGTGTGTGTGCGTGAATGTCTGTGTGTTTGCAGGCATGAGTGCATGTGTGCAAGTGTGTGTGTAAGTGTGTGTGCGACTGTGTACTAGCGTGCAAGTTTGTGTTTGAGTGTGTGTGCATGCACGAGCGTGTGTGAAAGTGTGTGTGTGTGCGAGTGTGTGTTTGAGTGTGTGCGCATGTGTGTGTGTGATCCAACTGGGACAGAGGAGGCTGGAATTTGCACAAATTAAATTTCACACTTTCCCATGCAAAAGTGACAATAGTAAAATTCAGGGTGGGAGTTTTATTTCTGCAAGATTTTTATTCTGCTTGCTATAGAGCTGAGTGCAGGACTGAAAGATGGAAGCTCACTCCAAATTGAAAGCTCATTATCTTCCACCTCCATCCCCTTTGATGGTGCTTTAATCTAATTTGACGAACTCCTGTTCAGAACACCTTCACTACAGCCTCAAGCCCCTGTCCACACCCACTCCATTCAAAAGATAAGAGTAAATAAGGAGAAACAATTTCTACTGACAGGACAATCAGTAATCAGAGGGCATAGATTTAATGTAATTGGCAAAATCAAGGTGTGGAGAAGGTGAGGAAAATGTTTAATACTCAGCTCCTTACTGGGATCTGGAATACGCTGCCTGATAATGCGATGGGAGCAGATTCAATAACAAATCCCAAAGGCAACTGGATGAATACTGCGCAAGGAATAGACTTGTAGTGCTATGGGGATAGTACAGGGGAGTAGGACAAATTGGATAGTACAACGAGCCAGTACAAGGATAATGGACTGAATGGCATCCTGCCATGCAGTACACCTCCCTGATTTCATATCGAATGATTGACTTCCAGTGTTGCCGTTCAATAACATTCGCTCCAGTTGTTATGGCCTTTTGAAAATCTTAAACATTACCATCTGCGAGAAAACAACATTGAGCAGATATGGTAAATCCAACTCATTTCTTCGAATTAAGGCAGAGAGACAGTGCCAGAGGGATATTAATGGCAATGAGTGAGATGTAAATTTAGAACAGATATTTGGAAGATCTTTTTTCCTAATCACAACGGTGATAACTGGTTTAGGTGATCCATCAAGCTAGAATTATAGGGACAATGGTAGTTGGTCTATCACAAAGCTGTACTCCCCTGGGTTTGTGCAGATTGCTATACCAATGAGAGAGTCTACAGCAATCCCACTGCTTAATCCAGCTTCCTTATCCCAATAATAATCTGATAAAACCCAATTTCTTTTTAATGTTGCCTTGGGATTTAGCAAAAGGAAACAGATTTCAGGCAATTGGCAAAAGAGAAACGCAGCAGGGAGATTCACAGTATAACAAGGTGTAGAGCTGGATGAACCACAGCAGGCCAAGCAGCTTCAGAGGAGCAGGAAAGCTGACGTTTTGGGCCTAGACCCTTCTTCAGAAATGGGGGAGGGCAAGGGGATTCTGAAATAAATAGGGGGAGAGGGGGAGGCGGATAGAAGATGGATAGAGGAGAAGATAGGTGGAAAGGAGAAGATAGGTGGAGAGGAGACAGACAGGTCAAAGAGGCGGGGATGAAGCCAGTAAAGGTGAGTGTAGGTGGGGAGGTAAGGAGGAGATAGGTCAGTCCAGGGAGGACGGACAGGTCAAGGGGATGGGATGAGGCTAGTAGGTAGGAGATGGGGTTGGGGCTTGAGGTGGGAGGAGGGGATAGGTGGGAGGAAGGACAGGTTAGGGAGGCAGGGACAAGCTGGGATGGTTTTGGGATGCGGTTGGGGGAGGGGAGATTTTGAAGCTTGTGAAGTCCACATTGACACCATTGGGCTGCAGGGTTACCAAATTACTATCTCAGATTCACAGTATATTGTTCTGAACTGTACTGCACTGTCTGAAAGACCAGAGGAAGCAGACCCAGTACTAATGTTCAAAAGGGAATTAGGTATGAATTTGAAAAGGAAACATTTGTGGGATGATGGAGAGGGGTCACTGGGGAGTTGAACAAATGTGAATCAAGAGCAAGAGCAGGCCACTCAGCCCCTCGAGTCTGCTCTGCCATTCGATTAGATCATGGCTGATCTAATTACTCCACATTCCTGGCTACCCCAATAACCTTTCACCCACCGTATCCTTATCAAGAATAAAGATGGTCAACTAATTGGTTTGTCGTGATGATGATGGCTGGGTGACCAGGACAGAAGTCCCCTTCCCATAGTTTTGCACAGAAACGTAGAAACTAGGGGCAGGAATAGGCCATTCAGCCCATCGAACCTGCTCCACCATTCAATATGATCATGGTTGATCATTCAGTGCTCTTTTCCCTCTTTCTCCCCATAATCTTTGATTCCTTTAGCCCTAAGAACTATATCTAACTGACTTCTTCTTGAAAACATTCACTGTTTTGGCTTCAACCACTTTCTCTGGCAGAGAATTCCCTGCTCTCTGGGTGAAGAAATATCTCCTCATCTCAATCCTAAATATCTATCCTCAGACTGAGCCCTCGTTCCTCATGTTAGTTTCATGGGATCCACTGCGTGTGTCTGAGAGGGTAGAAGCGCCACAGTTTAACATTGATATGAAAGCAGCCCCTTCTCCAGCACTGGGACTTTCTGCTGGGACTTTGTGCTCGCCTATCTACAGCTGGATTTGAGCCCACAACCTTCAGACACAGAAGTGAAAGTAATATAAACTGACAAGTAATGAGAAATACAGGGCCTGAGAGTTGTATTTGACATCCAGAAGGTAATGCACGAAGGCATTCAAAATACTAATTGATTTGATTAAGAACGAAAATGCTGTGTTTTCCCTGCTGGTTACATTCTCAGCCTAATAAGATTTGGACATTTGTGGTCTGCCCTACATCAACAGAGTTCAGTCTGGTAAATAGCTTCAACCAGTCAAACCATTTGTCTAGACCCTGGCTTCAACTCACAACAGGGTCTGGCCGTAGCTAATGTCTCCGGGGACTGTCAAAACCACATCAGCAATAGCTGATACTCAAGGGACAAAAGCAGCAGGTGGTCTGTGCTATTAATCTATTTTTGAGCTTCTCGATTGAAACCTTTATTGTTGGCACTGCTTTCTTGAAGTCCACAATTTGTCATGAAACCGTTCTGATGCTGGACTATTGAAACTGAATTACTAATATTTACAAGGGGAACTGTGGTGTATGTTAATAATTACAGAAGGTCTCTGAGTGCATGTTAATAGTTACAGAGTGTGCCCCAGTGTATGTTAATAGTTACAGAGGTTACCTGGGTAAATGTTAATAGTTACAGAGCGTACCCCAGTGTATATTAATAGTTACTGAGAGTGCCTGAGTAAATGTTAATAGTTACAGAAGGTACCCCTAGAGTGTGGTAATAGTCACAACGGATCTCTGGGTTCATGTTAATAGTTATTGAGAGTGTCCGGTGTATATTAATATTTACAGAGGGTCTCCGGGTGTAAGTAAACATTTACAGAGGTTATCTAGGTGTATGTGAATGCTGATAGAAAGTTGTGCATTACCAGGTCCCTAGGTGTATATAAATAGATAGGGAGAGACCTTGGGTGTACATCAGTATTTGCAGAGGGTTGTTGGGTATACGTTAATATTTGACAGGGAGTTCCATCCTCCTATAACATTTCTTCACCATTAGCCAGCTGGGAAAAACTGTACTTCCCTTGTTCCATTCTTACCTTCCTAACTGTAACCAAAGAATTGTGAGCAATGGTTTTACTCCCCATTCCATTGATTTACCCTTGCCTTCCCGCTGTTTCACATCACATGTAACCTTGTGATATATTCTAAATATGCATCGGTTTTCATGAATGGACTGACAATACTCAGCTTCTATTGCAGCGTCTCTTTTTCTCTCTCTCTCTCTCTCTGTCTGTCTCTCTCTCTCTCTCTCTCTCTCGAGCCTGGGGTGTTGCTAAATTATCGGGCTTGCTTTCCCGACATCTAGCACTGAAATTTTCTCCAGTGCAGTACTGGAACACAAACACCACTCCCTAGTCTCTGACCCTATCCTGCTCCCTGATAATGAAGTGGCTGAGTCCGAACCAGGCTGTTCATCACCTTGGTGTCATATTTGGCATATCTGTATTTACATAGCGCCTTTCATAATCTTGGGGCTTTATGGCCCAGGGTGTAATGACTGCTGTAATCTAGGAAACATGCAACATGTGCAGAGCAAGATCCCACAAAAGTATTGGCCATGACAACAAGGAAATCCTCTGGGAGAACTGATCTCTTTTGTTACACATTCACAGGATGAGGGCATCACTGATTAGGCCAGCATCTATTGCCCTTCCCTAATTACCCTGAGGGTAGTTTTTTTTGAAAGAGTCAACCATGTGGATGTGGATCTGGAGTCACATATAGGATGTGATGATGACAGTTTCCTTCCCTAAAGGACATCCATGAATCAGATGGGTTTTTCCCAACGATCAGCAATGGCCATCATTTGACTCTTAATGTCAGATTTTTTTTTGATTGAACTCAAATTCCATCATCTGCCATGATGGGATTCGAACCTGGGTCCCAAGGATATTACCTGGTTCTCTGCATTAATAGACTAATGATAAAGCCACTAGGCCATTGCCTCCCCTTTTCCTCAGAAAAAGTGCCTTGGAATGTCTTACACCCACCTGAGAGGACACATGGGGACTCAATTAACAGAAAGACAGTGTCTCTGAGAGGGCAACACTTGGGCAGTAGTGGCAATGAAGGGACAGTCTGGAATATCAGCCCCATGTTGTAGATTTGGACAATGAATGCACAGAGTTTTAATTCAGAGAAAAGAGTCAGATTGACTGAAGCAAGAAAAGTTAAGGTCAGTCAAGGTCCATATCAATGTTTAACCAAGCAACGTGCAGAAGAAAGCCATTTAGCCCATTTTGTCTGTGCCAGACCTTTGAGCATTTTGACTTAGTGACAAGCTCCTGCCTTTGCCTCATAGCCCCAGCCCCCAATGTGTTTCAGCGAAGTCTGGACTGTGATGCTTCCCACAGCCAAAGGACCAAAACATGACTCAGTTTGGGTGACCACCACCAGAGGCCAGGGATAACAGGCAACAGACCAACGCTGCCAGAGAGATAGGAAGTGTGGGGTTTGAGTGTGTGAGTAAACCCACCCTGCTTATTGATCATCATAGAAATAAGGCCTACTGCCCAAGCCTTAGTAATCCAGAGTAGGAGTGGGAGCAGGAGTAGGAGCAGGGGCAGGAGCAGGCCCGAAATCAGAATGGTTACTCTGCACAGGGACGCCATTCAGCCCATCATACCAGCACCAGCTCTATCACCTAGTGCCAACTTCCTGCCTTGTCCCCATATCCCTCCACATCTCCTCTATCCAAATAATCACGATTATGTCGCCCTGACACTGACTGACAGCTGCTGCGGAGGAGGCGAGTTTGGGTTCCCGGCAGTGTCTGCACCAGCACAGATTCACGGAGACAGTGGAGGTCTCTGCTTTGGCGAGGTCCAGCGAGGATCCATAGTGGTGAGGGTGTCAGTGGAGATGAGATGACGCTGAAGAATGGTAACTTTCATTCCAGGGGTCAGGGCGGTGAAGGGACCCATGCCTGGCCACCAGGCCCGTGGCCCATGGAGGAGTACTTAATAAGAAGGATTGGAAAGTTCAACACTTGTATTTCTTTATTCTTCTACCTTCATATTTTATGTTTTGGTTTATTTTTCTGTGTTTTAAGGTGGCGCTGGAGAGTGGCGACACTTTTCACATATTTTGTAACAAAATGTATGTGACAATAAATAAATCAAATCCAATCAAATCAACACCATTTTGAATGCTTCAATTAACCCTGCCTCGTCCACATTTCCAGGCAGGGTATTCCATAATTTAACAACTTAGTGCGTGAAAAAGCTTTTCTCTCACATTAGGCTGGCTTTGTTCGCGCATCAGTTTAAATCTACATCCTCTCATTCTTGTTCCTGGAGGAAATACTGGAGGGAAAGGGAAGAGGAAAAACATGATCTATGATTGGAGTGAAAAGCAGAACAGGCTGAAAGGCTCACTCAGTACACAGAAAGTGAGCTGAATATTATAAGGTTTAAAATCTGAGGTTCCCAGTTATCTACATGTGCGCTGCAGAGGTCTGGTGCAATCAGTCAAGGAGAAGTTGTGCAGTTTATTAGAGGACAGCAAGCCAACTTGTTGAACTGGAATCTATAAATCAGTGTGACACCTTTCTGTAGGTGGGATGCACTTTGAGTGGACGGTGCAGACAAGAGGAATCCTATGAAAAGCTGCTAGCTCTGCCACAGCTCTGTGCAGACACATTGAGCGTCCCTGCTGTGGCTGTATGCTGGTGAAGCAATAACAGGTTAGATTGTACATGCTCATTGTTGAAGTACAGTTTGGCTAAAGAGGATAAATTTCTCCCACTCATGGTCTGTTCAGCTGCGCTCACTTACATAATTCGAAAAATGTGTATGAGATCATGCTGTTGTATGTTTCTACCTACTGCTGTATTTGATAAGACATTCAGAGCAAAATAAAGGCAGTAACTGGACTCAAAGATGTGAGGGAGCGGTGATTATTCACAAAGTGACTACAGTGCATCTGTCAGGGAACCACAGAATTGTTCTGGTGCTGAAAGAGGCCATTTGGCCCATCGTGTCTGCAAGGGCTGTCTGAGAGAGCATTATGACTAAGTGTCTTTCTTCCATAACCCCACAAGTTGTTCCTACTCAAATAATCATCTAATTGAACCTGACTCCAGCACACCTCTAGGCAGTGCACCCCAAACCCTAACTACTCGCTGTGTGAGAAAGCTTTCTGTCACATCACATTTACTTCTTTTGCAAACTATTTTAAGTCTGCGTCCTCTCATTCTCGATTGTTTATAGGGAGGAACAGTTTCTCCCCTGTCTACTTTATCCAGACTCCTCATGATTTTGAAACCTCCTCTTGAATCTCCCCCTAGCGTTCTCTTCTCCAAGGAAAACAGTCTCAATGGCTCCAATCTTTCATCATAACTGAGGCATCACATCCTTGGGAATCTCTTCTGCGTTCTGTCTTATGTGTCCACATCTTTTGCTTTTCCATATCTCTCTCAGATCACACAGCAATGTAGATGGCACTTTATTGACCTTGAAGTCCATTCAAAAGCAAGGAGGAAACTGTCTGAGACAATTTGACGTCAGCAAAATCTTTGCTTACAACGCATGGAAGAAAATAATGTTCAAGACTCACCATGCAGCTAACAGAAACAGCATCTCAGCATCTTTAAAATATTGGTAGCAGCTCCAAATTGAAGTGACAGCTGTGAGATTTCAGCAGCAATGTGGCTGTGATCCTTATTTTAGGAATGCTCAGAATTCATGCATATATTATAACCAGTGTGAATTCACAGAAATGAGAAATAAAAATACTTGCATTTATATATAGAACACTAGAATCCCTAATATAGCCCAGGATTACTGCCAAGTCCACGGTATAAGTGTGAGACAACAAGGTGCAGAGCTGGATGAACATAGCAGGCCAAGCAGCATCATAGGAGCAGGAAGGCTGACGTTTCAGGCCTAGACCCTTCATCCAGCTCTACATCTTGTTGTCTCAGATTTTCCAGCATCTGCAGTTCCTACTATCCACGGTATAAGTGTGCCTTCTCTCTCTCTCTCTCTCCATCAATGCTTCCCTTTGACATTTTCTATCACATATCTCTCATTCCCTCTCTTTAATAATCTTGGAATTATTCAGTATCTGCATCCCCCCACCCCCGGATCTCTACCCTCCATAGGCAGGACCTAATGGCTGCCCATTGCTGGGTGTGGTGAAGCCCCATCCCCACTGTGAGGCCAATTCTTTTGGAGAAAGTTAGTGACATCTTGAAGGTACCCATTCCTTTCTTTATTGCGATTTATTTCCAAGTTCACTTGCACTTTCACCTAGAAGAACTGACACCATTCCAACAGCACCAACCATTCTTTAGCGCATTTCCTCAAGAGCTGACAGCTCATGCTGTTTGACTACATGCTGCTTCATCAAAGCCTGATCTGGGATCCATCTGGTACATGTGTATGACTATAGGCGGGACGGTTAGTAAGTTTGGCAGGTGATACCAAAATAGTTGGTGTAGTTGACAGTGAAGAAGATTGTCTCAGAGTACCATGAGAGCTTGATCAGATGGGCCAATGGGTTGAGGATTGGCAGATGGAAGTGTAATTTAGATAAATGAGGGGTGTTGCATTTTGGTAAGGAAAGCCAGGGCACAACTTATACACTTAATGGTAGGGATCTGGGAGACCTAGGCGTGCAGGTGCATGGTTTCTTGAAAGTGGAGTCACAGGTAGGGGTGAAGAAGGCATTTAGCATCTTTGCCTCCATTCATCAGTGCATTGAATATAGGAGTTGAGATGTCATTTTGCAGCTATACAGGACATTGGTGAGGCAACTTTTAGAATACTGCATTCAATCCTGGAAACCCTGCTAGAGGAAAGATGTTGTTAAACTTGAGAGGGTGCACAAAAGATGTACAAGGACGTTGCCAGGACTGGAGGGTGTGAGTTATAGGGAGACGTTGAATAGGCTGGGGCTTTTTTTCCCTGGAGTACCAAAGGTTGAGGGGTGACTTTATAGAGGTTTATAAAATCATGAGCGTCATGGAAAGGATAGATAAGCCAAGATCTTTACCCCAGCGTAGGGGAGTCCAAAACTTAGAGGGCCTAGGTTTAAGGTGAGAGGGGAAGAATTTAAAAGGGACCTGAGGGGTAACTTTTTCACATAGAGGGCTGTGCGTGTATAGAAGGAGCTGCCAGAGGAATTGGTGGAGGTAGCTAAATGCTGACCAAGTGGAGGAAAACTGGCTCAATTTCGCAGGCTCAGAGATGTTAGGCCAATTGCACAGCCTCAAGGCCCCTCCTCCTCCATGCTTCAAACTGAAGTCACTGAATGTATCAATGAGAGTCAAACATGGAACCTTCATGTATTCTTTGGCTCTGCAAAATTCATTGATCAAATTGGGAAGCATTATGCCTTGTCTTCTCATCCTAAACTACTTCCCTCCATATCTCTCTCTCCTCCTGCGAGGTGCAACTTAAACCCTGCCTCTTTGTCTAACCCTTTAGCCACCTATCCTTGGGCACCCAAGGCCATTCGGCCCATTGTGTTCATGCCTGCTGTGAAGGAGCTAATCCCACTTTCCAATTCTTGGCCCGTTGCCTAGGTTATGACATCTGAAGTGTATTTCTAAGAGATTTTTTTTCAGGTAGTGAATTCCCAATCCCCACTATCGTCTGAATGAAAACAATTACTTCTCAAGTTCCATCTAATCCTTCTACCAAGGAGGTTCAGTCTCTGTCCCCTGATTATAGACCTTTTGGCTAAAGGAAATAAGTTGTTCCAAACCATTCTAAATACATCCCTCACAATTTTACACATCTCAAATAAGTTTCCCTCCCCCGATTTCAAACAAAAACGTCAGCCTTTCCCAAATGTCTCCCACCATGAAACTATTCCATTCCTAGCAGTAGCGTCTATATTCTCTATACCTGTAAGGCAGTGACTGGAACCAGAGTATGGTTCAGTGTGTGCTAACACTCCCATAAAGTAACCCAGGTCAATTTTGTGCTTTCAAACCACTATACACATGCAACGGTGAATCCAGCTACAGGAGGTGGTTGTCCTTGGGGATTATTTATTCCCTAGAAACTGAATGGAATCTTATAGCAAAAGACAACACTGGTCCTTTGCTGCCTGTCAGTGGCAGTAGAGGTAAACAGCTGATGGGAGCAAAAATTGAAATTGCTGGAGAAACTCAGCAGGCCTGGGCAGCATCTGTGCAGAGAAAGCAGAGTTAACATTTTGAGTCCCGTGACCTTTCTTCAGAACTGATAAGAGCTAGAAAAAGGTGGCATGCATGTCGATGAGTGGAGGGTTGGGGGAGGTGGAAGGAGGAAGTGGATAAGTGGAGGCAGAGCCGAGAGAAAAAAGTTAGGCAGACAAAGAGATGGTTGTTAATAACCTAAAGGAGAAAGAAAGCTGATAATGGGGACAATGAGTTGGTGAAAATGTGCTGGGCTGTGCCGTAAGCAGTCCATGTGATGACCAGGCCTGGGGTGTGCGGAGTGGATAAAGGACATGGAAGTAGGTGTTCAGGCCCTAAAATTATTGAGTCCTGAAGGTGGGTGTAGAGAGAGAGACATGGTACTCTCTCACAATTCTCCATGGAATCTGAATTCAATTAAAATATCTGGAATGAAGGGCCTAATGATGACCATGAATCCATTGCCAATTGTCAGAAGAACCCATCTGATTCTTTAATGTCCTTTAGAGAAGGAAACTGACGTCCTTACCTGGCTTGGGCTCTAGGTGACTCTGGGCCCGCAGCCATGTGGTAGACTCTTGACTGCCTTCCAAGTAATTATGGATGGGCAATAAATGCTGGTCCAACCAGTGATGCCCTCATACCATGAATGAATTTTAAAAAATATGTGTCAGAGTCAGAAAAAAGTCACTTGATCTTTTGGAATCAAGTGACTTTTTTCAATTAAATTCTAAAATTAAGAGATTTAAACTTACACATTCTTGGTATTGATTTTTAAAACTGGACCTTTACTATAATCATGTCATGCCAAAGATGTTTGCATTTAGTGCTGTGGATGTGAAGTATAGTCAGGTTTTAAAGATTTATTCGGTGTCGCTGGCCATAGTTGAGTGGATAATCTTTGACCTACGATGTCAGAAGTCCATGGGTTTCTAAGTCCATCCCCAGGAAATTGGGCACAGTTATGCTGACACTCCAGTGTAGTACCGAGGGAATGTGGCACTGTCAGAGGTGTTGCCTCTCAAATAAGACACTTGAGGCTCTGCCTGCTTGCTCAAATGGATGGAAAAGATCCCCCATCATGACTCTGGAGAAGAACCGGAGAGTTGCCTATCGTTTCCTGGTCAACAAACAACCTTCAATGGACATTACTTAGGAAAAAAAAAATCTGGTCATGCATCCTGCATTATAACAGACTATACTTCAAAAGTACACCAATGGATGTCCTGAGTTCTGGGTGGGTACCATATAAATGCAAGTCCTCTCACTATTTCTGGTTGAGTCATTAGATTCAACTGGTCTCAGCCTACCAAACCTGGGGTCAGGTGGATGGCTAAATTTCCTGCACCTGCTGACTGCCTCAAGTTGATAGTATTTAGTGTTGTCCATTGCCCTCCTGGATTAACACCAGTGAACACAACGATTACAGCCTGCACTATTACTGCAATCGATTTCTTTATTTATCACTCAGTCAGTTTAACACTACAGCATCAAATTGCATCGGGTTACAAACAAAGCTGCCTCAGACTCACTACTGAGACTTAGGTATGACCTGCACTGGTGAGGGAGAGCTGGCCAGGCTTCAGTTACTCAGCTGGGTCTGTCCTCCTTCTCTGAGCTCCATGCTCAGTCTTCTGCTTCTGCGATGGTTGCCCTTAAGCTACACTGCCAATGTCTTCAAAACACTATTTTTACATGATTTCTGGCAACTCTGGCAACGTCTATGTACAGAGAGAAGCAGACTTAATGTTTCTGTTGAACAACCTGTCATCACAATTGGAACAAAGTGAATGAAACAAATACAAATCATAGAGTTGTAGAGTCATACAGCACAAAAACAGACCCTTCGGTCCAACTAGATCATGCCAAATGTAATTCCAAACTAAACTAGTCCCACCTGCCTGCTCCTGGCCTATACCCTCCAAAACTTTCCTATTCATTTATTTATCCAAATATTTTTCAAACGTTGCTATTGTACCCATATCTGCAACTTCCTCAGGAAATTCATTCCACACACGAACCACCCTCTGCGTAAAAAATTTGCCTCATCTCTTTTTAAAATCTCTCTCCTCTTACAAAATGGGCTGCCTAGGCTTGAAATTCCCCATCCTAGGGAAAAGACAACTACCATTAACTCTATCTATACCCTTCTATTTTATAAACATCTACAAGGTGGCCTCTCAATCTCCTACGCTCCGGTGAAAAATGTCCCAGCCTATCCAACCTTTCTTTATAACTCAAACTTTCCATACCTAGCAACATCCTGGGAAATCTCTTCTGAACCCTCTCCAGCTTAATAATATTATTCCTATAACTGGGCAACCAGAACTGGACACAATATTCCAGAAGAGGCCTCACCAATGTCGGTAGAATCTTAACATGACTTCCCAACTCCTATACTCAAAGGACTGAGCAACGACGGCAAGCGTGTCAAACATCTTTTTAACCATCCTGTCTATATGTGACACAAAACTTCAAAGAACTATATACCTGAATCCCTATGTCATGTGGGAGAAAGAGCGGAGCATTCTTTAAACTGGACAGTCCTGGAAGAGAAGAGGCAGCAAGTTCAACACTAAAGCAAAGACCAAAGAAATCTCTTTCTCACTCACAGATGCTGAGTACATCCAGGATGTTCTGGTTTTATTTTTGCTTTCTAGCATCTGCAGCTTCTTATCATGATTCACAAAGTTGTCCTTGATAAATAATAATCACCTACAGAAGATGTGGAGAAAAGCTGGGAGGAACTGTATGAAGGCAAACAATCTTATCTCAGAGTTGCAATCTGTGTTCCTATAATAAAACTCAGTTGTCTTTTTCTCTTGCTACTCACCGCCCCCTTTCTCAAGTCTGCTCTGTGTGTCCAGGATTAATTCATTGTTCACTTCATCATCAATCCATTTGTGCCTCACTTTAATGTTGTCAAACCCCATCCAAAGTCTGAACTAACCTAAAAGCCTGGAGAGATTGTATTACTGAGTGCTTCAATCTCTTTATTGAATCACATTTGGTTACTTGTACACTTTCATCTGTATTCTACATTAACCGCCTCGCTCAATAATAGAATTAGTTGGATTCCCTGCAGATCGTATCAGTCTACATACATTCTCTCTCTCCTTACCCACACTGTTTGCACCTCAAGTCAATATTATGAACTTACATATGATCATTCAATAAGAACATGGCTGATTGATTGTGGTCTCAATTCTACACTCCACCCTTTGATAACTGTTAACTCCTTTTTTAGTCAAGGATCTATCTACTTCTGCTTCAAAATTATTCAATGACCCTGCCTTCACTGCATCCTGGGAAATTTTTTTTTTTTGGCCACAGAAATACTTTTCAACGCATGGTCACTGTTTGTGTTGTAGGAAACACAGCTGCCAATTTGCACACAGCAAGTTCTCAGAAATATCCATGGGACAAATGACCTGATGATATTAGGTCAGGTCAGAGATACCAGACATTGGTATAGCCCTCGTATTTAATGCCATGGGATTATTTCACATAAGACTGAGATGGAAGGGGGACTTCCGGTTATCATCTGATCTGAAAGACAATGTAGCATCGCCTCAGTGTTGCAATCATAGAATCCCTGTAGTGGAGAAGCTGATCATTCAGCCCATCAAATCCTTACCGACCCTCTGAAGAGCATCCCACCCAAACCCACCCCCTACAACCCTGCATTTTCCATGGCTAACCCACCTAGCCTACACATCCCTGGATACTGCAGGGCAATTTAGCATGGCCACTCCACCTAACTGGCACATCTTTGGACTGTGGGAGGAAATCCACACAGACACAGGGAGAATGTGCAAATTCCACACAGAGACCTAAGGCTGGAATTGTACCTGGGTCCTTGTCACTGTGAAGCAGCAGTGCTAACTACTGAGCCACCATGCTACCCACTGTGGGACACCTAGTTTTGGTCATTATCATTTTGCACTTTTTGGGAGCTTACTGCACAGAAACTGGCTATGTGACTGCACTTTAAAAGTATTTCATTAGTTGCTTAATGACATTCAGGGGTAGTGAATGGTGCTATATGAATGTAAGCTTCTCCTTCTACTTTTTGTTTGAAGCCAACTGCTGCATCCTTAATTCCGCCTCCATTAATCCAACAATGTATTAATGCTGAGACCAGCTGAAACATTTGGCTGCTGGTGGGTGATTTATCCTTTATGACACAGAGGACGAGCAACGACATAGGACAAAATGTTTTAATCCAACAGGGTAATAGCAAGGAGATTCCAACAGTTGTCCAGGATGGAGTGGCAAAGATATTCCAGCATGAAATGAACCAGGTCATTGTTCTCATGCTCCCAAGAAATGCAGTCGCCAGCCACAGCTTGAGGATAGATGTTGGTAACAGACCACCTGGAAGAGAGCAACACAGATGTAGAGTACCCAGTCTTTCATTCCAATGTGATCCCAAGCAGGTTTGTACAGCACATAGGCACAACCCTGCAGGTACTGGAAATACCAAAATAGCAAAGAAAATGTTTAAAACAGGCAGGAGGTCAGGGCAGTATCAATACAGACAGGTTGAGTTAAGACTATTTTGATTTGATTTGATTTATTATTGTCACATGTACCGATGTACAGTGAAAAGTTTTGTTTTGTGTGTAGTACTGGCCAATCAAACCACACAAAGATCATAGAGTGAATGAACAGAGCGAGGAATACAAATTTACGGCTGCAAAGAAAGTACACAAAAAAGCAAGATCAATATTAGATTTGAAATTTGAGAGGCCAATTCAGAAGTCTAATAACGGTGGGGAAGAAGCTATTCTTGAACTTGTTGGTTGGTATTACTCAGGTCTGGACATTTGTAGAATCTTCAGGCCTGCAAATAGACTTAAGAGGACATTGTTAGCAATTTTAACAGACTTAGAATTGAGCGTTGAAAGTGCAGGACGATTGTAAGAAATGTGAGAGCTCTCTGCTGTAGAAAGCTCGCAAAGAGTCGCCCTGTGTCAGCATCATATTGAATTCACGATCCATTGAATACCTTTGAAAAAAAAACGAATGAAGCTGCAGAAATGTGAAAAGCTTGAGAATTTTATGAAGTGACAACTAGAAACAAAATACATGGCTGGGATTGTCCCAATACCACAGCGGTGAGTTCAAAGGTGGAACGGAGAGCAAGCTCACAGATGAGGTTTTTGAGGTAATGCATGGACAAGTCCATGATTACAGGCTCTCCTTTACGTTAACAAACTGCTACCAAGTCGCCCATGTCACCAACAGAGGGAGGTGACGGCCTAGTGGTATTATCCCTTGGCTGTGAATCTAGAGACCTAGGTAATGTTCTCGGGACCTGGGTTTGAATCCCATCAAAGAAGAATGGTGGAATTTGAATTGAACAAAGGGAAAAATCTGGAATTAAGAGTCTAGCAATGACCATGAATCCATTGCCAATTGTCCAGGAAAACCCATCTGTCTCACTGATGTCCTTTAGGGAAGGAAATTGCCATCTTTATGTGGTCTGGCCAACATGTCACTCAAGACCCACAGCCAATGTGGTTGACTCTTAGTTGCCCTCTGGTTGACATGTGAATGAGTAAAAACAAAATTAAACATCTGGCAATTGACAAACACCTCCCACCAGAGGAGGTGGGGCAACACCCCAAGAATGGGGCAGGGAGAAGAGAGGGAGGGGTCTAAATTAAAATGGAGTTGGAGGGAGAAAAAAGGCATTCCAGCCCCTGCAGTTCCCAACTCCTGAAAAACCTTTAATGCCATCAAATTGCCCATTTCACTTTACTTCTTTATCCTCCATCACAAAGTACTCGTGTTTCTGTGCCAATAACTAATTTACACATAAGGTTTGTCAAGGAACAGTGCAATGGTACCAAAGGTGAGGGAAACTTAGGGAGGGGACTAAATTAAATCAGAGTTGGAAGGAGACAAGCCAGCCCAGCCCCAGCGATGCCCACCTTTCCTTTAGACTGTCCTGGAATGACAGGAACTGCTCTCATTTGTATATGATGGGTAGCCATTAATGAACATCTAGGAGCCCAATGAGGGGAATGAGTGTTTGAGGAGGGTGATATTGCGTGTTGACTCATCAGAGCCATGGAGGTGACATCCAGCAGCAGGTCAGACATGAGACGCCAGTGCACGCCTCACTGGTGTAATGATGCCCAGAGTCATGACTACAAGCCATGCTGTGGCAGGACTATACTTTTAGACTGGCACCCTTGAAGTTCTCTCCCAGCTCCCCCGGGCAATACCCACCTGTCCCAGTCGAATTGGCGGAATATGATCACTGTAAACAAAGATCTCCTCAGCTTAGTCCCACACTATTCTGTGGTGAGCAGGATGTGGGAGGCAATGACCTAATGGTATTATTGCTAGACGATTAATCTAGAGACCAGACAACATTCTGGGGACCTGGGTTCAAATCCCACCACAGCAGAGGGTGGAATTTGAATTCAATAAATATCTGGAATTAAGAATCTAATGATGACTGTGAATCAATTGTTGGGGGAAAACCCATCTGGTTCACTAATGCCCTTTAGGGAAGGAAACTGCCATCCTTACCTGGTCTGGCCTACATGTTACTCCAGACCCACAGCAATGTGGCTGACTCTTAACTGGCCTTTAGGTCAATAAATGCTGCCTAGCCAGTGACACCATCATCCCATGAATGAACAAAGGTTAAAAAAAATACACTGCAATTTGATGTTTTGAGGTGCAAGGAAAACTCTTTCTGGGACATCTTCATCAGTCAATAAGCCTAAGATCAGTAGGGTTAAGGTTAGAGTTATTGCTGTCAAAGTACTATTCTTTCTGCTTTCATCAAACAAATATGTGCACGCAATATAGCTTGACTCAAGGGTACCTTTATCGCTTCAACAGCACCAGTGTGAATTTAAACATTTTTTATTCAATCACAGGATGCAGGCATTGCTAGCTGGGCGAGCATTTATTGCCCATCCCTAGCTGCAGTTCCAGAGTCAACCACTTTGTTGTGGGTCTGGAGTCACACTTTGACCAGACTGGGTTAGGATGGCAGATTTCCTTCCCTAAAGTGACCCAGTTGGCTATTTCCCCCTGACAATGGTTTCATTGTCACCAATATCGATTAGATTCAAATTCCACCATCTATCATGGCAAGATTTGAACCCAGATACCCACAGCATTACCTGGGTCTCCAAATTAATAACTGAGTGAGGACACCATTCATCTATTGCCTCTCTCAAACGGAATAAAAATGCTGTTTTGCAGAAGTTAAATTAGACAGACATTTGATGGCAATAAGCATTAGGCAATAGAGATGAGCAAAAACTTTGTCAAAGATAATGGAAATTTTGTAAGAATGATGAGGAAATAAGGTGATGAGCTGTGTTTTTATTTAACTTTGATCAGATGCTATTTCCTATACAGACCTCTCCCTGATCATCGCTGCAGCACTCCCGAATGCCCTCCCAACATCCCACACAGAGCGGAAACTGACAGCAACTCAATGTCCAAGGTAATTCACAACCTGTGATCATAGCCATCACAAGACTTTCAGACCTTTGGGCGTGGCGGGGGTGGGGGGGGGGAGGGGTGGTGTGTGGTCAGATGTAAGCTTAATGTTCCGAACTAAAACAAATGAAAACTAACACTTAACTTCCTGAGGACAGAGAAACGAGGGAGGGAGATGGGGAAACTTCTTTGTAAAACTGAAAAATGGACACATTTCATCTCACCTTCATCTGGACACAATCGCAAGAATACCAAATCTCAAAGGGCACAACAATTTATACTGCATGAGGAAAGGCAGCTTATTGGTTGGCAAATGGATTCTGATTGGTAGAGACATTGCCATGGAGGATGCACTTGAGAACAATGATCTCTCTGACAGTTAACATGAAGGGCAAGGCTGGCAGGAGTAGGGAACACTAGATGGCTAGAGACATTGAGGCTCTGGTCAAGAAAAAGAAGGAGGTATATATCAGGTATAGGCAGCTGGGATCAAGAGAATCCCTTGAGGAATATAGGGGGTGAAGGAGAAGGCTTAAGAGGGAAGTCAGGAGGGCAAAGAGGGGACATGAGTTAGCTTTGGCAGATAAGGTAAAGGAGAATCAAAGGAGATTCTACAAGCATAGTAAGGCCAAATGAATAACAAGGGAGAGAATAGGGCCCTTTAAAGATCAACAAGGTTGGCTGGGGCTTTCTTTCTTGTAGCATAGGGGGCCAAGGGGTATGCTTATAGAGGTTTATAGAGGGGCATAGATAAGGTGAATAAGCAAGGACTTTTCCCCAGAGTAGGGGAGTCTAAAACTAGAGGGCATAGGTTTAAGGTAAGAGGGGAAAGATTTTAAAAGGACCCGAGGAGCAGTCATTGCACACAGTGGGTGGTGAGTGTATGGAATGAGCTGCCAGAGGAAGTGGTACAGGTGGGTACAACGGCCAGGTACATGGAAAGGAAAGGTTTAGAAGGGTATGGACTAAATGTAAGCAAATGGGACTAGTTCAATTTAGGTGAGTATGGATGAGTTGGGCTGAAGGGCCTGTTTCTGGGCTGTATGACTCTATGACTCTGAAGCTTTTGTTTAAATTCAGACCAGACAGGTAGACTCTGATAGGTTGGCGTGTTGCTGTAAGGAATGCACCAGTTGTCCATTAAGCTTTTAATAAGATGAAAAAGGTGGTATGCAGGGATCTATTCTTACAGTTAGTGAAGGACAGGTCCCAGTGTATGAATTTACATAACTTCTAGCAAGTGGAAGTGAGCCATATTGCACACCCTATTCAAAATCCTTTATAGGTTGTGTAATTCTCGCAGAAAAAGTAACATGTTTCATCAGGACACAACCACAAGTAAACTAAACTTCAAAATTAAGTGTTGGACACTCCATTCTGAGTTCTGTAGGCACTGACTGGTAGAGTATGGTTAATACTCTGCCTGTTCACCAGATTGTCTGTGGCAAACAACTGAATGGTAATTGATTCAGATAGAGTGGGAACTGCCGATGC
>NC_063356.1:7330230-7343901 GCF_021869965.1 Rhincodon typus | reverse complement strand
TTTTTTTTTTGGAAGTAATTGTTTATATTCCTAAAATTTGCTCAACCTGTTTCTCTTAATAAATAATATATAAAGTAAAGATCAAACATAATTGAACCATTGTCTTGCTCTCTCATTGCAGACAGACAACTGGTGGTGGTTTAACCTGAGGGTCAGAAGGGTCTAGGCCCGAAACATCAGCTTTCCTACTCCTCCGATGCTGCTTGGCCTGCTGTGTTCATCCAGCTCTACACCTTGTCATCTTTGAATGGTAATTGATATTTGTTACAAAGCAGTAGTTGTTGATATTTCTGGCCTATATCCTGGATTAACACTAAGGTTAATGTACCACATCACTCATTGGTCTGGTGGGAAGTGTCTCTTTTTAGCTAGACGGCAGTATTCTTTTCATAGGGAAGAAAGAAACGTTTCTTTTTATCAGATTGTGTGGTTATGATTTGGAAGGCACTGTCTGAAAGGGTGCTGGAAAAAGATACAAAAACAACATTCAGGAGGGAATTGGAACAATCTATGAGAAACAAAAAAATACAGGGATCTAGGGAAAGAGAAGGAAGGTAAGGACTAATTGGACAGACATTTTAAAGAGGTATGATGGGCTGAATGGTCTCTTTCAGTGCTATAGGAGTAAAATCCAATGTTATATTGCTCTCCTTGCATCACCCTCTTATTATTGGATTCAGTCTCCCTTTTTACATAAAGCAAGTTATTGTCAGACTAAAAGAAGCACACAGAGATTTTCAATTTATATTTCATTCTGTTGATATAATTCACGTCAGAAAATTCAGCCCAGCTACTCATGAAATAATCTTACTGAGCAAGAACAAAAACAGAAACTGCTGGACAAGCTCACCAGCTTTGGCAGAAAACATAGTTCATGTTTTGGGTTCAGTGACCCTTCCTCAGAACAGATAGTAGCTGGGAAAAGGTGGTATATATGCCAATGACAGAGGTGGAGCGGGGGGAAAGGAGTGAGCAGATAGGTGGACACAGAGCCCAGAGAGAGAAAAGGAAAGCTAGACAGACAAAGGGATTGTAGATAGTAAGGCAGGGAAGGAGAAAAGTTGATAATGGAGACAGTGAGTGGATGAAAATGGTGCAAGCTGGAATATCAGCAACTCATCTTCCATTTGGGAATCCTGCAATTTTCAGGACTGAAGGTCGGGTTCAATAATTTTAGACCCTGTAGACCGCCTTCCACGTACTTTACCCATCCCTACAACCCAGGCCCTATCATGACATGGGCTGCTTTCAGCATAGCCAACCCATTTTTCATCTAGTCATGGCCTCCATTAGCAGCATTTTTGTTAATACCCCTATTTAGTATCAACCAACACTTTGTCTGCCTGACTTTCTTTCTCACTCTCTGAGCTCCATTTTTATCTATCCACTCACACCCTTCCCCTCTCCCTGTCATCCGCATAAACACCACCTTTTCCTTGTGACTATCAGTTCTGAAAGAGTATCACTGGACTCGAAATGTTAACTCTGTTCTCTGTCCACAAATGCTGTCAGACCTGCTGAGTTTCTCCAGCAATTTCTGTTTTTGTTTCAGATTTCCAGCATCTGAAGTTCTTTATTTTCTGTTATTGAGCAAGAACTCATTTTTTGATCTTGGTCAACCTAATACAATGACTATCAATGTATTCTCCATGATAATTAGACCTAAACTGAACTATGTGAGTTTGAACTGTACCTTCCATTTATTGTAGGGTTACAAAACCCCCCAGAGTTGTCCAGGAATCTCCCAGAATACAAGATTAGTCTTCAGCTCACTGGTGTGAGCAAAGACCCAAGAGAAAGACCATTCAATCAATTGTGTGATTCTTTCACAGTTCATTTGAGAACTTTTCATTGATAGAAAGAGGCTATGTGACTGGTTGGAGTGAAATATAGTGAAATCTCCCAGAAAATATGCAGCTAGGAATGGCAACAATGGTCAACTGGGATGAGGATTCTAATTAGTATACTAAAAGGCCCAATCTCATTCAGTCAATGAATATTGGATGAATAATGAATGGTGACTATCACAAGCCATTCTCCAGGAATTAAATACACATCAATTCAAGAGATGATTAAAAGCAAAATATTTCAGAAGATACTTGAAATCTGAAATGATAGCAGAAAATGCTAGAGAAAGCAACAGGTCTGGTAGCATCTGTGGAGAGAGAAGTTTGAGTCCAATATAGCTGTAGGAGTGTCATACTGGACTTGAAACATTAACTCTGTTTCTCACTCCACAAATGCTGCCAGACCTGCTGAGTTTCTCCAGCACTTTCTGTTTTTTTATTTTCATGAAAATTGAGAACATCCAATCTATTGACTCTAACCCAACTTGCTAAAATTTACTTTCTCACCTAAAAGGGAATGGAGATATTCAAACTGAAATATCATCAGGACTTAAGTAGCTGCAACAACATCATCAAAGAACAGTCAAGGATCTCTCTCAATAAAGTAAGTCATTATTTTCAAACAGCTTGATTCAGACATCTGCAAACTTCTTCGCATGTGGAGGTTCCTCCAAGAGTCATCAGAAAGGGGCACAGTTTATTTTAATGGTGCTTGAGGATATTTAGGACCAGGAAATGACTTCCAAGTCTATCTTGCAGCAAAAATTCTTGGTGCCATTAATACCCACCAAGAAGCTGTTGAAATGGTTTCTCACTTCCACTTTCCACTCCCTCTCCTCTGAATCGTAAAATATCATTACTTAATGTGGCTCTCAATCAACAGAATAAGGCTGAAATCTACATTCATTCCAAACACAAATCATAATTGCTGCTTGGCTGGTTTTCAGGCTTTAAGAGGCACAGGGGATGTAGAATTTTATTAAGTATATTCAGGCATGAACATCCAGTTTTGCAATTCTAAAACAACAGGGCGATCCACTGAGCTACAGCTGACAGTGTTGAACTCTTATTCCATTTTGTTTGTTCAACTTTAGACAGATGAAGACAGCAAGGCAATGCAAAATACCAAAGCCAAGCTATCTAGTCTCCAAGGCCAACACAGTGAGGTATTTTGATGAAAGCATGCAAAACAGGGAGGAAACCTAGGCAGGAGGAAGCAACTGTAACAAATGGTGGGAACTGGGCTGCAGTGCAGACTTTTTGATAAGCAGTGAGCTCCTTTGCAGAGATTCTGGGATCTCCAATGAATGTAGTGATTCTGGTTTTTACAGCATCAGTCTCAGAGATTATAAAAGGTTCCAGAATGTCCTGGGAAAGAAATGTCAACAGTACCTGAGAAGAAGCAAATCTGTGTTGGGCAGAAAGTCACCAATGGAAGAGGAGACCAAGAGAGGATGGAAAAATAATCCTTCGAAAACACTTGATAGACCTCAGGAATGTGAAGGAGATGATAGCTTTAATAACTGTAGGGCAGGACAAAACCCAGAATTGACAGAAAATCCTCCAGTGACAGACCTGTTGAAAAAGCCTCAAGTTTGTACAACCAATAACTATCACTATCACAGGACGATATCGTCATTTGAAAATAAAGAATTTCCAACAAATCAATATCTTTATCCCTCTCAAAGGTGTTTCCAACAAAGCTCTTACTCTTTATCTAATCCGGCTTCTGGTTCACCCAATGGGGAAGAGCCCCATGCAGTTGCTAATGCCCTTGTGTGGGGTATTATTGAGGGGAAGAAAGGCGGAAAAGCAACAAAACACAAATCATCTTCAGTCAGACTATATAATCATGATACAGTCTCTTCAAGTGCTGGAGCCTTTCACATACCACAGCATGCACAGCACTATCAGAGCTACATGCAACTAGTGCAGCAGAAAACTGCAGTGGAGTGTAATGGGAAACTCTCAGGTACTAGAGGGGGTCATTAGAGAAATGCAAGGTTTGATGTCAAGGTTGAAGTGCCAAGGGACCTGCTACACCATTAGGAAGTAGAGAAGAGACTAGCTCCTCAAAGTTCGAGCAGTGAAGTTTGGCGAAGAAAGGAACAGCATGACCTCTGACGATGATACTTTGAGCAAAATCAGGTTGGGAAGGTACTGGAACAGGAAAGAGAGGAAGGAGCACTGGACACTGGCAAAAGAGAAGAGGCAGAGGAGAGAGGTGATGTTGCAAAGCTGGCTGGAGATCATGAAGAGAGCAGACAGCAGAAAAACACAATCCAATATTATTGAGCCGAGCCAAAGGAAATTCAGCAGGAAAAGAAATAAAAAGGTTTTTGACAACTGGATCACAATTCAGGAACTGTTGGCAAATGGTTCGCGATCCGCTGATGGCAAAATGGTCTTCAGTCCCTTGCTCTCTGTCACTACTGTACAAAAGCAAAACCAATATAGTTTAAGAGAACAGGGTGGAAGGGATAATAAATGAATGCCTGTTATCATTCTTCCACACCTGGCGCTAAATCAGTTTTTCAATCCTTAAACCACTGTGATGGATGTTTGCTGATGATTACAGTTATGTAATTAATGAGGTTAATGCCATATGTTAGTTGTTAGTAAAAATATTGACATGCTCACTTCATGATTAATGCATATATTGATCAACAAATTGAAAGAACTAAAGAATACACTGTGAAATGGGAACTCCCAGAAATACTGGTCAATTTGCTTCCCGCAAATAGCATCTTACCTTGAGACTCTGTCAATCTTAACTTGCTGGACTTACATGTTAACTTTCCCAGTAAATTTGCCACAATAATTTAGAGTTGGTAAGTGGAAGCCTAAGTACCTTTTTAGTGAAGTGATAATTGTTAATACAATACCAATCCAGCCCAGAGGCATTTAATCTCATTTCTCCGTAGAGTAAATTCTTGGCTGGAAGTCAAAAAGGTTACAAACGTTAACATTGTACATACTTTTCCTTTCTGTCAATGTTATCTGTCAAATAAACTATAACAAGGTAGCAACTAATTGTGTAAGAATGTACACAAGGGTGTCACATTCACTATCACAATGCAGCCAGAGAGAGAGTGGCATGGGGGAATTATCACTGGACAAGTGACCAGTCTAATGTTCTGGCTATATGGGTCCAAATCCCACCATGGTAGATGGTGGAAAATGTTGAATTCAATAGATACCTAGAATTTAAAAACTTTCCCAAAGGCAACCATGTAACTGCTATCAATTGTTGGGGAAAACACTGATTCTGGTTCACCAATGCCTTTTAGGGAAGGAAATCTACCATCCTTACCTGGTCTAGTCTGTGTGTAACTCCAAACCCACAGTAATGTGGGTGATGCTTCACTGCCCTCCAGGCCATTATAGATGGCTTGAGCCATGATGTCCATATTTTGTGAATGAATATAAAAATCATGATATACCAATCTAGTTGAAGCCAAATGGAGAGTAGACATACACGGGATGAAGATCCAGTATTTTGAGGCTAGATTATGACCATTCTTAACTTAGAATATGTAACAACCTTTCTTTTCTCTCTGTCTTTATCCAGTCTTTCTTTTTGCCTTTCTATTTCTCTTTTGAAACCTGGTTTGACTCAAGATTATCTGGTATTATCACCAGACTGTTAATCCGGAGACCCAGATAATGTTCTGGGGACCCGGGTTCAAATCCTGCCACAGCACATGATGGAATCTGAATTCAATAAAAACCTGGAACTAAGAGTCTAGTGATGACCATCAATCCATTGTCGAATGTTGGAAAAACCCATCTGGCTCACTAATGTCCTTTAAGGAAACTGCCATCTTTATCTGGTCTGGCCTACATATGACTCCAGACCCACAGCAATGTGGTTGACTCTGAACTGCCCTCTGGGCAATTAGGGATGGACAATAAATTCTGCCTAGCCAGCGACACCCTCATCCTGTTAACGAATAAAGAAAAAAAAACTCCCCCTCGGTTCCTCCAGTGTTGTTCTCCATTCTACATCTCCTGTTAAGAAGTTACCTTCTTAAGCCCATCATCGTGTCCCATTGCCACCTTCTTAGCTCTGACTTTAAAATTCAGGATGAAGATAGAGAAAAATGTTTAACTTGTGGGGTACATAGCAACCTGATCTGATATCACAAGATTGACCCCAATTTGTTATTCATTTTCAAACAGTACATTTGCTTATCTTACCTAAACTTTTGAATAATTTTGCAGAATCAAATAATCAATTGGAAATTCTTAGCATTGTAGGAGTGAGCAAAAATCCCTGCCATTTAGAATACTGAACCAAAACCTCTGGATTTTTAACCAAACTTTTAAAACAAAAAGAAAGGCAGCTGGGCTATGTTCTGGAATATACAATCACTGGGATAGCTGTCTACAACCATGGTTCAGTTAGAAATCCTATTCATGCCTTTGCCCTAAAGGAACAATGAAACAGACTAAGGCAACAACTTCAGACAGAGATAGTAGGAACTGCCGATGCTGGAGTCAGAGATAACAAGGTGTGGAGCTGGAGGAACACAGCAGGCCAGGCAGCATCAGAGGAGCAGGAAAGCTGACGTTTCGGGTCTGGACCCTTCTTCAGACATCTTGGACTCTACAGAGGTACCAAGGTATTCAACTTCAATTCATATTCATTCGCAGAAATACTGGATATTCCACTTAATCAAAACACATTTACACCGACTCTAAATTATCAGGGAGCCAATTCAGCACAAAGGGAACAACAAAAACACAATGGATAAGACAGATTTGTGAGGTGATAATGGAGCACACAGTCTATATAACTGCTGGCCCTGATTTGGGAGAGAGGGAGAGCCATCCCCACAGCTACCAAGAGAAGAGGGATCCCAGACAGATACTCAACCCGAGAAATATCTGCACAGCTACGTCCCTGAAACCTACCGACATAGGGTTGTTCCGTACCAGGGGAATCAACGGTAACCTACCACGACCAGCAGATCTGACGACCAACAACCTCCGGAAACCACCGACAAGGCCTCAGACACATCCTGAGGTGGAAACTGGCTCATATAACCACCACAAAGTAAGAAAACCCAAGTTCTCAAACCAGACTGAACACCATCCGAAGTCTTCAGTGAGCACTGGCTGCAACAAGTGGGAATGGTCAGCTGTATTTCAAAATTGTGTTTATCCCCAGTGCCTATTTCCTCAACACCCGAAGTATCCAACCTAGCTAGCAGGGAGGGGAAGGTGGGTTGGTGACAGTGCAGGGCACCTGATGTCAGGAAGTCTGATTAAAGCGTCCGTGTTTGAAACTACTGTTTAGTTCCTAATAGTAATTAGCCTGTGTTGTTAATAACTGATAGTGTCAGTTTCACTGTTTTGAATTTGTTCTATTTTAACTCTTGAATTTTTATTCACCTTTGTTTTATTTCCCTGTTTATTATTTCTGCATTTTTAAAAATTTCTTGTGATGTACTCCCCTTTACATTTAATTAACGCAGAGATTCTTTGCCCTGAAACATCTGCCTACTGCCTTTTTCACTTCACATTCCTAAATTAAGTCCAGTGTCAGAGCCAGGGATCTGGGGGTGATTCGAACCACCTAAAAATCAGCAGATAATTGATCACAAACCAGAATCCCTACAGCATTACTCTGTGTCCTGGCGGATGGGCCATGCTAAATTGCTCCGTAGTGTCCAGGGATGTACTGGTTGGGTGAATTGGCCATGCTAAATGCAGAGTTACAGGAATTGGGTGAAGGGGTAGGTCTCAGTGGGATACTCTTCAGAGGGTCAGTGCAGACTCAAAGGGCTGAATGGTCTCTTTCTGCGCTACAAGTATTTTATAGTTCCTGCGTGATAACTCTAAAAGCTGCACCCCATGCCAGTCAATAGTGTCCATGCTTTAGTAACAGAATTCCACAATCCTATGAATTTGAAATGTGTTCAACTGCAATGATAAGTTATGCAGATTGCAGTATGATTGTTTTAAAACTAGATTTGTTCTTTGGTGCTGTATTTCAATTCAATTAGAACTACTCCTCAAAGACAACATCACCAAAAGCTTCCTGAACATTTATGTATAGTTTATTGAAGTGAGCCAATTTGCCAAAATCTGCCAATTTCAAATCCAACAATGACGTAGTAACGTTGCCCTCTAGGGCTGTTTCTCCTTTGAGTTACTGAGCTACAGGGCCTAATTCAGTATTCCCCTATTAATAAAAACTGAAAGAATTGCAGATGCTGTAAATCAGAAACAAAAACAGAAGTTGCTGGAAAAGCTCAGCATCTGTGAAGAGAAATCAGAGTTAACGTTTCAGGTCTGGTGACCCTTTCTCAGAACATTCTGAGGAAGGGTCACTGAATTTGAAACGTTAACTTTGATTTCTCTTCACAGATGCTGCTAGACCTGCTGAGCTTTTCCAGCAACTTTTGTTTTTGTTCTCCTTGTTGTTGAGGAGCACCACCTTAATTGTTGAGGAGAACTGCCTTGAATTTAATATTCTCATCCTCATTTTCAGATCCCTCCATAGTCTCGCCTCTCCTCAGATGTATAGCTTTCTCCAGGTTCACAAACCTCTGATATCTCTGGGTTCCAGCCTTCTGAGCAATTTTCTCTGCCCACCAGAAGTGGCCTTACCTCTGGTTGCTTGCCAAGCTCTGGAATTTCCTCCATAGTTCTCTTCAGCTCTCCTTTACAATGCTGTCAAACTTCTCTTTCTTTAAGAAGCTTCTTAATGTCTGCCTCTTACACCAAGTTTCTGACCAGCTGCCCTCACATCACTGAAGCAGCTAGTAAGAGTGATAGTTATTTCAGCAGCAGGGTGGTAGGTCTGGTGTGAGGACCCCTGGAATGGACTGTGTGGGGAAAGCATAGCGAAGAGGAAGAGATCAAGCCCCTGTAGAAAGTACCATCCCTGTGTGGCTACGCATTTTTGAAAGACTGTAATTTTTAACTTTTAGCTTTATTTCTTTCTTTTTCTAATTAATACTAAGAATTACTGTAATGTTTAACTTTTAACTTTGTTCTTTCTTTCTACCTTGCTCTTGTGATTCTGTACCTAAGTACTTGTACCTAAGATGGTGCCTTGTGTGGCCACATTGCGCACTTTTCACTGTACTCCTGTACTTGGATACACATGACAATAAAAATCTAAATCTAAAAATCTAAATCTAAAATCTAGGTGTCAATATTTATTTCATTGCACTCCTGAGAAGCGCCTTGAGACATTTTACTGTGTTAAAGGTGGTACATAAACATGGAGTTTCACAATTTTGCCTGAACTGGATCAGATTTTATTTCCTCTTCTGCTTTGTACAGAACTTTATGAATGGCAACAGCAATACACTGGTGGTGACAGGTCCAACTGAGGCATTTGATGGGTGTTAGATTTTATTTAAACAGAAACAATGCACAGGGTTACGGGGAAAAGGCAGAACGGCACTAAGTCATATCGCTTACACGGAGAGCTAGGGCAGACACAATGGGCTGAATGGTCTCCATCTGCACCCTAACAAACTCTGTGACATCCAATGAGAACTTCATTGAAGCATTTCTGTGCAAGTCTTATTTTGGGCATTAAATACAATCTCTTTAGTTTCAAGTTGTGTCTCCTCCAAATTCCAGGAATAGGGATTGGTGGTGGGGTTGGGGTGGGGGATAGCACGATGTTGGCCTGCAGGCTGGTAGTGGGTGAGGAAGGGGGTGCCAGGATTGGAGTGGTGGGAGCACGCAGTGAAATTCTCCATCATATTTCGTGCAGTTCAAAAATTAGACAATGTTTGTTTATCCTCTTCATCAACCATGGGACTTACAGAAAACAGTCACATTAGCATTGATAGAGAATGAAAATTTGTCTTTCTTCACTCACTGAAATTTGATTTCCTGACAAAATATTGTATTTTTCTATCATTGCCAAAGCTGCTCATTGATTTTAGGTGCGATTTCTGTCCCAGAATAATATGAAAGTATATGGGAAATATGGTTAATAAAATACAGAAAATACAACAATCATTCAATGATTTCTCAATTCCTGTCTCAATAAAGTGACACTATTGCTTTCGAACAGTTGAACAAGGATAGCATATGAGGAATGGTGGTGCTTGCTCTATAAAGGCTGCTAACTCTGGAAAACACAATGTGGTCTCACTCTGAGCAGCCACGATTCATTCCTGCTACTCTCAGGTTAAGAAGAGGACAGTTGTTTAAGGATAATCTCTGCTCTGCCCCAATTTCTAACCCTTCCCTAAATGTGTTCTGTAATTAACTGTCAGTGTGGAGTTTGCACATTCTCCCCTGTCTGTGTGGGCTTCTTTTGGATGCTGTGGTTTCTTCTCACAGTCCAAAGACGTGCAGGTTGGGTGGATTGGCCTTGCTAAATTGCTCATAGTGCCTAGGGACGTGGAGGCTGGGTGGGTTAGCCGTGGAAATGCAGGGTTAGAGGGTAGGGGTATGGGACCGGGTGGGATGCCCTTCAGAGGGTCAATGTGGGTGGAATGGCCTGCTTCCACACTGTAGGGATTCCATGAAGTCACGGTTTATTGACACTTGAAAGCATTCTTGACTTTAGTACTGTGTCCAACAGTGAGGCACCAGAGTGTCAGTATGCCTCACATTCACTCTTTTTATATCAGCCAGGGCTCCCTGATTGCACCAGATTAAGAGCCCTAGTCAGGAAACTCATATTCTGTGAGGTCCAGCTGGATTTCCTCGTTACAATCACTACAATGATGCCATTTTAAAGAACAGCAGGAGTGAGGATCTCAGTTAATATTTCTCCATCAACCAACAAATCACTCGGTCTTTATCATGTTGCTGTTTGTGGGAGGTTACTGGCTGCCACAGTACTTAATTTACAACAGTGACTACACTTCTGGAAATATTTCATCGACCGTTCAGTGCTTTGGGACAATCCAAAGCAATGGAATGCACCATAGGGATGCAAAATTCTTCAGCTTTGAAAAGACGATATAGGATTTGCAGCATTGAAACACCTCCTCAGGCAGCGCGTTCCAGGCACACACCACCTTTTGTGTGACAGGTCCAAACTCTTTACGAATGTCCTCAAAGCCTCCCCAAAGAGGTCAAACAGTCCTCACTGGCTTGTGGGAGACCCTGGCCTGTGACCAACCAGAAATGGAGAAGGCTCGTTTCAGGTGGGTATTGGACACACCACGAGACTCCATTAGGGACAATCAGTGGAGAATTAGGAGCCAGGATTTAGGAGAAAGCTCTGACACCTCACCTGCCCAACTCCTCAAACAGCATCTGGCCTCAATGTGGCGGAGGCTGCAGATTACACAGTGGATTTAACAGACATGTCAGAGCCCAAAGTGGAAATACACCAGCCTCAATCCTGAAGGATGGCTGAACAAGAAGGGTATCTTGGTTATTCATCACATTGTAATTGAGTGTTTCACAGTTGGACCACATTACTGCTGAAAAAGGCTGTCCTGAAGTTACATTACATTTATGGCCCCAAGTGTTGCTTTGTCTTCCTCGATTTTTATTCTATCAAGCCAATCATAATCTTAACAAATTCTATCAGAATGTCTCAATGTCTCCTGCTCACTGGTTGCCTACAGTGTGACAGTGAATACACTTTGTAAGCTCTCTGTGAACTGTTCAGGATATTCTCAAACTTGAAAAGTGTTTTGGTGTGTGTTTGGGGTGCAGCACTGTTTAATTTCCCAAATGTATTCTGTTCGAGACCATGACACATTCTGCAAGAACTCTTTATTCACAGCTTGATCAATACATATATTACCATCACACGAGGTCAGAGCTTCTGCTCTCTTCCAGTTCTTGTTACTCAGTCAGGTGACTGCAATATCATTATTGCATCACCATCATGTATGCCTCTGATGTTAGTCCCATTACTCTACGGAAGGCACCTGATAAATTCAAGCTCCTTATTGACTTCAGCAGTGTAACTTCTCCTATCTCCCACGCTCTCTGCAAGGTCCTACTTAGTACAGCTGCTAATTGACTGCTAGTGCTAAGCGCTGTACAGTGCTTGCGGAAGTGTACCCATGCAGAAATGTCACAAAGGTATTCAATCCATTCCTCAGGATGCTCAAGATGAGCATACAACAACCCAGTGCATATTCTCCACAACAACCATTCATTCGAAATCAATCTGACTGTATATATTTAATAAGGTATGGTCAGAGGGTTTCAAGATGGAAAAGGTAGCTAGTTAGAAAAAATTGTACCTGTATGACACTTTACCATATGGTTAAACTGTTTTAAAGATCTCATACAATAATAGTAGAGATTGAGAGGATGTTTCCTCTTGTGGGGCAATGCAGAATGAGAGGTTAAGGGCTGGCAGATTTAAAACAGAGATGTGGAGGAATTACTTCTATCAAAGCTTTGCAAATCTGTGGAATTCATTACCCCAGAGTGTGCTGGATGCTGGGATATGGAGTAAATTTAAGGAGGAGATAGACAGATTTTTAATTAGTATTGGGTTGAAGTGTTATAGAGAGTGGGCAGGAAAGTGGAGTTGAGGCCGAGATGAGATCAGCCACGATCGTATTAAGCGATGGGCTAGGTTCAAGGGGCTGAACGACCTCCTCCTGTTCGATCATCTTATAAGCCAGTTTGCAATGCAGTTGTAGTGTCAGCAAATGTACCAGCTGTTTTACATGAACAATAACCCACAGAGAGAATGAGTTGAATCATTAGTTAAACTATTTTGTTTTGTTTATTCACTCATCGGATGAATGTGTCATCAACATCTATTGCCCATCCATAATTGCCCAGAGGGCAGTTAAGAGTCAATCACATTACTGTGGATCTGGAATCACATGTAGGCCAGACTAGGTAAGGATGGCAGTTTCCTTCCCTAAAGGACATTAGTGAACCAGATGGGTTTTTCCCAGCAATTGACAATAGATTCATGGTCATCATTAGACTCTCAATTCCAGATATGCATTGAATTCAAATTCCACCATCTTCTGTGGTGGGATTCGTACCTGGTCCCCATAACACTGTTTAGCTCTCTGGGTTAACTGTCTAGCGATAACACCATTAGGCTATTGTTTGTGGGCAAGTCTGGAAAAGTACCTGATGTTCTTCTTTGAATGTTGCTCCCACGTGCACCAATTAAACTGTGCAACATGGCACCGCGATGTTCTATTGAGAATTTCAATGCCATCGGAGACAAGGCACAAAAATAAACTGTTTTCTAATTGTTTCAACCCTGGAAAAGAGCAGAACCACTCCTCATCACCCCACTTTGCACCAATCTGCTACAAATGTTGTTAAACTGATATCAGTAGAAAATCTAATTTATTTACTGCACATTCAGTAATTTGTCATACATAAGAATATGGCTCCAAGAACGAAAGCACAGGCTCCGCCAATTGCCAAACCAATGGCAATGACACGCACAGCCATGTTTGCACTTTTAAATATATCCTTTACTTTTGCAAAGAATGATTTTGGCCTCTTCTTCTGCACCGGATTTCCTTGCAGAATTTCGAACTCCTCCTTCTGCTCAGGTGACAGCACTTCGTAATAATTCAGTTGTACCAGTTTTTCGGGGATGACCCTCACTCCAATGAGCACGCGCTTGACAATTTGCATCGTCTTCGAGTTCTGCACTTGGCACATATACGTCCCAGCATGCTTCTCCTCAATAGCCTTTATTGGCAGAAGGGGAGAGAAGTAAATACCCTCGCTGTTAATATTAGACGTAACAAAGATTATTCCAAATACAGAGAAAACTTTTAAAAACAATACTGTTTGCTATCTGGTCTTGGAAAGAAGAAGAAATGGAAAGGTGGCACGGTGGCTCAGTAGTTAGCCCTGTTGCCTCACAGCAGCCAGGGACCCAGGT
>NC_063356.1:7303940-7329830 GCF_021869965.1 Rhincodon typus | reverse complement strand
TTCTGAAGAAGGGTCTAGGCCCGAAACGTCAGCCTTCCTGATGCTGCTTGGCCTGCTGTGTTCATCCAGCTCTACACCTTGTTATCTCAGATTCTCCAGCATCTGCAGTTCCTACTATCTCTCAGGCAACTGTCTGTTTGGAGTTTGCACATTCTCCCCACGTCTGCGTGGGTTTCCACCGGGTGCTCCAGTTGCTCCAGTTTTCTCCCACAGTCCAAAGGTTAGGTGGATTGAACCACATACTGGCTTTAAATGGTGACTCGGATCCCTCCCTTGAGAGACAGCCCTCCTTACTATTGCAAACTTGCAGGAATATATAAATATTTTTGCTCACCAATTACTCTTCTTACAAGGTTTCTGTCTCCACAAAAAATGTTTCAGTCAAGAGCAGAAGTACTTTTGTGTCTGACATAACCACTTTGCCCGAACCGTGGAAAGTTTAGGTGATGCCGAATCAATATAGCCTCCTCATTTTCCCTCTTTACCCATCTCATCAAAAGTTGCGAGTTGATGACTTAGGGGAGATTGTGTTGAAATTGGTCTACAAAAGCGCAAAACAGGCTTGTAGAGAATTTCAACGTTACATTTCATGGATTGCTGATTGCCTTTATTGAAATTCACAGAACAATCATTCATTCCCTCCTTGGCAACACTTTTCGCACTCTTACCATCCTTTCCACTCAGGCCGACACTTAAAGAGACAAAGCTACCATTTGATCGGCACCCTGTAGTGTTGGGCTTAAAAGTTATATTTTAATTAAGGGTTAATTGCTCATGGCAATAAGTAATTGAAGCAAAGTGAAAAGAACACTTGAAAATAGGCCCAGTGTAAAATATGTGCCGGTTTCGGCTGAGAAAGAACTGCATAACCTTGACTGGTTCCCACAGACATTGTCCTATGTAGTCACATGGAGCCACCTGGAGATGTTTTCAACTTATTTTCTGCACAATGGAATGTCTGGAAAAGTACTGAAGTTATAATGAAAAGGGGATACAGCACGTAATCTTAGATTCAGAATAGTATTAATATCAGGGGCTTTCCACCATCGAGTTAGGGTTTGCAAGAACAATGCCATCAAATCTGAGATAGAGTTGCAAATGCCACCATGATTAAGTCTCCAATGGATACAAAGCAGTGTAATACTCGCTTGATTGTGTATATGTAGTATATTATGTAGTTTAAGCTAATAGATTCACTCATTAATTCGCATATGTCTCTAATACATATTAAGTGGATTAAGCTAAGAAATTTGCTTCATATTGAACTGCACGTGTCTTCTTGTAATCATTTTGATTTGACCTTATAGAACCCATTAGGCACTTTCTGTCTCACAATACACACTCCTTTCACCATTATAAACATTCACTCCCTCCACTATAATGGCAGCAGTGTGCACCATGTACAAACTGCACTGCAGCACCTTGTCAAACCTCCCTCAGTAGCACCTTTCAAACATTAAAGGACGAGGACGGCAGAAACATGGGAAAACCTGCTAGCTCTCCTCCAAGCCACACGCTATCCAGACTTGAAACTGTATCATAATTCTTTCAAAAGCCTGGAGCTCTCTCTCCAGTACCACTGTGTACTTACACCACATAGTAAATGGCTCTTCAGATACAAAATTAGACTAGAGGAGCAAAAGGAGTCCAGGGATACAGGTTAAGAAATTGGTGAAAATAGCATTGAATGTTAGCAAAGCAATTAAACAGGCACATCCCTGGGATTTAATCCAAAAGCATGGAAGTTTACATTAAACTTGCTTGGACTCTGACAAGGCTAAGGTGTTCTGCACATTGTGGGGTATCCATCTCTGAAAAGGACGGAGAAGACCTGGAGAAAGTATGAAAAAAAATCAACAAGAATGCAACCAGAATGGAGAGATTACCACTTTTAGAAAACAACTGGACAGCTTGGGCTCTTTATTGCATGAAAACGAACATAGGAACAGGAGCAGGCCATTCAGCCCATCAAGGATTCTCCACATTTCAATACGTTCATGGCTGATTCAACTCTTCAATACCTTTTACCCTCATTATCTCTTTAACCTATTATAACCAAAAATTCATCAAACTCTACTTTGAATATATTCAAAGACTGAACTCCTACAGGCCTCTTGGACAGAGAATTATAAAAATTCTTCACCCTCTAAGTAAAAAAAACCTTTCCTCATCCTTGGTTCTTTTTATATAATGTGCTCTCTAGCTCTAGCCTCTCCAACCAGGGCAAACATCTTACCTGCATCCATTCTGTCTATCACTTGTAAGTATTTTCTAACTTTCAATGAGATCACTTCTTATTCTTCAAAATTCTTTGGAGAATACAGGCCCAGTTTGCTTAATCTCTCCTCACAGGACATTCCAACCACCTGGAAACAAGTCTGGTAAACTTTCGCTGCACTCCCTCTGTGGCAATAATATCTTTCTTGAGATAAGGAGATGAAAACTGCACACAATACTCCAGGTGTGATCTAACCAAGATCCTGTACAATCAAAGCAAGACTACAGTACTTCTGTGCACAAATCCTCTTGGGATAAGGGCTAACCAAGACTTACAGGTGATGTTATAGAAATAATTAAAATTATGAATGTGTTGGAAGGAGAAGAGCAGAGAATTGCACCAGAATTGATCACTAAATAGAAGACAGTTACAGATAAATTCAGTAGGGATAGGAGAAATTTACTTCCTCAGAGTCGTTAGAATGTGGAACAAGCTACCACAGGATAATTCTGAAGAATCATCATGTCAGAACATGTCAAAACATTAACTCTGTTTCTCTCTCTACAAATGTTACCATACATTCTGAGTTTCTCAAGCATTTTGTGATTTTATTTAAGCTAATTCAAGAAGTGGTTGATTGTCTGATCAGTAGATGCGGGCTTTGCTGATAAGGCCAGCAATGATTGCCCAACCCTAACTGACTTTGGGACGATAGTGAAAGTGCAGCGTATTCCATCATACACCTGGTACTTGTATCCAAATCTTAACAAATAAGATTAATACTCAAATAAAATAAAACAAAGAACTGTGGATGCTGGAAATCTGAAAAAAAAACAGAAATATCTGGAGAAACTTAGCAGATCTGTGCAGAAACAGAGTTTATGTTTCAATTCCAGTGACTCTTCAGAAGGGTTTTGAAGGGTCACTGAACCCAAAACATTAACTGTTTTCTCTCCACAGACGTTGCCAGATCTGCTGAGTTTGCTCAGCAATTTCAAATCAATACTCACTTTTACAATGATCATCCAGGGTGTGCTTGTATCTCTTAATGGAAAGAGTCTGAATAAGTACTGATCAGTTGTCACAATTCCCCTTGCAATCTTCCAGACGAAGATGAAATCTGATGATCCTAAAGTTTTGATAGTCGTATCCAAGCAGCTGATACTTAAGGTGGCACCCACGGTGGCGGTCTTAGCTATCAGACCACAGTCCTGATTGATCAGGCACAAGGCATTTGTCAAAGTGCAGTTACTTTTCTGCCCCTTTTTGTCCATCTTGCAGTAATACTCAGACCTCCATCCTAGCCCACAGGTTTTGCTACAGGGGCTTGCACTTACCAGCAAATTCCCAGTAATTGTCACATTTTCTGCACTTGGTGGTAAGGTGTTTAAGTCCTCTTGCAAGGTGGCCAGATGAAACAGCGAAGTAAAAGAGAGGACATGGTAGACGCCAGCATGAGGGACCAGCATTTCCTGAGGGAGTGTGGAGGAACAAGAGGAAGGGAAGGGAGGGGATTAAGGTTGCAGATGATCCAATTTTAACAAGTCTTTATTACATCAACCATTGGAAACAATGGAGCTCAGGTTACACCATGACAACATTGCCAAGCCTTTAGATGCACAAAATAATGGGTGAGAATTTAATGACAAAATGAGGGTGAGGTTGATGGCACATACCATTTTCTCATGCAGAAATTGTACAGTAACTTCAGGAGAGGTAGATGCACTGTTTAGTGTTGGTAACCAAGCTTTGCAACTTGGTATCCAAGTTAAACAGCTCTAACCTTTGTAAAAATGGTACCTTACTTCCTGTCTCACCAATGCATTCAATAACATGGAACACAGTTTAAATTCCCCATGGAACGGTTAAATTTTGAACATATCTGTCTACACATCCTTTTCGTCATTAAATAAATTTCTTATTGCCAAACAACCTCTCTGGCACTGAGAATTAACCATTACAATTTGTGAGTCTCATTCCTATAGGGTTTAATTGAAGATTTCCAATGTATAATTTATTATGTTTTGTTTGCGTCTTTCTCTCACTTAAATCTTGTCTTGTCCCCCTCTTTAATCTGGGCCCGATTTGACAGCAACCCTCCCTTCATTGACTTTACAATTCTTCAGTCTAATTGGTAAAGGGAGCGCTCCATGACTTTCCTGGTTGGTTCCCAGGTGTGTAGGTGCCCTTGTTCGCTGCATCCATTCCAGATCACGCTTTCAGTAACTTGCAATGTCATGCAAAAAAAGTTTCATATCAAAAATATGTATTGATACATCTACCTAACAGTAAACACTGATAGATTCACTTCCACAGCAAAATCCTGTGCAAAGCCTTTCCTAAAGGAAACATTAAAGTTGCTTAATCAATATATATAATTCAAGGTCCTGAAAAAAAAAATGTTCATTAGGCAGCAAATTTCTTAGTTTAACAGTGTTATGCTGTGCACTAAATGTGGCTATTTAATATCACATGACTCAGATCAACCCTCCTTCCCATATCTTCACTCAAATCTGGTCCTGTTCTCCCATCACCCATGCTCTCACTGACCAACATTAGCCCCTGGTCTGGCAGCACCTTGTTATTAAAATTCTCATGTTTGATTTCAAATTACTCCATGGCCTTGTTCATCCTAATCTCTGTCAGGTTCTCTAACTCACATCTCTCCGAGATCTCTGCACTCCCATCAGGGGTATAACTATTAGCAATAGGTTTTGTTTGATTCTCTGCAACTTTGTTAGAGCTTCTAACGCACTTTGCCAGATTTCTACTCATTGCTTTTCAGTCACACCAATACAAGGATTCAAAATTTTGATCTTTAATACAATCACATTAATTACTCATAACATTGGCTTTCCCAGCATAATACAACCACCATAATGGAAACCCTTCCCATTCTGATTTGCACACTTTTCCTTGACTTCACAGCTAGTGGAAGTTAATAGATAATTTAAAGAACTACAAATTTTGGTCTGGCATGTACAGTACAGCAATGTCTTAGTAACGTAAAGACTAGGACAACAAAGACTGTATACTTTGAACAAAAAAAAATGAATTTGACATTCTCTAGAGCCAACAGGTCATTGCTCAAATGTACAGTAAGGCAACATCTCAAACAAAAATATTGATCAATTTCAATATGTTCTTCCAGCTACTTTATTACAACAGGGAGATAATGTTGTGGTAGTATTGGAGGGGGTGGGGGAATCTGCTATCCTCACCTGGCTTGGTCAATATGTGACTCCAGAGCTACACCAGCGCAGTCCTTAACTGCTCTCAGAAATGGCCTGGCAAGCTATTCACTTATATTAAACTGCTAAAAGTTCACAAGGAATGAAACTGGACAGACCACCTGGCATCGACTCAGCAACTGGAAACAACCTGTAAACCTCTCCTTACCAACATCTGGGGGTTGGTGTCAAAATGGGAAGAGCTGTCTCATAGACTAGTAAAGCAAGAGCCAGACAGTTATAAGGTGTAGAGCTGGATTAACACAGCAGGCCAAGCAGCATCATAGGAGCAGGAAGGCTGACGTTTCGGGCCTTGACCCATCATCAGAATTGGGGGAGGGGAAGGGGGTTCTGAAATACCTCACAGTGTCCCAGCCAATGTCATCACCATCCCTGCATTTATACGGTCTGTCCCATTGTAGGCCTGCTGCAGTGTTCTGGTGAAGCTCAAGGCAAGCTGCAAGAACAGAACCTCACTTTACACTTTACAGCCTTCAACACTCAACGTTCCAGTTCAATAAACTCACACCATGAACACCCTCCTCTATTTTGATTAAGGCCCTTTCTCACCTTTAGATACCCACCCCAAGCTTTTTTTAAATTGATTCACAGGATAAGGGCATCACTGGCTAGGCCCGCATTTATTGCCTAGAGGGTAATTAGGAGTCAACCACTCGTTTGTAGGAGTTTGCTCTTCACACCTACTATTAACATTAATCCTGCATCTATGTCTCTCCTCTACTACCATTAAGACTCCTCATGTCTTTTATCCTGAACACACATACCACCTGTTCCTCTCGCTTTTCCTCCTCCTTTGTCAGCTGGAATCTATCATTTCCAGTCCCCTTCATTTCCCAAATCAAACTGAACTCACATTAACACCATTTCTCTCTCTACAGATGCTGAGTTTCTCCAGCATTTAATTCAGATCTCCAGCATCCACAGTATTCTGAATGAATACATTCTACCGACGATATATTTAGGAAAGATAGTGCTGCAATAGACCAGCAATCCAGAGAACCAGGCTAAATCCCACGACGGCAGCAGGTGGAATTTAAATCTAGAATTGGAAGATAGTTTCATAGTCTCAATAATTGTGACAATCATTTGTTATGTGAACCCATCTGATTCATTAATGTCCTTTAGGGAAGGAAATCTGCCATCCTTACCTGTTCTGGCCTACATGTGACTCCAGACTCACTGCAAAGAGGTTGACATTTAACTGACCTTTGAAATGGACTAGCAAGTCATTCCTTTCAGTGGATGGACAATTTTAAAAAATTATTTGGATATGGACTTTGCTTTGCTGATCGAACATTTACTACCCATCCCTAATTGCCTTTGAGAAGACAGTGGTGAGCTGCCTTGTTGAACCAGTGAAGTCCATTTGGTGTAGGCACATTTACAGTGCTGTTAGGGTGGGAAGTTTCAGGATTTTGACTAAACCAACAGCTTTGGCAGCAAATCCACAAAACATGAAAATAGTGTGTTTTAAAAGCTATGGTGAATGTTTGACATGCACATTCTGAAGGTTGAAGCACTCAGCCTGTGAGGCAAGAGCAAATGAATTGTCCAGGGAACAGCCCAGGAAGGCATGCCTAGAAATGATTGTTCATAATCCAGCGTACCAAGTTACTGATGAGAGTACCCGTTTTATTTAAGAAAAACACCAAGAGTTAAAACCAGGTTAATGTTTATTATTTACAGAAATTCAGAAAATGTATACACAGTTGCTCAAACCATCCTTGCATTTATGTTCTGTACAACAATATTGGTTACCAAATATCAGGTCACCTCAATGCACAAGTCATCTACACATTCCTTGCATTCATGATCTGGCCAATTTAAATGCAGTAGAGGATTGAGCAAGTATTGTTCTATCAACATTAAAAAAGGGATCATTACAAAACAGCCGAACCCCAAACGGAAGAGGTCGTTTAACGATAACAGAGGTCTGTTATTAGCATGACCAGTGGCTACTGGGGCAAACACGAAAGGCATTTCTCACCAGCATAAGAGCCATGCATCAGCTGGGTCAGATTACAGTGCTCCAGGAGAAGGCAAATTGTCCAACTTCAGAATGGTCGAGATACAGAACAATGTGAAATTCTAGTTTCCCCTTCATCATCAAAAGGTTCATAATTAAACATAATGGACATCTGACAGTGTTCTTTCCACAAACACCTTATTGTCTCTCTCCTCATATCATCAGCTAATTGTCAAACTTTCTCCTGGGTCAAACAGAAACCCCCAGGCTCAAAAGAGGGACCACTTAAAACCATAAAAACTGCAAACAAGTGGATAGCCACACTGAAAAATTGCAAGAGACTCTTTAATGTGCCTACTGCTATGGAGCAGGAAGAACTAAATGAGCTGTAATATACTAGTCCTTAGGTCTAGATCCATCAACCGCATCCACCGCCCCCCCTGCCCCCCACCCGCGACCAACCATCTCCCCATTAAAGCAGGTTTACAGAAATAAGGATAGCACAATGATGTCAGAATATGAAATCTGCCACCTCAAAGAGTGGCTGAGGCTAACTGCGTAGATGCTAAAGGGAAGCTAGATAAACACATGAAGGAAAAAAACAGTAACAGATTTTGCAAATAGGGTTGGATGAAAAGGGGAGGGAGGAAGTTTCTGCAAACCATAAACCCCAGTAATGCACCTTTGGGGCCAAATGGGCTAATTTCTCTGCTGCGAATACCACATTACTAATTCGGTTTGAATTAAAGGTCATGTGTTCAATTGTAACTCTTTTTTTCCCCTTAAAAAGTCAATGATTACTAAGTTTGATCCTATTTCCTCCCTGGTGATGGTAGTCAGTCGATATTGAAAAGAAATTAATTCACAGTAGCCAATAGAAATGGAGGACTGAAATTTTGCAGCAGCATCACACAGAAAATGCACTACGGAAATAAAATCACAACTTATTCCTTGCACAGCTCAATGTGGATAAGAGAACCTTATTGATTTTCGAAGCATTGTCATGTTGCAGAATCCTGTGCCACACAATGACAATGGGCTGAACGGCTTCCCTCTGTACCAAAACTTGTCTATGGCTCATACTTTCACTCAGGCTGTTGTGTAACCTGTGTCACCATGTGCAGTATTTTACACATGCAGTTGTGAATGCTACCTTTTACAATGAGCACATTCTCTCGGGCCAAGCTGCTCCAAATGACCATCAATAATACTGAAAGGAAAAGCTGAAGCAAGGTAACAAGATACACTTGGGTGGGAGGTGATGCGGTTGGGGAAGCACTTGTGTAGCATCGAGAAAATGTAGAGACACTGACTGGAAAATAATCATGCAGCTTTAAAACAAAACATCATTTCTCTGCTTGAATGGGAGCTTTGGATTTTTCCATTTAGTGGGTCTCCCATTGTGTGCATGGGGTTTAAACTTTAGTATTCGTTATCAGGTGATACACAGTTCAAGTGCACGGGAAGGCTCACATTTTAGGGTTTTGAATACACGTGTACAGACTAAAGGTTAGGACATGCTGCATGTGCATGTCTGTACATGTGTGTGAGACAGAGGGGACATTTTTGGATTGTGAGAGTGTATGGAGTGGAGATGAGAAGCTTCTTCCATGAATACAACCATACCCACTTGTTAGCTGTGGCACACGGTACTGACCAAGCCATCAAAAGTCTTCTATGGTGTTGCTGAATTTTAAAACAGGGCTTCATTATTTGTAAAAGTGAACAAATAAGAGTTAGTCAAAACAGGTAATTGATAGAGAAGCTTATTTCAGATAATAAACAAATTAAATTGAAGGTTGCCATCAAATTTTCCCTCTTCATCGTTATCTCCTGAATCTCTAATTTTTTTTGAGTTTTCTTGCCCTCTCCACATGGTGAACAACAGTAATTACGGGCAGATTGAGCATCTCTATTTGAGCATTCAAAGTTATTCCAGCTGAAACTCTGACATCGCTGTCCTGACCAGACTGGTCCACAGTTTTCAAAAGTAGCAAGAGACGCCCATCTCAGAATGGGCCCATTTCAGGGAATGATCTATCCCATGCCTTCATAGCCTTCAATCTCGGTGCTGCTGGGATCAGGCTCTGAGGCTGTAGGTGCTGCGCCTGACAATGACTCTACTGGTTGGAAGCAGGTATCCTTTGGGATGCCAGTCCAGCTCTCACCAGTTGATGGACTGAGTACCCATTCTAATGCCAGATCCTCACTTAGACTGGTAGTATAGCCACATAAGAATCTTCTACTAGCCTCCTACACCAGCAGAAAGCCTAGGGAATTTCAGGTCTCTAAGGTTCCTCAACATGAGAAGGGGTGGTGATTTGCGACAGTGCAATCATTGGATGCGGCCAGTTGGTACAGATGGGGAAGATTACACTGTACAACAGCTGAGCTGAAGTGCTATACATTGAAAAATCAGAGCAAGAGAAAAGTACAAAGAAAAAGCAACTGTCAACCTTCGCTTCAATAAAGGTATCAATCACAGCCCAAAACAATATGAGCAGTCCAGTTCATAGACAAATGAATTAAAAAAAAGTAAAATCTACAATATTCAGCCATTCACTGCCAGCTAATCATACAACAAACCAGTACAAAAGATATACAAGCACCCAGGTATCTCAAGGTTACCACAAATAGTTCTTTTTTAAAAGAAAATTATGTGGTGGAGCAGGAGATTTGCAGTCTCAGGAACTGGATTTTATGAAACTTTACAGTGCAGCTGACCAGTCAGTCCTTGACTTCCCAGGACATGAAAGTGACAATCATCAATTGTTACTTCAAAAGCAAAAGTGGAGGATGATAGTTTTGTTCACCTTCTCAGCCTTGAGTGCCTTGCATGTTATGGTTCCACATAAATAGTAATGTCACTATCTAACATGTGAAGACAGAAATTACACATCGGTTTTCCTGGTAAACTGTAACAGATCTTCAGTTGACTGATGTTTCAATGCCCATAGTTCGAGGAGGGATAAAGGGCCTATCCACCCCTGCAGTTCACGAAGGTTCCTTTTCTCTTTGGCCAACAAACTGACCGGCAGTCATATTCCTTCCAGGTGCTGCATCATACTAAGTAGTATGAAGGTAGAGCAACAATTTCATTGAAGAATTATCATCAACCACACTCACAGCAGGTCAGAAATAACACCTCCTCCTGAAAACCCAGAGAGAGAGAGAGAGACAGAGAGAGAGAGAGAGAGAATCAAAACTGAGGCATCTAAAGGAAATGGACAGGAAAAATGAAATCAAGTTCTTAGGACGTGTACATTTGGCTAATTTCAGCCAGCAGGGATGACACAAAAATAAACTGCTCATTTATAATACTGATCTTAACGTGACAATGGTTTTCAGACAGGGATGCACGAGGCCCTGATTAGTAGAGAGATGCTGGTGAAACACTTCAGAGAGTGAGTGAGTGAATTTAATCATCTCTATCTTGAAAGAGAATCCGTATCCAAGGGGGGTTTGGAAACTGGAAGAAATGCAACATAATTCTAACGATGCATCTTGACCACTGTTTGAGAGCCTCTCAATTGTATGTATAGTTTAGCAAAACTTAAAGCTCTGCCAATGGTCTTCAGTTGTAGAATCCCTACAGTGTGGAAGCAGGCCATTCAGTTGATCGAGTCCACGCCAACCCTCCAAAGAGCATCCCACCCAGACGCACCCTGTCCCTGAAACCTTATATTTGCCATGGCTAACCCACCCAGCCAGCAAATCTCTGAACACTATGGGCAATTTAGCATGGCCAATCCACCTAACCTGCACATCTTTGGACTGTGGGAGGAAACCAGAGCACCCAGAAGACACCTACACAGACACAGGGAGAACGTGCAAACTCCACACAGACAGTCACCTGAGGATGGAATCAAACCCAGGTCCCTGTCGTGAGGCAGCAGGTGCTAACCATTGAGCCACCGTGCTGCCCCAAATCTAGCAAATTTCCATGAAGGTCTCACAATGAGCTCTCTAAAATTCGGAATTCTAACAAAATATATCAGTTACCACATGGTTTTTCAAAGACCAGCACCATCCATCATAAAGACTTTCTATTGATCAGAATTTCTAACACTCCAAAAGCAACGAGGCTGGGGATCCAGTGATTGGAAAGCACTATAACTTTAGGTTAATAATGTTGTTATAAGTTTAACATTAGAAATTAAATTTATTTTTATTGAAGAGTATCAGGTTGTAAATCATACTGCACGGCAAAATAAATAGTTGAGGTCATTCAGTACACCTTAATTACTTAAAAAAAGTCAAAGTCTCTCCACTACAGCCTGCATTATTTGGCCTTCACCATTCAATCTAGTAATTGGTGCTACATGCTGGGTGAAGAATTTTTTGTGCTTTCAATTGTAAGATTACAGTTTATCATTTTGAACCTGCAACTATGTATTTTGCTCCTGTAATTGGAAGTTAAACTAATCCTACTTCACAAAGACTTCATTTGGAACCCTACATATTGCATCAAATTGAACCTCAGAAGGATCTCAGCAAGGTCCCACATGGCAGCCTGGCCGGTAAATTAGAAGTTGCTAGATTCCATGGGAATGTGGAAAGTTAGCTCAATGACGGGAAATATAAGGTTGTGGTTGACAGTTCTTGTTTGTCTGACTGGAAGGCTGTTTCTAGTGAGATACCAATGCACAGTACTGGATCCCTTGCTGTCCATGGTATACATCGACAGTACAGAATTAAACTTAGATGGTGTATTTAAGATGTTGGGAACGCACATACTTATGGATCCTGAAAACTGGAAAATGGAATTTTAGAAGTTACAAGGGAATTATTATGTCACTGTTTGGAACTGCGAAGTCAAAATGTTAAAGGAGAATATGGTCTATTTGCTGTTTAAAAATAAACACAAGACTTTGGAAAGCAATGTCCAATAGGTTTTGAAGATAGAAAAGGTGGAATTTTATTGCTTTAATTGTTGAACCAACAGACCAGAAAAATGCAAATGGATGTGTTGCCATCACCTACCAACAGCTTCTGGACTTGAAATTATGGGAAATTTTTCAGCACACACCTAGAAGCTGTGGACAATTGCAGAAGAAGTTTGCAAATGATGCAATCCCGTCTCTCTCATTCTGGAAGAATCATTTCTGGACGCTGAAGGGAGCAATTTCTATATATCTCTCAAAGAAATAGTTCATAAAAACCCTGATAAAGTTCAAATATCAGGACACCTAATTGTTTCTCATCTGATTCTGAAATCTAGTCTGAAGATATCTGATCATTCTGTAACTGACAGCAATGTGAGCCGTTGACAAGAAACTGTAGGAACTGTGAGAAAGTCACTTCACTCTGCACTTTCAGTTTGGACTCAATAAATGGAGTCTTCCCTATTTTTACACTCATAGTTGATTTGCAGAGCCCCACTAGGGGCTGTGTGTGTGTGCTTGTTTACATTTGTCTAAGTGATTAAGGGGCAAACAGTTTAAATTGCATAGTAGTTTAGTTGATAATCAGTTTGCCATTGGTTGAATAATAATTCTGTTTCTAGTGAATATGTTAATATTGTACGGAAATCGTTTTTGTTTTAGTTAACAGTAAGAGAAAAGATGACCATTTTTGAGGAAGGGTCACTTGACCGAAATGTTATTCTTGATAGCTCTCCACAGACCTGCTGAGCTTTTCCAGCAATTTCCGTTTTTGTTTCTGATTTACAGCATCCACTGTTCTTTCAGTTTTTATGACTTTTTCTATGCTTTTACTTAGATATTTACATTCTCAGTACAGTTGTGAAGTAATGCAGCTTGATTTCCAGTGCTGGTCAGCTGGGCAGAAATGTGGCAAATGGAATTAAATCCATAAGAGTGAGGTAATGCATTTTGAGACAACAAATGACACAATAAATGTTAAGATACTGAAGAAGTGCACAGGAACAGAGTCCTTTGATTGCATGTCCACAGATCCCTGAAGGCTACAGGATAAGTTATAAGAAGGTTTACAGGGTACTCTCCTTTACTGGACAGGAATTAAAATGTAAGAGCAGAATAGTAATGTTAGAATTGTGTAAACTACCAGGGAGACCACAGCTAGTGTTCCAGTCACCATATTAAGGGAAGAATATTATCATACTGGGAAAGGTACAGAAGAGATTTATGGCGAATTATACTTGAGGAGAGATGGGCTAGGTTGTGGTTGCTTCCTTTGGAACCGAAGAGGCTTTAGGTGATTTAAATGAAGTGTTTAAAATTGAGATATTGTTAGCAGTCAGGTCAATAATGAGGCAAGGATTGAAGTAATTATTAGAAGGTTTATAAGGGAGATGAGAAGTAACTATTTTCTCAAAGAAAGTGGTAGGGGTCTGAAATACACATTCGAAAGGGTGGAAGAGACAGAAACCCTGAGCATATTTTAATGAAGCACTTCAATATGCACTTGAGATGCTAACCTACAGGACTATGGACCAATAGGTAGAAGGCTGATTACAGTTTCCTGAACAGACTGAATGGCCTTTTATGTAAATCCCTCTGTTTCTATGTCTTCATTCTTAGGTGAAGTGTCAGATTTCTCCTAACTTCCCTGTATCTGACCCCAGTCTTGTGACTTTTTTGCACTGTCTCCAACACTTAACATTTATTTGTGGCCTAAATTGGACACAGCACCTAGAAGGTGCACTCTGACAAGAACATGGTTTGATTTCAGCACTGTTTCCAACATCATGATTTAGCTATGTTGTTTAACATTTAATACACTGTATTGCTGTTGGTCTTCACTGCTTGGACACGATTCATTTTGTGTCACTTGCACTCATGTTTTGTAACTAAAGGATCCCCAGAGCATGACAATATTTTAAAGGCATTCCCCACAATATGTTTGAAAACCACTGCTATATGCAAAAATTACAAATGATTTATAAACAGAACCACAAAGTATTAAAGCAAGCAAGTTATACCGAGCCTATATAAAACATAAGTTTGGTCTCAGTTGGAGTACTGTACTCATTCTGAGCACCACACTTTAGGAAGGATGTGAAGACTTTGGAAGCCACAAGTTACAGGCCTACGCTAAAACAGCAGGGTGATGGAATCAATTGAATAGAACTTTTGATGGGCCAGGTTAGGGCCGATGGGTGGGGCAATACTTGAGACAAAATGCGTGGATTCATTCAAAGGAAAACTATGTAAGCAAATGGGGGTGAAATGAATAAAAAGAGACATTGTGCAGGTGAAATGAAGTAGGATGGGAAAAGATTTGTAGATGCTTGTTCTCCATCCATGGACCAATTAGGCCAAACAGCTTGATTCAGTGCTGCAGACACCACACACCGCTATGCACTTAAACAGCAAACCCGCATGCAAAAGCAGGAGCAGAAACTAGAGGGAGCGGAAGGGTGGGTGGGTGGAGGGTGGGGAAGCACAGGTACCAGGCAAGCTGCGGGAGCTCCCACCATGGTCCTTACCTGCGGGTGGCTCAACCACTTCCGCCAGCTCCTTGCCCTTCACTGCTCCTTCCAAAGACTGACCTCTGTCCCCTTTGAAGGCTTTCGATTTAATGAAATCTTTCTCTTTACCTTTCGTTCCTTTAGGCCGGCCTGCTTGCTTTTTCTTCGACTTGCCGTCGCCCTTCACACCCAGCAACGGGTGAACTTCTGCCAGAGAAAATAAACCAGCCGGTTACTGTCACTGAGCTCAGAAGCAATCTTCTTTTGCATTACAGGTTCTGAGCCAATGAAGAGTGAAGAGAATTGAAAGGGGGAAAGGGTGGAATAAGCATTTCTACTCCTAAGTTACCCAGTAACAACTCTTTGCTTTGATAACTTGCGCACTAGCAAACAGAATTAAACATTAACAAAACTGTGTGGTCAATAAAGTTTTCTGGTAACAATCTTGGTCTATCATAATCTTTTATACGTTCTATTTTGTGACCTGATCTCATTCTTTTGCTGTTTCACTTTATGTTTAAATTGGAGCTCTCAACCATCTCATGCTGTCTGAACAACCACAAATGTTCGTTAGGATAACACCAAGCCCCATATATGATTGGGCAGCATAGTGGCTCGTTAGTTTGCCTCATAGCGCCAGAGACCTAGGTTTGATTCCAGCTCTAGCAACTGGTTGTGTAGTGTTTGCATGCTCTCCCTGTGTCTGCATGGGTTTCCTCCCACAGCCCAAAGATGTATAGACTAGGTAGAATAGACAGGTAAATGTGGGGTTACAGGTCAGAGGATGGTTCTGGGTCTGGGTGGGATGCCCTTTCGAGGGTCAGTGCAGACTTGATGGGCCTAATGGCCTCCTTCCACACTGTAGGGGTTCTACGATACTACATTAGATTTGATGAGCTTTTAACCCTTATAGAAACAACCATTCATCTCACATTTCCTTCTCAGCCAAGCTACTCATTTTTACCCCCTAATGCAAAGCAATAGGATTTCAAGACAAGCTATGGTCAGTGTAAGATTTAGTACAACTACAGGTTATTTGAACAGCCACAGATTTCCCAAAGTACTATTGTTTTCGATGAACTGGACATTAATTAGACATCACCAAGACGGAACAGGCATCTCTATGATCCATTTTAAACTCCAGAACCCAATGAAACTCTCTATCTCCTTTTGAAGTGATGTCTCCAATTATGAGGTCAAGGTGCAATTATTAAAGCAAAGAGTTATCAAAACAAAGTGCAAAATACTGTGATAACTGGTCTCATAAGTAGCAGGTAAACCAGTTACCATCGCACGGTACTCCTTGTAGCTCAATATTGGTCATCTTGGGTTTCTTCTTTGGTGGCTGTGACCCATCAGGGGCTGCCTGTCGCTTCTTATCGGGGTTGTTCATGTCATCAGTTCCTGGGTTCTGTCCAACACACAGAAACGACAAAGAAAATCTCAAAACACAGAGAATAATTTTACTCACTCTGTATGAGAAGTCTGTCTAGTCTCAAACACAAAGGAAGTGAAGTCCCTCTGGGTGAAAACCATGTTCAGGTACAAACTCAAGACTACATCAAGACTCACCACAAACCTGATCTTCTATCATTCAGAGATGAAATATTCCGTAGGTCCATTTGCTATTAATAAATGGTCAGGGTATTTTTTTCTAATTATGCCACTGCAAGCTGCCAAGAGATATTTTCCTACATTCACATTAAAGGCACTATATAAATAAAAGATTAGAAGGCTCTTTTGGGTGCACTGATAGTGCCACTACCTCTGAGCTGGAGGCCCAGGTTCAAGTACCACCTACTCTACAGATGTATAATAACATCTCTGAACAGGGTAATAAGAAAATATTCATAAACAAAATATCTGAAAGAAAGGCTAACATTTATGCAGCCAATAAAGTAGATTTTGGAAGTTTAGTCACTTTTGTAAAACGGAAATTGTGGTAGCCAACGCACACACATCAAGATCTCCCCAACACCAACACGACAATGATCGGTTTGTACATGTCAGGTGCTGGTTGAGAGCTAAGTATTGAGCAGGACGCTGTGTGGAATGCTTCTTCAGTTAGGCTTATCCATTGATTTACATCGGCTGAGGGGGCAGGCCCAGCCTCGCATCTGAAGTTATGGGCCATTGTGGTATTCGGTGGGGAGCAAATGGAGAGTACACAGGACAGCATGATTAATTAGCATGAATCTATAAAGTAGGCAGGAACTAAAGCTAGATATAAAACCATTGGAAGAAATAAAGCAGTAGGACATTTACACAAAAATTGTTATATTAACCATATGTTCAGCAGGGACCTGATGTACAAGGAGCAGTTTTCATTTTTGAATCCTGGGTATTGGAATTGCTAGACCAAAACAAGGTCCACCTAGTTCACATACTACCATCCTGGCACAGGTAGTTCTCCTAGGATGCAACAATTGCATTCTTGTGTGACCTCGCGCTGTAGAAAATCAAGTTATACAGAAATCACTACAGAAAATCACTCTACCTGTACAGCAAAAAGTTTGCATTATCCAAACAGCGTCCACTATTCATCAATCGTGTTACAGCCAATTCGCATCAATAAAATACAATAAAATAGTTATAGCAGAACTACCCATAGTCGGATCAAGCAATGACAATGGAGATGTTGCCAAGACCCAGACACAAGGTGAAGAAAACTGACAGTGGAGAAGAGCTCTGGGTTCCATAGATCCAGACAGCTGTTTTTCCAGGTTTGCTGCATTTGTGTCCCAGAGTACTCAGACAGAGGATCCCAAAATATTATTACCCCAAGTGCATTGTTAATAATGCTCATTCATGCAAACAAATGAACCAGGAAAAGGAGTAGGCCACTCGGCCCCTCAGGTTTGCTCCACCATTCAATAAGATCTTGGATGATCTGTTTGTGTTTCAAATTCCACACCCCGCCCCCTCCAATAACCTTTCACTCCTTATGTAAATGCTGGAAATCTATACACATGGTACACAGCACAATAAACTTATAACCCAAGGCAGGACAATAAACTTCTCCCTACCAGAAGCAAAGTTAATGTAGAATTAAACTAAATAATTATTCATGTTATTACTCACCAACAACATCCCTCCACAGGAACCCACCGAGTTACAGTATTATTCTCCATCTCACCTGTACTGCTTCAGGGGGTGGTCCATAAGGATTCTCTTCAGGATCCTCCACTTCTGGAGATATTGGGAGGTAGAGGAGGGCTTTGCAGTCTTCAAACTCTTCATCACTGAGTGAAGGGAATGCAGTGCATGAAACCACATACATTACTGCAAATTATTGGCTACTCTATTCAAAGGACATAAAAGCAGTTCTCAAACTGTATTTCCACATTAAGTGCTGCAAAAACAAATGGTTGGAAAAAAATAACTGTCCCTTACAGAGAGAACAGTAACTGATGCTGTCAGCTTGAGCAATAAGCCAGCATTCTAGTCTGACTCCAAGGATGTTAACTGCATAGAAAAGGCTGAAAATAAACACAATGTTTTATAAACCCACTTAATGACCTTTTTCTTCATTCATGGAATGTGGGAGTCACTGGCAAGACAAGCATTTGTTGCTCATTTCCATTTGCTCTTGGACTGAGTAACTCACTTAGCCATTGCAGAGGGCAGTTAAGAGTCAGCTACACTGCTGTAGGTCTGGAGTTACACGTAGGCCAGACCAGGTAAGGACAGATTTCATTAGAATCATAGAATCCCTACAGTGTGGAAACAGGCCCTTCGGCCTAACAAGTCCACACAGACACTCAGAGCATCCCACCCAGACCCATTCCCCTATAACCCACCTAATCTACACATCCCTGAATAATATGGGCAATTTAGCATGGCCAATCCACCTAGCCTGCACATCTTTGGACTGTGGGAGGAAACCGGAGCACCCGGAGGAAACCCACGCAGACACTGGGAGAACGTGCCCTTCCTGAAAGGCAAGGATCTTTATGACAATTGATGACAGTTGTCATGGTCACCATTGTTTGACACTAATCTTCATTCCAGATTTTATTTATTGAATTTAGATTTCATCATCTGCCAAAGTCAGATTTAAACCCATGTTCTCAGAGTGTTATCCTGTGTATGTGGATTACTAGTCCAGTGACATGAACATGAAACCATCATTCTCGCTGAGGAAATATTCAATCAGCAACAAAAGTTACCAAGCTCTAGGCTAAAGTGTTGGGAGACAATTAGACTATGGAAGGCATGACATCCAAGACCAATGCAGCACTCAAACTCAGTTGTCACCTTTCCTAGCAGACGCTGCTTCGTAACAATCAGGAGTGAGAACTCTTGATCATTCTCCTACTCCAACCCAATGCAGTTAATTCTCCGACCGACATTCAATGCAAACAAGATACGAAATTAGGACTTTTCTGGTCCTATTTCACAAAGTCATGGGTTTACATTTTCAAGTGTGGTGAGCAATAACAGGATGCACCCAAGTATATGAGAACGTACCAGTGATTACTGATCACGCAGTACTACCACATAACAGGAGCACTCACTTTACTTGCCTGAAGATTACTGTCCGTTGTCAACATCCCAGAATACCAAAAAATATAGGAAAGCACCCACGACATGGACTGCAATGGATTGAAGTAGAGGATCACCTCTGAAAGCAAAAATTGCCAGAGATCACAGCTGATCAGACAGCAACCATGGACAGAAAGCAAGCACACACTTCACATCAGCTCTGATGAAGAGTAATCCAGACTCAAAGCGTTAGCTTGCTTTCTCTCCATGGATGCTGCCTGGTCCGCTGTGATCTAGAGCACTTTTTGTTTTCAGTATAGATTCCAGCACCTGCAATAATTTGCTCCTACAGAGGATCACCTGTATCTTTTCAGGATAATGCAGGATGGGCAATAAATGCCATTGTGGCAGCAATGGATTATTCCAAGAATGAGCCAAAAGAATAATTCCAATCAATATATCGAGACTAAAGAGAAACAGGAAATTAAAAAGCTTGGTCTCTGAAACGCTTCTGACAACATGACATAACAACTCAAAGAAATTCCCAGTTTGAATCTAAGTTGATGCACCTCACCATGAAACAGCTTATATTCATTTGTGGTTACCTACCTGCTACAAAAAGCAGCAATAGGGTCAACAGATGTGACATCAACCTCTTCATCCTCTGCCGCATCACCACCTACAAGTTTTTCATGCAGAAATAGATCAAAGTTTGATAACAAAACAAAGGTGTGAACTTTAGCATACAAGTATAGGGTATTTGGGGTTGGGGGTCGGTGGGGTGGGAGGTTGGCGGGGGGGAGTCTTCCTGGTACGGTAGCACAATGTACCTATAAAAGGAAGCAATGCCCTTCACAGCTGAAACAGTATGATCCAAATATCGATTATGGTCTGATAAAATATTGAGAACTTAATTTAAAATGGTCTTCAGTGAAGTTTATAAAGACTGTAGTTAATCTTAGAAGAAAGTCAGAGGCTGAGAGGCGACATGACAGAAGTATATAAAATTACAAGAGGTGTGGATAGATGGACTCTTTCTCCCTGGGTGGAATTGTCAAATTCTACGGTCCATAAGTTAAAGAGAACGGGGAAAAGTTTAAAACAAATGTGCGAGGATTTTTGTTTAAACACAGAGGATGGTGCCTGGAATGTACTGGCAGGAGGCATGGTAGAAGCAGATACGTTAGCAAAGGTTAAGAGTCATTTCGACAGACACATGAACAGGTGGGAATACAGAGATACAGACCATGTACAGGCAGATGGGATTTGTTTAGAATGGTATCATGATCGGCACAGACACGGTCAGCTGAAGGACCTGTTCCTGTGCTGTACTGATTCTATGCTTTATGTTCTAAAAAATGAACAGAGTTCTCAGAGGAATCCGTATTTCTATGGAGACCACCTAAACCAAATTGCTTGTTAGAACACTGCTGAATGCACTGATAACATTGGCAGCAGTTGCCTCATGCTTTTAAATGTATACAAGCCTGAAGACTCATGATGGACAGACAAACAGATATATTGGTTGTTCAAATAAAATCAAAATGCAGCAGGTGATAGAAATCTGAAATAAAAACAGAAAATGCTGGAGAAAGTCAACAGGTCTGGCAAAGAAGAGTCACTGAACTTGAAAACTCAAAACTTTGTTTCTCTCCCCTGAGTTGCAGCCAGACCTGCTGAGATGTATTGATCAATTTACTAAGCAGTCACCATGGGGACATGTGCCAAATTACTACAGTCTCTTGGCTGACCTGAAATGTAGTCCGTAACACTAAAATAGAATCAATTGTAATGGTGTAAAAGGAAGCCATTTGGCTCATCATGTTTGCACTGTTTTTCAGATGAGTATGATGACTTACTGTAATTTTCCTTCCTTTTCCCCATAACCTAAATATTAGAAAGTTATTTGAAAAGAAACAATGCCCTCTTTACTATCTCAGTTGAACCTGTCTCCAGAGTTCTAGACAGTACATTCCAAAGCCATAATAGTAAATAGGTGAAACCCTTTTTCTTGCAATTACTTCAAATTTATGCCCTCTCATTCTGACTCCTTTTATAAGCAGGCGCAAATTCTTGCTGTTTATTTTGTCCAGACCCTTCATGATTTTAAGAGCTTCTATCATATGGGCTTCTCCACTCCGAGGAGTACAGCAACAGCTTCTCTAATTTATCTTCATAACTGAAGTTTATCATCCCAAAAGCAATTCTCATAAACCTCTTCCATAATCTCTCTAATGCATTCACATTCTTCAAGTTTAATGCCTAGAACTGCGCACATACTCATTTTTAGTCTTACCAGTCTGCTCAGGCTCACTCTTATCTTCATCTTCAATATCAAACTCAGATTCTCTCTCTTCATATTCAACGTTCTCGTCTAACTCTTTGAAGTCTGGAGCAAATGCACTCCAGTTTTCCTAAAAGAAATGCAACCACATTTAGTTAAACAGGCTCCATTAGGAATTCCGAATTCCAGACATCCAATCCTGAAATAAAAGCACTGGGAGCAAAACAAATATATATTTGAGAAAAATAGGAGGAAAGTGGGAAACGAAGCATATGTTCCAGAGCTAATAATGACAGTCTTTTAATCTTAGGATAGGATTACCCCATTTTTTCCCTGATTCACTTCCAGAAAGTCTCGTCCTATTTTCATTCAAACCATTTTCACTTGTCACAGTGCGAGACAGAGATGAAGTCTATAGTCAACTTCTTAACTCATTCCAGAATTAGTTTTCCAGCAGAAACATACTTCAAAGAATGTATCCTCTTCTTCCCCACTTCCCCGCTCCATCCACCTTTTTCAACTTCAACCATGAACAAGAATACAGGAGCTCTGTATAGGGGAGGCTCCTCTCAGATTACAGACACTGGGTCAGACATTTCTTTTCTCAGCTCCCAATCTCAGTCAGGACTATCTAGGCAGACAGACAACTGATGGGAAAGCCGTCAAGTTAGAAGTTTATTTAACAGTAAAAGTAAACTTTTTTCAGTGCTCATTGGAACAGAATATAACAAGAATCAAAGGCCATGCCATCCTCAGTAAATCCCACTTCTGGCTTTCAGACACTACATACTGACTGGATTTGGCTGCCTGCTGATATTAAACTGCTTTCCAAATTAAGTAGCTAAAAAAATAAGAAAAGTGCCACAGGATAAGCCAATCAGAGATGTGATAGGACAAAACATTAAATATATTTATTCATATTTTAACATACTCAGTCAAAAGATTTGCACAGCTGTTTCTTTCACTCCCTGACTGCCCAAAACCCTGGATCAGGCTGGGGTTTTGTAACCATGATACACTGTTGTATCTTATCACAATCACTGTACCATGCACAGGATTGTGTGTCTAGGCACCAAACCTAGACACACACGCACACACACACACAATGCCAGCTTTCAGGAATAGTTACTCAGGAGCAGACACCTGTCATCTGGCAATCATTATTCAGGTTCAGGTTTCCTGGCCCTAGGGAGATTAAGTCAACCCTGGCACTTACCACTTGGTTCTGAGCCCAAATAGACACAACCCCACTGGATATCGATGCTATGATCGGTCGGACAGGGTGCCACTAAAGTAGAAATTTTAAAAGGGAAAGAAACAAAGTTAATCTTGCATCTTAAGCACAAAAGTCTGATTTTCTAAATAGAATGAGGACAACTCCAAAAATTAATTAAAAGTCAGATGTTCCATGGAAGGCCAGAATTTTTAAGTATGTTTGCAATACACACTACCCACCACTGCCCAAACACATATTGGAAAACTGATTGGCAGCGTGTAGTCAATGGCCAAACAGATTATAGGAAACGTTCAGAAGTGACAGATCTCTTAATCTACTTTCCACAATTGTAGTAAGCTGTTCTAAAACAGCACTTGCAAATAACCATTGAGAAATAACTAATCTTTATTCGTACAAAACCAAGAGAAGATTGGCTAGGAAGGACTTTTCCAGAGCATAAATCCTCGCACAGAACAGTTAGGCTGAATGGCCTCAATCTGCATCAGAAACACGACATTCCCCAAATTCAAAACTGAACGCTTGCTTTTTTTTTTGTCAAACCTGGTACATCTCCAGCGTCATTGCCAATTTGTCAAGGACCAGAGGTGGAATTGACTGAGAAGAAGGTTAAGCAGCAAAGTCTGAAGCTCAGAGGCTCAGTACATACATAGGACCATGCAAATTAGGAACAGAATGAGAATTTCCAGCTGCTCAAACCTACTCCAACATTCAATATCTCAACTGATCTGAGCATAGACTCAATTTCATATTACCTATCCCCAAAAACATTCAAGTCCCACATTACATAAGAATCTATCTACTTCCATGTTAAAAACATTCAATCACCTTGCTTCCACCAAGTTCTCGGAAACAGAGTTTCAAAGACTCAGGATTCCTAGGGAAATAAAATTCTTCTCATACATGTTTTAAGGGGAAGGTACTTTATTTTAAAACTCAGTCTTATGTAAAGCAATGTATGAGAGACTGACTGACTGGTGGGAGAGCAAGAAGCAGCCATGAGGTACACAATATAAGAAAATCTCTAAGTGTGAGGAGGAGAAGGCAGATGTTAGGGATAAACTGCTGCTGTGTTTAATAATCGTCACAAGAATTTGCTTCCTTTTAGATTCATTGGTATGTGGTCATTGGTATGTGAATGTGGAGAAGAGAAAGCCAAAAATCCTTATCCCCTAATCTGATCCTTTCCCAGTTTTTTTCCAATAGAAAAGACGAGGCAGCTTGCGCACAAGGCTTCAAAAGCCCATGACACAATGATCAGAGACAACAGAATTATTATAGTGCAGGAAGGCATAGGTGTTCAAGGCAATACAAGGATTGACAATTACTCGAATAATCCCACAGTAAATGACCAGAGGCCCACCTGAAATTGTAAAATTCAACCAGAGAACATAAACAAAATCATCAGAAAAAAACATGGAGGACAATTTCTGGACATGGCAGGGATTAAGGGATTTGGCAGGAAAGTAGAATTGAGATTGAAGATCAGTAATGATCTACTGAATGGTGGAGAAAGTGACATGACTTACTCCTATTTCAGCGACCTTGAAGAACTCAGAGGGTTACTCAACTAGAATCAGAAGAACTCAATAATTTAGAGTCTGCCAATGATTACGAGTGCAACAGAACTAATTAGCCACAAATGGCCACTTACTGCTACATCCAACAACAGCTCTCCCCGGGTGCCATGAAGAATCTTCACCAGGTTTCCAATGCTCTTCTCCCAGATGTAGAGTGCATGCTGCCGTGCTGAACCTGCACAGATGTACTCCCCATCACCGGAGAAACAACACTTCTTCCAGGGAGTCCTGACATTGAGACAAACAATTAGGTCATAGATTGTTTTAAAAATCAGCACAAAAACAGAAAGAATCTTTCATTCCGGTATACATGTTAGAGGCAACTCATCAATGCTCACTGTATAAATGCCTTGTGATTTCTATAAATGAAAAGATTTAATGCGCGAAATAAAATCGGGGGATCTCTGAGCTTTTCAATAATTAAACATCAGCAAAAGGAGCAGTTTTGCAAAGTGGGATATCTGACAATAATTCTTTTCAATAAAAAGCCATTAGCAACAATCATTCTCCCATTTCTTGGTAATTTCATTATCAATTGAATTAATCAGCATTAACTTGCGATTTGGCACCTTCAGAGATTCCAGTCAGTCCCCTCAAACCCAGCATTGTGAAAATGCTCTGGCCAAGAGCAACAAAACCACTAATGTTTCTATTAACTGCTATGTCTGTACCACAGAGAGTTGTGATGTTGTTACAGTTTCTAACTAGGTAGTGGTGCAGTGGAAATGTCACTGGTCTGGTAATCCAGAGATTCAGTTAAGTAGTCTGGGGAGATTGGTTTAAACCCCACCATGGTTGCTGGTGAGATTTAAATTCAATTAATAAATTTAGAATTGAAAGCGAGTCTCAGTAATGATGACCATTGTCAATTGTCATAAAAACCAAAGCTGGTTCACTAACTCTCTTTAGGGAAGGAAATCTGCCATCATCTGCTCTAGCCAGCAAGCCTTTCAATTCAAGGGCAACTGGGGATGATCAACAAATGCTGGCCTTACCAAAAACGCACACATTCTAGGAAAAAGTCACTTTAAAAATCTCCAGTAGTTTATCCAAATACTGACCTGTTCACCAAGTCCTGCAGTTTCTGCATTGGTTCAGGTTCCCCCTCACGCCCACATGTTAAGATCTCTCGGCCATCGTACACTCGAATGATTCTGTCTGCCGTGTTTATTAGAAAACAACTACCAAGATAGAGAGAGAATAGTTTAGCGAAAAATTACACACTGCTACATTGAGGCAGAGTGGAAGTAAATAGGCAGCTCTTGCTAGCATAGAAATAAAATGCAGTGAAATCCATCTAATAATTGTTAGATGCAAGAGGTGTTTAAAATCATGGAGAAGCTCAAGGATGTTTTCTCTCACTTGTTTCATGAGGCTTTAAGTCAGGAGAGAAAACAGGAATTTTCTAAAGCAGCGAACTGAATATTTTGGGGTAGTAGGAACTGCAGATGCTGGAGAATCCAAGACAACAAGGTGCAG
>NC_063356.1:7288445-7303540 GCF_021869965.1 Rhincodon typus | reverse complement strand
AATTTTTCTGAAGAAGGGTCTAGGCCCGAAACGTCAGCCTTTCTGCTCCTATGATGCTGCTTGGCCTGCTGTGTTCATCCAGCCCTGCACCTTGTTGTCTTGAATATTTTGGGGTGTGGGTGAATGTTAGATTAGGTGTACTCTATTTGATAGTCCAAACAGAAAAATAATTTTCAATACTTAAATGCAAAGTAAACTTAAAAAAAAAACAGAACGACAAAACATTTGGAAGTGTGGGGCAAGAACAGGATTCAAAATATGCAAGGAGTTGGAAGAACTCACCCTCCAAAGTGTCCTAGAGCTGTACAGCACAGAAACAGACCCTTTGGTCCAACTTGGCCATGACGACCAGATATCCTAAATTAATCTAGCCACATTTGACAGCATTTGGTCCATATCCCTCTAAACCTTTCCTATTCATGTACCCATCCAAATGCCTTTTACAAGTTGTAATTGTACCAGCCTCCACCACCTCCTCTGGTAGTTCATTCCATACACACACCACTCTCTGCTGTAAAATGCCTGGAAAATCAAGTCATGGGGTGCAACCAATGAAAGAAAAGCTCCCACAACATGCATGGGAGAATGCATCTGTGAGGAGCTACTCCTCCAGATAATAGGTTCTTGTCTCTCTGTGCTCAATGTTTCAGCTCTCCAATCAGAGTTTCCTTCTCTTCTGAAGAGAACCCTAGAAATAGAAATAAAGGAGGGAATGACACCATATCAATAATAATGCAATCAGGGAGAACGGGAAAGAATAGAGACCCTGAATACCAAATAGTAGTCAAATAGGAAATCTCAATAAGAGCTCTTGAAAAAGATGTATTTATATCATTGTGTAAGGCAATGACTTTGGCATTTTTGGCACTGCAAAATAAACATGACTGTTCAGGTTGTTCATTCATTGATTTTTGCACTAAATGCGAGTCTCAGACATTCCTGAATGACTTCATTACAACCTGGTCCAAATAGGGGCAAAAGAGCTGAACATCAGAGAAAAAGTGAGAGTGACTGTCCTTGACAGGCAGGTAGTATTTAACCAAATGTGGCATCAAGGAGCCCTATCAAAATTGAAGTCATAGGGAACCAAGGGGAAAAGTCTCCGCTGATTGGAGTCATACCTGGCACAAAGGAAGATATCTGTGGTTGTTAGAGGTCAATCACTTCAGATCCATGACATATCTGCAGTAGTTCCTCAGACTAAGTGCTCTCGGCTCAACTACCTTCAGTTACTTTACCTCCATCATAAGACCAGACGTGGGAATGTTCGTTGATGATTACACAATCTTCAGCACTATTTACCACTCCTCAGATACTGAAGCAATCTGTATGCAAATGCAGCAAGACTTGGACAACACTCAGGCTTGGGATGATAAATGGCAATTAACATCATCGCCACACAAGTGCCAGGCAATGACCATCTCCAATAAGAGCGAATCTAACCACCATTCCTTGACATTCAACACACTACCATCACTGAATCTCCCAGTGTTAACATCCTGGGATGTTACCATTGATTCTGAAACTGAACCTAATCAGCCAAATAAATATTGTAGCAACAATGATCATGGGTTAGGAATCTTGTGAGTAACTCACCTCCTGATTCCTCAAAACTTGTCTACCACTTACAAGGCACAAATCGGGAGTGTGATGAAATACTCTCTACTTGCTTGCAGCTCCAACAACACTCAAGAAGCTCAGCATCATCCATGACAAAGCAGCCACTTGAGTGGCACCCTAACCACCATCTTCAAAATTCACTCCCTCAAACACCACCTTCTCAAAGGGAAATAGGGATGGGCAATAAATGCTGGCCCCGTGACTCATGAGTGAATAAAAAACACAAATGCACAGGGGTGGCTGTGTGTGCCATCCAAAAGATGCACTACAATCTGCAGCAACCCACCAATGCTTCTAAGATAGCATCTTTTAAACTTGCAACACCTAACTAGAAGGACAAAAACAATGGATACATGGGGACACTACCACCTGAAATTACCTCTTCAAGCCGCACACTAACCTACTTGAAACTATACAGCTGTTCCTTTACTGTTGGTTGGTCAAAATCTTTGAACTCTCTCCCCAACAGCACTGTAGGTTTTTCTACCCATGGTCTGCAATGGTTCAAGAAGGCAGGTCATCACCACCACCTGCTAAAGAGCACTTACGGATGGGCAATAAATGCCGACCGAGCCAGCAATGCCCACGCCCATAAATGAACAAGTAAAACTGTGCATTAGAACTATGTTTCCAATTCCCTCACCAACTAGTCTGAACCTTTGGGGAAGACTCAAATGTGTCACAAACCATGAGCCGTGTTGTGGTGTGTTACCTGGCCTCTTCGCCACAACTCAGTTAGCATTACAGCCAGCATGGTTAGTCTTAGATGACTAAAACTGAGGTTTGAGCATATAGGTGGTACCTTATTTCCCAACCAAGTATCCTGTATATTCAACATGTGATCTGCTGCTCAAGTGAAAGGACCAAACTTCTCTAAACATAAAAAGGGGTGGAAACATCGGTCTATACTTAACTACAGACATGGATAGCAATGCAGTCCCCAGTATTCCCCGTTTTTTCTGTTTTCGTTTCACGTGATCTTAACTGGGATCACTGCACCTCCCAACGCATCGTTCAGACTTGCACCAAAAAACAAAACGCCATTGAGAAAGGTACCAAAGAGTTTCCAGAACGAACCCACACTCAAATCAGTAATCAATTCTTTTAAAGGTATTTAAGGGTTGGGGGGGTGGTGGGGGGGGAGTGGGGACAGAAGGAGGGCGGAGAGAGAGATGGTACTAAAGGGAGGAAACAAAAACACAAATCTGAGGACTCTGCAAAACAACACAAGTGGTGCAGTCCCTCTGGAGCTCCCATTCTGATCACAGCCATATTCAGACTCATACCATCAAGTGAAAATAGAGCTCACTCTAAGCTTCCTGAAAAATCTGTTAATCAATAAAAGCCTCACCTCCCTTTCCTTGCAAATTCGATAGATTTAATAGCAGTGGTGTTACTAGTGCCTGTTGTGACTCTGAATGAAGCTACCAGGTCTTGTGAATCAGTCTTTAGAACCAAGATCTGAAAATGCAAAGCACATTTTAGCATTATCAACAAAAACAAGAAAAACAAGAATTGAGTAATGTCACAAGGGTCAACATGTGCCCTAAATGGTGGTATCTCAGCTCTCCCTGCCACTGTCTCAGACATCAAAATGACTAGTGATACAGAAAAATTAAAGGTATGTCAGTTAATCACAAAAACAAAAACAGAAAATTCTATTCATATGAAAACATCTAAACCCAACACCAGCATTTTTCTCTTCAAGAGGTATAGATACCATGAACATTATCATCCTCTATAATGATGCAGCAACTTTATGGATCAGAAGCTGAGGGCAATAAGTGTCCTGGGTTTGATCTTCGCACAATGCTGATTTAGCTAAAGTCACCACTAAGGGGCATTACAGCTAGACTCAGGGAAATAAATTTAACAAAAATTAGCCAGGATTTCCAATCCTGACCATCAGTGGTGCTTTCTTGGAAATGCAGAATGTTCTGTGTCTTTCTTTCTCTCTCTCGTTCTCCTTCCAGTATTGGTTGACATGCAGTCATTGTTCATCCTTTGACCTCACCGAAGCAGGATGCTGCTGGGGCAAGTCAATGGAGGACTTTTAGCATCAGGGGATCTGTACCCCAGTCACCAGAGGGAGGGTAAAAGCTTGGCAGTAGGAGATTTCTCATTCTTTAATTGTATGAAGAGTAACGTACATCTAAAGATACAGCCAGTTGTGACAAAGTATTGGATCTTTTGGACATTAGTTCCAATGTGTTTTACCAGGTGAGATTGTAGAGAAATAGATTGTAAATAAATAAATCAATTTTCTTACTTAAATAAGACAAGATTATTATTTATAGTTATGTGCAAGTATATTCAGAATTGACACATCTGATCTACTCGTGACAAAACAGGAAGGTCGGAGCAAAAAAAGAGTTTTCCCATAATGCTCACCTTTCCCTTGGCATTCCCTGTGTAAATATATTCCCCTCGTCGATCAAAAGATGCCACGACATTAAGATCTGAATCATCATCTACAGGTAGAACCACGTGCTTAGAGTCAGAGAGAGTTAATAACACTGGAGCACATTTCATTGGGCAGACAAGGACCCTGTTCCTGTTAACACAATCAAGTACAAATCTGTTACAAATACACACCTAAGGGCTAGTCCTTCATTATTAAACTGAACTAACCAATGATTAGAACCGAGAAGCCAAGGAGGAGGTATCCCCCACACAGCTTTACTAAACGCAATACATACACATACACTATCAATATCTGTAACAGATTATTATAGAGAAATAGCACTCCAAATGACCAGTTAACAACTTCAGATCATAACTACCACTCCCACTTTCAGGAACAGGTGCTAACAATGATTCTGCTATCATTCACACCTCCTCTTAGGGTCCTCTTGTGATGTAGTGGTAGTGTCCCTACCTCTGAGTACAGAGTTTCACGTCAGCTCTGATGAAAAGTCATCTAGACTCGAAATGTTAGCGTACAGTCTCTCCATGGATGCTGCCTGACCCGCTCTGATCTCCAGCATTTTTGTTTTCGGAGCAAGGAGACCTGGGTTCAAATCGCACCTGCTCCACGGGTGCTGATTACAAAATATCATACCACAGCTGGACCATCTTTTGTTTCTTGTCCATTGCATACACATTTCACCTTTGTCACTTCAGCTTACACTCTTCACCTTATCACAGACTTTTCTACCACTGTGTTTGGCAAGAAATCATTGAATCTTTAACATCTTATTGTTCTGATCAAAAATCATTCAAATGATACCTCAATGGTTCCTCTTCACTGATGCTGCCAGACCTGATGAGTGTTTCTAGCATTCTCTACATTTACTTCAGACTTCAACTTTTTTCCATGGGATGAGGGCATTGCAGGCTAGATCATCATTTATTGCCCATTCCCTTAGAGTCCTCTACTTTGCTACGGGTCTGGAGTCACATGTAGGCCAGATCAGGAAAGTGTTACGAAGTTGGGCAGAATATTCATGAATTCGAAGGCAGGAAGTTGGAATGGTTGGTTAAAAAAAAACAATAGCGGGGCAAAAGAGTGCCTGGTCCCTTCAAGAGACTGTGCTTTGTCTGTGCTTGGAAGTTTACAAGTACTGTGCACAGCAAGTGTCCGAATTGAAACATTTTGTATCGAACAGCCAAGCAGCATTTTTGCCAAAGCAACAAGTTTGAATTTGGCTAATAAATTTAAACAAAGCACTCAGAGATTCAAAGCTAATTGAATTTAAAAATTGATGGTGTTGCCGACATCGGACCAATCCTATGTAAGAAATACTATTATATCATTATGGATATAAAGATTTGAAAAATCAAGAGAGAGCCACTGCCAACTGAGGGGACAGCCAAGCTTCATCGGCAGCGAAAGCAAGTACACCATCTGAGATACAAAACTGGCTTTCACATAAAATTACTGAGCTCTCTCAAAAAATCTATCAAAGGTACCACAGCATTTTAGCTCAAAGTCCTCACTGAAGAAATTAAAGAGAAAAGCATCCAAGACAGCAGAATTATCAGAAGAAAGGTGTTTGTGATATGAGATCAACAGGAGAAAGATTGGAGATAAAGCAGGGAAGGCACAGACTGTGCAAACTTGGAGGGATTAAGTTTTAATTTATTGTTTTCTTATTAACTGGGTTTGTACAAGTGTGACTTATGTTTATTTGAACAGCATTCCAGTAGAATTTAGACCAGTTAGGAAGTAGTTAATAGTCTAGGGGGGAATTGTTCGGTTTGTTAGTAATTCTGTTAATTTGTTCATCGTTAGGATTAAACATTTCTCATTATCTGTAAAGTGGAGATCAGGGATTTTCTTTCTTTTAAACACTCTTAACAGATTACAAGGGGAAAGGCGAGCCTCTCTGGGTGTTTTGGGGGTAGTTATTAGAAGGGAACCTCTACTCCCATCATAATAGATTGGGGCTCGTGTTTTGATGTAACTATCAGAGGAGCTCGGCCAATTCCCCCTCCGTAACAAAAGGCAGGCAGATTTCCTTTCCTTAAGGACATTAGAGAACCTTTTCTTTTTAAGCAACGATCAACAGTGGCTATATGGTTGTTATTAAATCGATATTTTGTTTCTTAATTCTAGATTTTCAGAGTATTTGCACTACTTTGCTTTTGACCCGTAGCAATTAGAATTTGGATTGTGACTCCTGGCAGCAAGTTTCCAACACTATCGAAGAAGCTGGACAGAGGTCAAGAATATCTTTGTGAGTGGCAGCAAGTTCAGAACTGCAATAATGGGGCTTCCTGCTTAATGTCATCCACAAAAGGATAGAATCAGGAAGTAAACTTTCCTTTCATTTGTGCAAGGGGACAAAACAAAGAAAATCATTGACTCTTTATAATCTGTGTCCACGGTTAGAATTGGGAATGGCAGACTTTCTGATGCAAATACTAATCATGAGAAGTTAACAAGTGTTAAAATGCCAACAATCTATACAAATAGAGTAACTCAGCCCGAAAAAGGCAGCTGCCTGGCTTTCTAAATGGATATTTCCCAAAACTGCCACCCTATGGATCACTCAGATTCATTATTTCAAATGCAAATTAGGGATACATGCCCTGTACCCACCCAAAACTGAGCTTGAATTGCCCAAACCCTTGTCATATTAGGAAAGAGTACCTTTAACATTCCTAAGCTTTCAAATTTTAGAGAGAAGTGTAAACAGAAAAATTAGAAAGAAGCTTCATTCATCTTACTTTCGCAGCCTCAAGTGGACTAAAGGTTTGGAATTATCTGCATTCCTGGTAACTTCATTGCAAATCTATCCAAACTCTTGGAACACTTACTGATCTCTGGGATGGAACTGCACTTTGAGCACTGGCGAGGGAAATCGGAACCTCTGATCACAATCTCCAGACAGAACATCCCACAGCGACACAATGTTATCAGTTGACGCACTGACTAGTTTATGCCCATCGCGACTCCAACTGTGAAGAGAAATGTGATCATGTTTTAAAAGTGTAATCTCCACAGGATGTGGACATCGCTCAACGCATTTGAGAAAGTGGTGGCAGCTTCTGAAACCTGTGTTCTAGGGTGTTATAAAGGAGGGAATTCCAGGGTTTTGACTCAGCAACGGTGAATGAACAATGACATATTTCCAAGTCAGGATAGTGCAAATGATGTAACATGTTAGAGGTGTCAATACATTGATAATTTTTACATTGTTTAGTTTTTCTTTATACATTTAATGCTTGTCATTGCATCCTCAGCAATTGCAGCCACAACAGGGAACACTGAAACGCTCTTCACAAATCAAAAACAACTATCTACCAGCTAAAAGGAAAAGGTCAATGCTGTTAGTGTATGAATGAAGAGAGTCATATGTAACTCTGCCTAGTAAAAGTTAAAGAAATTGACCCAAAGGGATAGGTGGCATGACTAAAGGCACATGTGCACCAAATCTGCAGTTAAAAACAAAATCAAGTAAAAATGTTGTGAATAATTATGATGATACACCATTAAATATTCCAAGAGCTTGAATCTGTACCAGATGGAACAGAAATTTAAAACACAGGAAGGATAATTGGAACAGTGGTGCTGCACCACCACCTCCTGGGTGGACGAGAGAAGTGCAGTTACTCTTGAAATAATCATAGAATCCCTACAGTGTGGAAACAGGCCCTTCAGCCCAACAAGTCCACACCGAACCTCAGAGCATCCTATCCAGACCCATTCAACCCATAACCCACCCAATCTACACATCCCTGAACACTACGGGCAATTTAACATGGCCAATCGACCTAACCTGCATATCTTTGGATTGTGGGAGGAAATCGGAGCACCCGGAGGAAACCCATGCAGACACAGGGAGAACGTGCAAACTCCACACAGACAGTCGCCTGAGGGTGGAATCAAACCCGGGTCCCTGGCACTGTGAGGCAGCAGTGCTAACCACTGGGCCACCATGACACCCTAATCTGGGAGTATAAATGGCAGCGACTGAAGAACAAAAATCAGATTTGGGAAAAAGAATGGGACGTGGGGGACAGGGTGGGGCTCTTTCAGCACATAGAAAATAAGAGAAAAAATTGAAGTATTTAATATTTACTTCAATCAATTCTAAATTTGTCACATCGAATAAAATAAAGACGGGTGGTGTGTATATAGAACGAACTGCCAGAGGAAGTGGTAGAGGCAGGTACAATTACAACATTTAAAAAACATTTGAACAGGTAAATGGATAGGAAATCTTTAGAGGGATATGGGCCAAACACAGGCAAATGGGACTGGTTCAGTTTAGGAAACCTGGTTGGCACAGACTAGTTGGGCTAATCTGTGTGCTGTACGACTCTATAAAATTCACAATGCATTGCACTACTATGAAACTGGTATTTGAAAAGAGGAGTGTTTGCAATCACAACATTTGGTCACCAAGAAGGGAGGTGATGCTCGTCAGTCAGCATTTGAATCCTTGTTTTTTTTTTAAATTGTCTACATAAAATGACTGATGCAAAAAGCAATTGTAAGCTCCAGCTGTGGGGTACATTTATTTTGGATTGTAGTAGCGCCAGAGAAAGCAGCTCAGGTTTCATAGGATGATTTATATTAGTTGTTGAAGTGGGAAAACAAAGACAAATAAAATCTAAACACTGACAAGTTCAGAGCATGTGCGTTTTGTGGAGAATGAATGAGCAAAGACATAAACTAAAGAATTATGATGAAGTTTGAAAGGGACTGGCAAAAGACCTATGAGTTCCGTTATCAAGACTTCACAAAAGGCGAATTACAGACGTGCACACATGTTGGGTGAGCTGGATTGTGCAGTATGAGTGTGGAGAGCTCAACATGTTGAATAAAGCATTTGTTAAGCTCCATTTTGAATACAACGTGCAATTGTGACATTTCACATTGGGGCAAATGCGTATCAGTAAATGTGCAAAAAACAGAAGCATGTCCTAAATGTAAAAACAGTGATGAGTTACAAACAGGCTATAGAAAGTTCCACTTCAAGTCCTAAGGAAGGAATAAAGATCTCACAGATTATGGAAAGTATCTAATGGTGCAGATAGCAGATCACAGGATAATGCAGCAGGCCATCAGAATGAGAGGAAATTTATTCAAACGAATTAAAAATCAACTTAGAACAGATCTCAAAATAAAATCCTTCATAATTAGGGGACAAGTGTTTGGAATGATTTCCCTGGTTAGGTAGCTGAATTTCAAAGAACCACTGGATGCTTGATTGGTCACAAATATCTGTTCTTGAGAAACAACTCTGTTTGGTGGTGTTATTTCACACCTCTTGAACTGTTGGGACTTAAACCTAGATTTAGCAACACTACCACTGTGCCACAGAGACCTCTATGTTCTTAAGAGTATAATTGATGGGAGACTGCATCAGGAAGTTTGAGAGACAGGTTGAAGACAGGCAATACAAAATTTGTTGGCGACAAAGATTCAGGCGTGGCTCACTTTTGATTAGATCTCTGAAACATGAGCAGCTGAAAGAGAAAAGTTAGACTTGCTTTGCATTTCCTGAATTTTCGGTTTTTCTTCAAGTTTCCAAAATTTCATGTTTCATCTGTCTTTCTACTCACAACAGCAATTTCTGAGGGGGCACACAAATATTACTATCGTCTGCAAAACACTAAACGCGAGGAGGGTACAACGCTCTATCATGAATGGCTAGTTACCAGCTTACTGACCTGGTATTCTTTCATTCCCAAAGTGTTAATACCCACTTCCACCTTATCAGCAACAGTAGAGGTGTACGCTATTCCCTGATGAAGACCGGAGTGGGAAAAGTTGACGTTCACCAACATCGGAAACCAAAAGTTTCCAAGCTTGGCCCTAATTTGTACAAAGTTAAACAGTGTGAACCAAAGGTGCAGGAGCATGAAAACTTAGCTGACAGATCTGTCACTGCAGAAGGAAAAGCGGTCTCTTAACCTTGTTGGAACATGTGTGCTGAGGACAGATGGCCCTCCCCCACATTCAGGGTCTAGCTGTACTTACAGAGAGTGGCTACTCATGAACATAATGGCTAGCATCTGTGCAGCTGCACCTCAACATGGAGTCAACCCATACTTGGAGGTGGAGAGTTTGCAAAATGTGTTTTGGTTTCAAAACATAGAGGCACAAGTACACATGCACAAACACACATACAGATCATCAATTACCATAATGAACAAACTGGATGGATGTGTGCACTGATGATTTTGGCAATACCCCTCGTCAGGAAGTCCCAAATGACAATACGGCCATCGTTACACCCCACAGCGAGCAAGGTACCCCATCTGTTAAAGGTACAGGTGAGGGCCATGCTGATACAGTCCAGAGTTCCATCCGCCTCCTGCAAAAATAAACTAAGTCACATCCAGAGAAGAACAAGATTGCATTATACACAACAATTTGCATTTACATAGCTCCTTTAATATAGTAAATCCATCCCAAGGTAATTCAAAAGAGCACTGACAGTAAGCCATTATAATTATCAGGACTGGTGAATAATAGCTTCACACGTCAGGTTTAAGGAGCATTTTAAAAGGAAGGGACAGAGGTGGAAAGGTATAGCGAGGCAATTTTATAGCTTAGAGCACTTAGTAAGTGCAGCTAGACCCTATCCTTGAACAGGTCATTTGAATGTGGGGGTGGGCCAGCTGTCCTCAGCGTACACATTCCAACAAGGTTGAGAGTCCCACTGTGGTCACATTAAAAGATTTGAAAATTGAGTGACCCCTCAGCGGGAACTAAGAGTGTTTTTGGGGTGTCTGTGAGAGCAGGGTCCTGGTAGAGAAGGAGCACCACTGTTATAAGTTGCTTGGAGCTTTCAGAGGCCAGTGCTGCCTCAAAGCTCAGGACCCTGAAATTTCAGCTCACAGGACCCTAATCCCCATTTTGGGAAACCCTGGTTTAGGGCCTAGGCAACTAAAAATAAAGCCAACAACAGAGGTGCTGGGGAAATTGGGGCTACACACAATCCCAGAATTGGAGGGACGCAGAGTTCTCAATGGGTTAAAGAATAAGCAGATGCTTGACAGTTAGTGAAGGACAAGGAAACAGAGGGATTTAACAAACACAGATCAGAATTATTAAATTGAAACTCTGCCAAATCGGGAGCTAATTTTAGTTAGTGAGCATGGGAAAATGTGCAAACTAGATCTTTGCAAGCCAAGATACAGACAGCAGAAGACAGCTCTGGCTGAGTTCAAAGCTGCAGATACTGTATATTGGAAAGCTAGCCAAGAGAATATTAGAATACTCAACACCAATCATAACAAAATCAATGATGAGAGTTTCAGCAGCAGATGGACTAAGACAGGATCAGGGACAAACAATTTTACAGATGTACAGTTAGGCACAAATGTTTTCAAACCTACCTCTGGGTAGTTCTGTCCAAAGGACTCTGTTTAAAAGAAATAGAAACATCAATTTAGACACTAGGTCTTGAAAACAATGTAATCTTATTGAAATAAAAGAAAGAATTATGGATGCTGAAGATCTGAAATAAGAACAGAAACTGCAGGAGAAAATCAGCACATCTGCCAGTATCTGTGGTGACAGAAAGCAGAGTTAATAACTGACCCTTCTTCAGGACGCTGTACTCGAAATGTTAACCCTGTTTCTCCACAGATGCTGCCAGACCTGCCGAGTTTCTCCAGGAATTTCTGTTTTAGCTTGCAATCTTACTTAACTGTCTCAATATATACGGTAAATATAAATGTTCACGTTCTGATCTTAAAAGGATATTCTTCCACATCACAACACCAACCCAGCAGGTTCCACACGCTCACGGGGCACACGTGGCCATTGGGCTTGCTGTTCTTATACTTGCTCCTTGTGAGCCCCTGGTTTTCACCATGGTCCTGTACAGCATTTTCTAAGTTTTTGTACATTTACCTGTCTGAATGTCGGTATTGAATCTGCTCCCACCATGCTGTCCATATTGGATACTGCAAAGCTCCGCAGTCACCATCCACTGCAAGGCCAACAAAAACACTCTCTTCAAGAATGTGAACAGCCTTCCGGAAAACTACGCCATTGCAGGTGACAGTCCAAGACTGTGAACTCCTGCTTTACAAACTTTAAGCACAGATCCTTGTTCTCATCATCTAATGTCAAAATGTTGATTCACAATGCCATACATTTCTAATTAATGAAAAGGTTCATGGGACTGATGAGGTGGTATTCAGAAAGTTAGTACAAGTATGATGGACTAAATAACCTCCTTGTGCTGTGATTCTATGCATCAGATTTTGGGGGAATTCCTTGATCAAGCAGTAAAGAAATAACACAAATATTTAGGAACCAGCAATTCAGCAGCTGTGGGAGAACCCCAGACCACCTGCACCACTCAAGGCACAGGACCAACAGCACCCGCTATCAGTCTGAGAAATAATTCAATCCTTTCATACATTACTAATTTTTAAAAAAATGTTTATTCACAGCCTCACAGGATGTGACCACTACTAGTGTGATCGGTGTTAATTTCTCATCCCCACTTGCCCTTGAGAAGGTGGTGATGAGACACCTTTTCGAACCAAGGCAGGCCAAGTGGTATAGATACACCCAGAATGTTGCATGAAGGGAGCTCCAGGACTTTGACTCAGCAATAATGATGGAACGACAATACAGATCTAAAATAAGATGGTGTGTAACTCAGAGGAAATCTTGCAGGTGGTGATGCTTCTAAGCTTCTGCTGCCTTTGTTCTTCTGGAATGAGAGAGAATATTGGTTTGACAGTTGCTGTCAGAGAAGCCTCAGTAAGTCGCTTCAGCACATCTTGTCAATCAAACAGAATATGATGCTGGATAATGTAAAGCTTTTCAAATGATATCATGGCTGCATATTCCACATTTCAACATTGCTGCTGCTCCTCGTACCAGGTGGTCTGCTGAAATGGTATATAACACTTGACTATTTTTTGCCATCCCCACTAATCATTGTAACTCATATGCAACTGCAGTGACATCGAACTATATCTACATCAATCCCTCTTTCTGCTGCCTTCCTGATCGCCATAGATTTGCAGTTCTGATCAAAGGCCTGAAATGCTAATATTTTCTTTCTGATTGTCATTTTTTAAGTGTTATTTATGGTCTTGCAATTTCAAACACATATATATAAATCACACACACACACCTGTACTTCAAAGATCTCCAATTCTTCCACATGCATTTACTGATCCCAGTTTCTCAGTCAAACAGAGAATGGAAAGAAAGTAGCATTTTATGAGCTTTTCCTCGTTACAAACTTGAGTTTTCTTACGAAGATATTCTCTCTTCACAACACTACTTCGAGCTATCTCTATCCTTCTTCTAATTTCTGTATCATATCTGCCATCCTCTGTTATCATTAGCCGCAAACAAAAGACCCATCTGTTTGTTCCAGTGGGAATCCATTCTTTTCTGTCTTCACTTTAATTTCTTCTGCAGTATTCATTTTATTTACAATTTTTTTTTTGTGTTCATACTCAATCCTTATTCTAAACTACTAGATTTTACTTGATCTGTGATATTTTCCCAATTCTGCAGGTAGCATTGTGTTGTGAGCGTACACCAAGTTTATATTCTTGCCTGCTATCTGTAGCTCTGGAAGTACATTGGATTCCCTGAATATTTGTTCCACATACAGATTGAATGTTTGCAACAGGGCACAGCGTTGTGATACACCTCCCTTCACTTGAGACATATTGGAGTGCCCTTCCAGCCTGATGCTCGCTATTTGGTCCCAGTTTCGACTCTAAATAAATCTCTCATTTTAGTGGCAATATGTTTATTAACTTTTGGTGATAAAGACAATTGATAGCTTTATCATAGTCTAAATCCAGAATACATTCGACCAATCTCTGCTTTGAATGTGTTATTTTTTTTTCTAGTATGATTTTCAAGATAAGCTGATAAGTGACCTTTTTAAAGTTATAATTCGAAAATGATACATTCCATGTTTTAGCATTCTTAAACTTAAATGACACATATCACTTGGAATGGATCCTGCGTATGCATTTGATCACAAAATTCTGTTAGCACTTCTAATTTGGTTTCTTCAAGGGCTTTTAGATGAGATGTTGTTGGTACTTGCTATGTCTGGAACTTTTCCTGGATTGATCGATTTTAAACCATCTTGATTTTATGTACCCACTTTCAAAAGTTCTCCCTTCATTTCTATCCGTCAAGGATTTCACCTTCTGGTGTATAACTCTCACTTAGTGATTTTTTACATTGCCAATACTTCTTCATATGTCCCATTAGGCCATTTCTGCTCAGCTTGCTGACACATGTTCTTTATTTTCGATTTGATTGGACTAGTGTGCTGCTTTTCTTTCCATTTCTATCACCATGTATCTTATCTGTCATCCACTCGTGTCCACTTTTCCCCTTTCTTTTCCCATCTTGAAATATTTTCTCCGCAGTGCGTTATATGTTCTATTCCGTGGTTTTCCATATGTCCTCTATTTCTTCTTCTGCAAACAATGCTTGCTCAAATTCCTCAATCCTGAAACATTCTTACCCTTTTTTTAAGCACAGTTCACATTTAAAAATGACATGTTGACGGTGGATTGCTTTGGGATATCTAGAGGACATGAATATCACTCCGACCACCCAGCTTACCCCATGCTAACTCCTCACCCTCCCCCTTTTGCCCCCCCACCCTCTCCCCCCTACTACCCCCTGAACACCAGCCTCCCCTTATGCACTCCACTGCTCAAAACAGCACTCCCCTCAACCTTCCCTTCATCCCCGCTCCTCCCAACATCTAGCCTCTTCCCTCCCTACTTACCCCTGCCGTCACTCCATGTTACTCCCTCCACACCTCATCCTTCCCTTTAGCAACTCACTCCCCTTCCTTCAATTAATGCAGGCACTCCTCACTCCACTTACCATTCCCTTCTGTCCAGTTACCCCTCCTCTCCCTCCGGTTCACACCTCGCCCTCCAGTTACCCCTTCCTCTCCCTCCAGTTATCCCCTCCTCTCCCTCCAGTTACCCCTTCCTCTCCCTCCAGCTACTCCCTCCTCTCCCTCCGGCCGGTTCACTCCTCCTCTCCCTCCGGTTCA
>NC_063356.1:7248155-7258445 GCF_021869965.1 Rhincodon typus | reverse complement strand
AAACGTCAGCCTTCCTGCTCCTATGATGCCGCTTGGCCTGCTGTGTTCATCCAGCTCTACACCTTATTATCTCATTTTCTTTTCTTTGTTCCTTCCTTGGCTGTGGGCATTACTGACAGGGAGAAAATTTGTTGCCTATCCCAATTGTCCTTGAACAGATTTCTAGGTTATGCCAATTAGAGTCATAGAGACGTACAGCAGGGAAACAGATCCTTCAGCCCATCTCATCCATGCTGACCAGATATCCTAAATTAATCTAGTCCCATTTGCCAGCTTTTGGCCTATATCCCTCTGAACCCTTCCTATTCTTGTACCCACCCAGATGCCTTTTAAATGCTGTAATTATACCAGCCTCCACCACCTCATCTGGCAAATTGTTCCATACACGCACCATCCTCTGCACGAAAAAATTGCCCCTGAGGTCCCTTTTAAATCTTTCCCCTCTCACCTTAAACTTATGCCCTCTAGTTTTAGACTCGCCTACTCTGGGAAAAAGAACTTGGCTATTCACCTTATCCATGCCCTTCATGATTTTATAAACCTCTATAAAGTTACCTCTCAGCCTCCGACACTCCAGGGAAAATAGCCCCAGCCTATTCAGCCTCTCCCTGTAGCTCAAGCCCTTCAACCCTGGCAACATCCTTGCAAATCTTTTCTGAACCCTTTCAAGTTTCACAACATCATTTCTAGCTGGGAGACCAGAATTGAATGCAGTATTCTAACCAATGTCCTGTACAGCTGCAACATAACCTCTCAACTCCTATTCTCAATGTACTGACCAATAAAGGCATGTATACCAAACACCTTCTTCGCTACCCTGTCTGCTTGTGACTTCACCAAGGGGTTAGAATCTCTCCAGCATCTCTTACCATTGCAGAGCATTTCCAACCCCCAGCCAAGTTTAAATCGTGGTCTGTGACCCCAAATCCCACCACCCAACACTACTTGCTTTATACTTATTCAATTCTGATAAAGTGTCACTGGACTCGAAACATTAGCTTTGCTTTCTCTCTCCACAGATGCTGCCAGACCTGCTGAGTTTCTCCAGCAATTTTTGTCTTTGCTTTCTTTGTAATTTACTGAGTAACTTCAGAGAATGGTGCAGTTAGAATTAGAATGAGAATTAGAATTAGACTTAGATATTATTGTCACATGTATCCAAGTACAGGGATGCGGGAATACAATGAAAAGTGTACAATGTTGCCTTTTCTGGCACCATCTTAGATACAAAATCTCAGGGACAGAGTAGAAAAATAAGGAAATAAAGTTCAAAATTCAACATTAAAGTCCTTTTTAGTATAAAGTAGAAAAATAAAGAAATAAAATTAGAAGTTCAACACGACAGTCCCTTCTTAAGTGCTTAGCCATACTGGGCTCACACTCCCCACAAAGGTTCGATCTTCTCAGTGCTCAATACCACCACAGGTTCTGCAAAACCTCGGGCTCGCTCTCCTCTGGATTCGGCTCAATCTCCTTCACGTTAGGCTCGCTCTCTGTCTGTCTCTCTGTCTCTCCCTCTCTCTCCCTCCCTCGTGCTCTCCCCAGCTCTCTCTCTCACTCTCCCCCACACTGGGCTCGCACTTTCACTCTCCCCTACGTTCTCTCTCTCACTATCCCCTACACTCTCTCTCTCTCTCACTCTCCCTCACAATGGGCTTGCACTCTCACTCTCCCCCACGGTCTCGCTCTCTCACTCTCCTTCACACTCTCTCTCTCACTCTCTCCCACACTGGGCTCGCTGTCCACCGCGCTGCACCAAAATTGACGTCCTGCCACCGGGGCAAAACATTTCCTCAGGCGCGCTGGACACCTTGAAACTGCTGATCTCTCCACAGAAGGTAGTTGGGACGTTGAGATGGGTATGTAATGTTCAGTAGACATGACAGGTTACTTTTCTGCCTTCGTAATCCTCGTCATTCGGGTAAAGTCAGGAGTGAATTTTGAACTCCACACTGATTTCCCACAGGATGTCAATCTAATGTAAGAATGTACAAATAGGCCCAGAAGTCAGATCCCTGAGCCTGCTCCTTCACTTAAGAAGACCTTGCTACATCAACTCTACTTTCCTGTCCAATCCCCAGATCCTTGATTCACTTATTATCCAGAATCCTATTGCTGTCAGTCTTGAACGTACTCAGAGACTGAGCATTCACAGATCAGCTGTAAAGATTCACAGCCATGGACATGAATGGGATGAAAGGTAGAGGTGAGGAGATAGACACAGAAAAAGCAGCTTCTTTCCCGAATTGTGTTCTGGCCTGAGAGAGGATGGGAGGGTCCCAAGGTGGAACAGTCAGGTGACTGGACGGGAGGGAATGAAATAAAGGAGAATGACCAGGTAAAATCGTCTCTCACTGACTTTCAAACTTTTCTTCTTAGCAAATCTAATTTCCATCAATAAGACAGTGATTGCCATTTCTCAAGTGGGCTCGGTACAGTGTGTAACATATTGGTATGTCAATGGATTCCCAGCACAGACCAACTACAAAGTAGAACTGGTCAGTAGCAATTCCTTTATTCATTCATTTCTCTGCCTCCTGTTCTCTCAGTGGGTAGCTATACCACATCTTAGGCTCATTGACACACTCATGGAATTCCAACAGTGTGGAAGCAGGCTTTCCAGCCCATCAGGTCCATACTGACCCTGTGAAGAGCATCCCACACAGGCCCATCCGCTGTCCTATAACCATCGCTCAACACTACGGGCAATTTAGCATGGCCAATCCACCTAACCAGCACATCGTTGGACTGTGGGAGGAAACCGGAGCACCCGGAGGGAACCCACACAGACACGGGGAGAAGGTCACCTGAGGGTGGAATCGAACCCGGGTTTGGTATTTTGTTAAATTAGCAGAGGGGAGGCCTGACATGTGATCTGTAATCTCTTCTTTCCTAGTGGAGTCTGACATATCACAGCTGCCATCAGCTAAAACCTGCACAGCTTCTGTCCATTAATATTTACAGCATCCCACCCACAGAGGTCCTGGTGAAGAATATCCGCTTACCAGGTGAGAGTCTCAAGACTGGATCTGAACAATTTTAACAACAAATATCTTCAGTCCCTGAACTGAGCAAAGTCAGGTTACCATCTTTGTTTGGGCATGTCCCTGGAGTGTCAATTGAAGGCAGCTTGCATGTGACAAACAATCACCATAAGATCATAGACCATAAGACATATGAGCAGAATTTAGGCCATTCGTCCCATCGAGTCTGCTCCACCATTAAATCATGGCTGATAAGTTTCTCAACTCCATTCTCCTGCTTTCTCCCAGTGACCCTTGATCCCTTGGCAATCAAGAACCTATCTACTCAATGTCAATGGCCTCCACAGTCTTCTGTGGCAATGAATTCCATAAATTCACTACTCTCTGGCTGAAGAAGTTTCTCTTTATCTCTGTTCTGTAGGGTCTTCCCTTTACTCTAAGGTTGTAACCTCAGGTCCTAGTCTCTCCTGACAATGGAAACATCTTCCCAACATCCACTCTGTCCAGGCTGTTCAGTATTCTGTAAGTTTCAATTAGATCCCCCTCATCCTTCTAAACTCTATCAAGTATAGACCCAGAGTCCTCAAACATTCTTCATGTGTTAAGCCTTTCATTCCTGGGACCATTCTCATGAACCTCCTCTGGACCCGCTCCAGGGCCAGTACATCCTTCCCGAGGTATGGGGCCCAAAATTGCTCACAAGGCTCTAAGCATGGCCTGACCAGAGCTTTATAAAGCCTCAGAAGTACATCCCTGGTTTTATATTCTAGTCCTTTCGAAATAAATGCCAACATTGTATTTGCCTTCCTAACTACCGACTCAACCTGCAAGGTTACTGTAAGAGAATCTTGGGCTAGGACTCCCAAGTACCTTTGCACTTCAGATTTCTGAATTTTTAGAAAATAGAAAATAGAATATAGTCAATGCTTCTATTCTTCCTACCAAAGTGCACAACCTCACACTTTCCCACATTGTATTCCGTCTGCCAAGTGGACGTATTGGTCATAACATTGGACCATGCGATTCTAAGGGGGTGACATTGGGTTGTGTGGTTTCATTGTGTGATATCTAATCATATGTGACATTTAGAGAAGTGAACTGATGCAGCTGAGAAGGAAACTATTCAGCCCATCTCGCCTGCATCAGGTAAAGGTTTCAAAAAATGGCACAGCCCCTGTCCCCAATACCCCGAATATCCCCACCTCCAGGCAGTATCCACATGACCAAGGAATGATCCACCTCTAGCCAGTCAGTGATATTGGCATGGAACGAATCAATCATGTGACACCTCATCACATTGAATTTGAGTATCATCATAAAAAGACACATTTTAGCAAAGTTTTTCATCTTGCACTCGTCAAGCCAATTCACAAGAATACCAATCAAGGGGAAAGCCAACATTTGCATCAACATTATCACCTTAAACTGGTATTCTTGCAAATTGTTCTGACAAGTTCATGATGAAAAGCTTCAGCAAAATGCAGGTGGTCCCCAGGCTGCAAATGGCTTCTGTTCTCCAATCCCTTTGTAAGTTAATTGTACACAAGTTGAGACAGAATGCAGGACACTGGAAAGCAGCTTTTTGTAAGTCCAGGAACCGTTCATATGTCAGTTTCCAGCATCTACTCAAGTTCTCGAATACCAAATGATAATTTATTATCTAAAGATTGGATCGAGTGTAATGATGCATTGGCCTGCATTTTCACCTGTATACTTCCACACACACCTCATGCTGTAGGCTCCACGCTTCTTCCTATCAGGTTGGTACTGTGCCTGGGAGATTAATCTTCCATTCTTGGAGGCTATGGATACTGTAGGATAGGTAAAAAGCCTAACACCACCACTAGCTCTCCCCAAAAAATGCAGTTGGTCGCAGCAGGGGAATGAACTCTCAGCAATGGCTCAATTAGTAGAACTCTCAGAGTCTCCAGACTCCAATCCAGGCTTTCAGTATAAAAACCAAGGTAGCACAGTGCTAAGGAAGCTCTGCATTCACAGAGGTGCTATCTTTTAGAGGAGCGACTAAACTACGCTCTGTCTGGGCCTCATTGCCATTTGGAACTCATTGCCACAGAGAGCTGTGGGGCATATTTATGGTTGAGATAGATTCTTAGTCAATACGGGAATCAAGGATTGTGGGAAAGGGCAGAAAAGTAGACATGAGGAGTGTTGGATCAGTCATGATTCTATTAAATGGCAGAGCAGGCTCAAGGGGCTGGGCTGAATGGCATACTCCAGTTCCTATTTCTGATAGTCTTATGGCCTATCTGTCTGCTCGCATGTATGTAAAGGAACTGTTTTGAAGAAAAGAAGATGTAGTGATTGGAATGGGGACCAAGTGGATCTCATTGACTATGAGGTCCTTGATTGGGGCTGTTAACCTGGGCCAATTATGGAGCCCTGGCTGACAGGTATAAACAGGAACCTCAGAGAGTCTCCTCACTCTAGGGACGAGTTCTGAGCAAGCTAGTCAGAGTCCATGGACTGTGCACGTGTAAATAAAAGGTGCCTTGGTGATGGGATAGCTGCCTCCTTGGAGTTATTTTAGAAGGGAATCTCTCTCCGGTGTCCTGACCAATTCATAAGCCTCAATCAACAAGACAAACTCCATATGTCTGACATTATCTCATTGCTGTTTGTGGGAGCTTGCTGTGCACAATTGACTGCTGCATCTCCTCCATTACAACAGTGATTACACTTCAAAAGTAGTTCCTTTGAGATGTGCAGAGATCAGGAAAAGCACATATAAATGCTGTTCTTTTACCCATTTTTACTTAAACCCAAACATTTAAGGCTGAATCTCTCTGACTGAAGTTAGTTTGGGAAGGACAATGTTCAAATATCTGTTTGCATTAGGTTGTGCTGTTATTCCAAAATTAAACTATTGGAATAACATGATTGATTGCACTTTAATATGAAGACATGGTATTCATAAAATATCTTTTGGTTGTTCTTGTTTTGATTGCATGCTATTTAAAGCGCTGTGGGATAATTTTACTCTGTTAAAAGTATGATACTGAATACATTCATGTTGTTGGTTTTCTCTACCAATATGTTTCTGGTCTGTGTCTGGAAATTTTGCATGCAATATATATACCCAGGAAAGAATATTGGGTTCAGTCCGATATTAAGTAGACATTTAAATTGCTACTATCGTCTCATGCATGATTTTGAGTAAACACAGACTAAACACTTCAACTTAACAATTAATAGTCAGACAGGTTTTGCAAGTATTGAAATATTTCTGATCTTATCACAACCTTTCTCAGTCCATCAACAAACTCAATTAACTTTATATATAGCATGCCAAGAATTGAGATCGCCTCAGAGCCAAGTCACTCTTTCGTGGGACATAGGTGTCACTGGCTGGCCTGGCATTTATTGCCCATCCCTAGTTGCTGTTGACAAAGTAGTCGTGAGCTGCCTTTTTGAACCGCTGCAGTCCATGTGCTGCAGGTAGACCCACACTGCCCTTACGGAGGGAATTGCAGGATTTTGACCCAGTCACACTGAAGAAACGGTGATATATTTCCAAGTCAGGATGGTGAGTAGCTCGGAAGGGAACTTGTTGGCAGTCGTGTTCCCATATCTCTGTTGTCTTTGTCATTCTGGATGGTAGAATTGACAGGTTCAGAAGGTGCTTTTTAATGAGGCTTGGTGAGCTGGTGCACTTCATCTTGGAGAGGGCACACCATGTGAACTGATGAGGGATGGAGTGAAATTAAAGTTAACCTTAAATTAAGTTACCACGTTCCAAATACCAGCTCAGCACAGGTCAGAGTAACAGGGAAAATGTATCTTAATAGATACCAAATTCCCATGCATGCTGATCTACATTGGTTCCTGCTTAGCAAGTCCCTTGACCCTCAGGTTTAAAACCCTTCGCGACTTCACTCCCAACCTCATCTCTGTAACCTATAACTATTGGAGGCCCCTGTGTTCTATCATCACAGGTGTCTTGTGCATTGGCCACTTTTTTTGCCTTACTATTGGTGGCTTCATGGGCCTTTGCCTTTGAAATTCCCTTTCCTAAACGTTACTGCCTCTCTACTTTGCTTTCCTCCTGTAAGGTGCACTTTAAAACTTCCTTCTCTTGACCAGTCTTTGAATCGCCTCTCCTAATAATTATTTCTTTAACTTGGAGTCGACTACCCTCGATTACTGACATTTGAGTGAAGCATGAATTTGGAGGCCCCTTCGATGATCTGACTGGCTACACCCCAAGATTTTCTACCTGCATAGGGCAAACAACAACTTGCATTCATATAGTGCCTTTAAGAGGTATTCCAATGTGTTTTGCAGGGGTGTGCCAAACAAAAATTGAAATCAAGCCACACAAGGGAGTAGTAGAAAAGGTGTCCAAATGGTGCATGGGAAAGGTAGTTTTATTTAAGAAAGAAAGGGGGGTGGAGAGGTTTACATTTTGGAGAGTGGCATTGATCATTTCCAGAGCTAAGGTACTAGTCTGCTTAAAGTATGACCAGCAAATTGTGAAACAATGAAAATTGAAGGTAGCAAAACAGCCAAGGGAAGTGGGCAAAGATCAGGAAAGTGAAGTTGAGATAAACCATCTACAATCTGAGAGAATTTCAGAGCAGATTCAAACAACCATTTCATTTTTTATTCATCCATGATATTTCAGAGTCACTGTTAAGCCTGGCCAATATTACCTGGCCCTAGAGGGTCGGTTTGGACTAGTTGGGCCGAAGGACCTGTTTCCACACTGTAGGGATTTTATGATGATTCTAGTTGCCCCTGCTGAATGGCTTGCTAAGCCACTTCAGAGTAACTACACTACTGTGGGTGTGGACTCACAGATAGATCAGATTGAATAAGGAGAGCAGACTTCCTTCCTTGAGGAGTGTTACTGAAAGATATGTTTTTATAACAATGACGTAGTTTTACGATCACCATTACTGGGGCTATCTTTTTAATTCCAGATGTAGTTATTAGGGTGGCTATATTTTCAAAATTCAAAACCAAAACACATTGAAAAACTGTGGGAAGGTGAAGGCTGGGGAGGGGACAGAGAAAATACCAAGAGAGCACCAGATCAGTTATTTACGGAGAACAGAATTTATCATCTTTATATGATGAAAATTACAGGAAGAAATCACTCTTTAGGCAGGAAAATGGAGCTTGGATCCAATGGTGCTTCTTGATTTAATTTGATTTGATTTATTGTTGTCACATGTAACTGAGTGAAAAGTTGAGTTTTGTATGTAGTACAGGCAGATCATACCATACAAGGACATACGGATCATAGGGTGTTTAGACAGAGCGAGGTATACAGGGTTATAGCTGCACAAGAGGTGCACAAAAGCAAGATCAACATTAGATTTGAAATTAGAGAGATCCATTCAGCAGTCTAATAACAGCAGGGAAGAAGCTGTTGTTGAACCTGCTGGTGCATGTGTTTAGGCTTCTGTATCTTCTGCCTGATGGAAGAGATTGTAGGAGAGTATTACCAGGGTGGGAGGGGTCTTTGATGATGTTGGCTGACTTTCTGCAGCAATGAGAAGTGTAGATGGAGTCCGTGGATGGGAGGTTGGCTTCCATGATGGTGTGGGCTGTGTTCACAACTTTCTGTAGTTCTACAAAATACGTTGACTTTTGGGTCTTAGTTTATAAATGTATGAATATTGATATGTCTGTTCTTGACTCCAGTTGTACCCTGTGACAAGCTCTCGTAGAAATTCCAATTCCATGGCCTAAAACTGTTGGTGAGTAAATGCCCATTTTTAATGTTATAAAAGCTCAGTTGGCCAGACAGCTGGTTTGTGATACAGAGGGATTCCAACAGTGTGGGTTCAATTCCTGCACCAACTGTGAAGGACTCTCCTTCTTCAACTCTCTCCTCACCTGTGGCAGGTTAAACCAGCACCACTCATCTCTCTCTGATGTAGAGAGTGAGACTATGGTGAATTTACTTTGTATAAAGTCATGGTGCACAGCAGAGCTGAGGAGACAGGGCATGGAATGGGAGTACAGGTATTTCTGCTATAATGCGTGTTTCATTAATGCGAATTGGCTGTAATGCAACTGATGAACAGTGGATATTGTTTGGATAATGCGAACTTTCTGCTCTATAGGTATAGCGATTTCCCAATAACACAATTTTCTGTAGTGGTTTTCTATAGCGCAAGGTCACACAAGAATGCAACTATTGTGTTATAGGAGAACTACCTGTAATTTCATAAACCTCCATTAGGTCACCCCTCTGCCTACGACATGCCAGGGAATAAAAGTCCCAGTCTATTCAGCCCCTCCCTATAGCTCAAACTCTCCAGTCTTGGCCACATCCTTCTAAATCTTTACTGCACCCTCTCAAGTTTAACAACATTCTTCCTACAGAAGGGTGACCAGAATTGTACTCAGTATTCTAAAAATGGCCTCACTAGTTTCCTGTACAGCCACAACATGATGTCCCGACTCCTATAGTCAATTTCCTGACCAATGAAGGCAAGTGTGCCAAATGCCTTCTTCACCACCCTGTCTACCTGCAATTCCAGATTTTTCCAGAAGTACGGTTCCCAGAACTGAACACAGTCATCAGGGTATGGTCAGATCAGGGCTTTGTAGATGTTATGTTCCTGCATAACCAGCCACAACTGATACCTTGAGCTGGGTCCTATCCAATAGACTTATGTAATGGTGCTGATTACATTCAAGGCAGTCATTGGAACAATTTCTCACTCCATCCTGGGCTATGAGGAGAGGTTGCAGACTCCAGAATCTTCACTTTGAGAGAGTTGAGGATGGGATGTGATCTTGTTGAAGTGCTAAAAGTTATGTACGAGATCAACGTGAGGGGAACTTTCTCTGGGATCTCTCAATTGACTGACACAGCCTGTGCAAAAACCATACATGGAGATCCCGAAGAGGGTGCCTGGTGTCAATGATTAATGCAGTTGGAGATTCTATATCACAAGACAGCAGCAGGATGTTTTGCGGGGTGGGGGTGTGTGGGGCTGGTGTTGGTTGTGAGAGAGGGTGAAATTTGCCCTCAAAATTCCTGAGTTTAAAGAAAGAAGGATTCCCATTCAGGGCTGGGTAAGAGTTTGAGGCAGAACCTGGTTTCATGGAATCCTTCACCTTTTAAATCACCCTTTAAGTTCTCATATGTGAGTGAATTTTCAGTTCTCTCTTTATACCTGTGAAGGGACATTTCAGGGCCTGGCTAATTACCTTGAGGGAGTGTGAGGGAGTAAGTAAGGGGTGATGGAAGTGGAGGAATGTGAGGAGTGTGTGAGAGCATGAGGGAGTAAGTAAGAGGAGATGGAAGTGGAGGAATGAGAGGTGTGTG
>NC_063356.1:7229585-7248145 GCF_021869965.1 Rhincodon typus | reverse complement strand
AAGAGGAGATGGAAGTGGAGGAATGAGAGGTGTGTGTGAGAGCATGACGGAGTGTGAAGGTTTACATGCAGTTCCCTAGAATAAACAACTTCACCAAGAAAACTTAAAGAAACCATCTGTGTCTAAATATATCTCAGTTGTAATGAACCTTAAATTTCAGATTTATCTGCAATCTTCCAGTGATACTATTCCTCTTGTTTTTAGATTGTAACAATCCAGTGATGAAAAGATACTCTGAAGACTACTGTCCAGGTAGGATGGAAACTGGAATGTTTATTGTGTGCAATGTATAGCCCGTCCTCAGTGAAAGATTTGACCAGATTCTACTGAGTCCTGCTCACTGCTGCTATCAGGTCTTCACAGTGTATAAAAGATATCTGAGGCACTGATTAAAGTATAATCTCACAAGGATGAGAAAGATACTCATTCAAAAAGATTAAATAGGCGGTGGGTCTTTTTGAGTCTTAAAACGTTCCTCCAAAACAAAACTTTACAAAACAAGCTTTTGATCATCTGACCTAATACCTCCTTCCCCGAGTGAATCCGTGTCATATGTTGCTTTGTAATGCTCCCGTGAAACACCTTGAGAGGTTTAATTATGTTAAAGGTGCCGCATGAATATAAGTTGTTCTCATCTTTAAGCTTATAAATGAGCTTTGAACAGTAGAAGATGTTTCCACTTATAGTCAATAAAAACCGAAAGAACTGCGGATGCTGTAAATCAGGAACAAAAACAAAGTTGCTGGAAAAGCTCAGGAGGTCAGCAGCATCTGTGAAGGATGAAACAGAGTTAATGTTTCGGGTCCAGTGACCCTTCGTCTTCCATTTATGGTCACTTGGTAACATAGACCATTAGTATTACTGAAGAAAGGGATACTGTTGACTCACACTGATCAGGACAGAATTTCAAAGAAACCAAATCTAGAAGGGAACAACAATTTATACCACATCAGAAAAGGGTGCTGGTTGGTTTGCAAGTGGAGTTTGAGTAGTAGCTGAAGAGCATCCCACCCAGACCCAACCCCCCACCCTAACCCTATTACCCTACATTTTCCTATGGCTAACCCACCCAGCCTGCACATCGCTGGACACTATAGACAACTTAGCATGGCCAATCCACCTAACCTTTTGGACTTGGGTTTGGCAAGTGGTCATATCAATCATGTGGTCATGTCTAATGTTGAACACTATTTTATTGTTTTTGCCAGCCAGGTCAGATTGAATATAACCAATGTGTATGTTGTGAACTGCTGAAGGGACGTTCTGCTGGATGCAATATACCAGGTACAGGATGTATGACTGGCATACCTGGCATTACACCAGCATTGAAATTCATATACCACATGACTGATTTGCATGCAAGGCTGAACATCTTATTGGCATGAGGGCAGCATTTAGCTAATGGAAATTATCACTCGTGTTGTGAGTGCAAAGTCACAGAGTGAAATAACTAGTTCCACCTGTTGATCAAAATTTTCATAGAATCCCTACAGTGTAGAAGCAGGCCATTCAGCCCTTCGAGTGCACACTGTCCCTCTGAAGAGCATCCCTCCCAGACCTACCCTGTCCCTGTAACCCTGGATTTCCCATGGCTAATCCCACCTAGTTTGTACATCCTGGACACTATGGGTAATTTAGCATGGCCAATCCACCTAACTGCACATCTTTGGGCTGTGGGAGGAAACTGGAGCAAACCCACACAGACAAAGGGAGAATGTGCAAACTCTGCACAGACAGTCAGCCAAGGCTGAATTGAACCTAGGTCCCTAGCTCTGTAATGCAGCAGTGCTGGCCACTGAGCCACCATGCTGTCCCATTTTGGGACATCATGTCATTCAGGTGATCTGAGGTTTGCTGGGCACTTTTCCATGTCAAAAATAACAGGGTTATTCATGGATTTATATGATGTATAGCAAGCAATGATCTGACCAGAGCAGCCATTATCTCACAGGATAGATATGTTACACCCTATTTCACCATTAAGCTGAATCAGAGTCTATATGCTATCTAGTCAGGACTCTCTTCCCAAGCCGTCCAAGTTATTGCTGCCTTTGAAATTGAGTATTCTTGCTATTCTGTCCTGATTATTGCAAGGCTAAATGCTTCTACTGTGATTCCATTTGTGATGGTGTCCAAATACTGCCTCATAAATATGAGATAGACAGAAAGTGGAGAATTTGGAACTCACTACCACAGTAGCTTATGAAGTGAATAGTCTAAATACATTTAAAGGGAATCTGGATAAACATTTGAGGGAGAAAGGAACACAGGTCTATATTGTTGGGATTAGATAAAGACAGATGGGAGCAGGTTGTGTGTAGCATGAGCATTAAGTGGTCTCTTTCTGTGCTGAATGTTCTTTGTAAGCCAATAGAATAATTATAAAACTATTTGAATGAAGTTCATGAAATCATCAGAAGACAGAGACGCTGACACTGTATTTCTGCCAGTCTTTTGGTTATGAGCTGTTCCTATGTTTACATCCCCAGAATCGGCTGAGACATTGAGACCTCATGACAGAGGAGGGGGATTCTGTGGCTTGCCATACAGGCCCCAAAATAGAAACAAACATAAAGTTAAAATGTGACTGCAGGAGTCAGTCTGACTTCCACAATTATTCATCTGTATTGCATATTTCAATACAAACTCACCCTGCTGTCTCTCCATCCTAGTAACTCCACTTACTGGGAAAAAGCCAGCTCTTTTTTGTTTTATTTTAATAAGTGAGATGTATAGTTTGAGATGTACAGGATTCTGAGGGGCATAGATAGGGAAGACAGGATTGATGGAGGGATCAATGAAGAGTGGACATAGATTTAAGACAAGAGTCAGAATGTTTAGAGGGGACGTGAGGAAAGAACCTCTCACCCAGAGGGTGGTGGGAATCTGGAACTCACTGCCTGTAAGGGTGGTAGAGGCAGAAACCCTCAACTTTGAAGAGGTATTTAGATGTGGCACTTGTGATGCCAAGGCATGCAAGGCTGTGGGCCAAGTGCTGGAAAATGGGATTCAAATAGGTAGGTGCTTTTTTGTGACTGGTGCAGGCTCGATGGGCTGAAGGGCCTTTTGCTGTTGACCTCTATGAGTCTACGACCAACAAACCACCAAATTAACCCAATCACCCAATTACAAAAACCAGCCTTGCAAAGTGCTGCAATGCTGCCTGTTATCTCTGAAGCATATGTTGGCTCATTGGGATTCTCGTGGTGCAGTGAAGATGTCCCTATCTCTGAGCCAGGAGGCCCTGTTTCAAGTTCCACCTGCCCCTGAGGTGTGTTATAGCATAACTGAACAGGTTGATTAAAAATGTTTACATTGGTTCATTTTGAAAGTGACCGTCATTTCCAACATTGTAAATCAACTATTCCCTTCCTCGTGGTTTGTTAGATGGACAGAGAATTGTCACACAGATATTTTGACAGGGTTGCTGTGAGATGCTGTTTCCTCTGGTTGTGGGATACAGTCTCTAGATATGACTTCTCTAACCTGTTGGATCTTTCAATAAGGCCATGACTAATTTTCTACATCAATGTCAGTGATTTTGTGTTGCCTCACTACCAATGAGGGACTTTTCATCCGTAGCCATACTTTGGGATAGGAGGGTTAGATGGACTGAAGGCCACCACCTGCTGGAAATTGTTGCCATGTGGTTGTGTAATTTAAATTCTTGCTCTCCAGAGATCACTGTTCAATGTATTCTGAACAACACTGACTTTACGGTGACCTACAGCAGCTCCCATCCCAATCTCGAGTACTTGGTGTATCTCTGTATCTGGAAGAGCCGACACTGCAGCACTGAAGAGGCTCACAACTTTGCAGTAAGTGCGCAGTCATTCTTTCTAAGAGCTAACACCTTCCTTAGATGACAAATTGAGGGTGGAAAGTTCCGGAAGTAGGTATTTGAACCAGAAGGAGTGGAACGTGCAGTACAGATTTGCAACCAAATCTTTTTTGTAATTTGATGTTCGTTGAACTGTGGTGTATATCTGTAGAACTTTCAGTTGATGTAATCCCCAGCTGATGTTATTATTGGACTGGTCAGATCCCAGACAGAAATCTGGCTTGATAGATCATAGTATGTTTCGTTCTGCTTTCAAAAAGATGGCCTTTTATGAAGATAAATCATGCAATGCTGCATATTTGGTTGCAACAATAAGACGGAAGTTTATTTCACAAAATGAATGAAGATAAAATAGAATAAACACAAACTATTTACACATTCCATAAGTTTACCGATTTTGAAACATATGGTATCATAGTAATTCCAAAACACTTCTTTACAAATTGCTTTGCACAATACCCAAAAAACCCTTTCTATAGTACTCACAGCAGAGAATAGTCCCTTTCTCTACCACCTGTGTGGGTTTAGTTTAACTGTAACTTCAACTCCCCATCTACAAAATCTGAATGCTTCTTCCTGGACTTTTCAGATGCCTGAGCGTAACGTTCTTAGCTTTAAATAACCTCTTTAGGGTTTCATCCAAACACTCCTAATCAGTTTGTACTATTATTCTCCTTTCCTTCAAGTAATCTATTTTATATCTTCTCCCTTTCTCGTGTGCGCTGCTGAATACATCTATCTTTATTCACGGATTTCTGCTGAACTGTCCTAAAACTGATTTTTTGTTTCAAGTATTATTTTCAAGCTATGTGTGTTTCTCCTAAGCTTAAAAAAAATCAAGGACTTTCTAAGAGAAACCTTGATGTGCAACTGTTTGCCTTGGTTTTTTTGTTTAATGTAAACCCTCCTGATGTGCCCCTCCTATTTTGAAAGGTACTCCGTCAAACTGCTTTTAAAGAATCAGCATGGTTACAGAAATATCCACAAGTTGTCCTGGCGCACAGGAAAACCCATGTCACTAATTCAAAATTCCAAACTTAGAATAAATGACATTAAATGTAAAATTAAATCTTAGTATGCTTCATTCTAACTTGTCTGGCAAAGTGATGCGTATGTACAGTTTTTGAATTACAGCTGCCCAAGGACACAATTGGGAAAACCAACAGCGTTACATTCAGGAATGTTCCAATGATTCCGTGCCTGTGTGTCAGGGTGAGTGTTCTGGGTTCACTGCAGTCTTAAACATTTCAATGGAATTCGTGTCGCAGAAATGCACTTGGGCAGTATTCAAGCTTCATGTGAGCCTCTGGTCAAGCTGGTTTATCTCCACCCTACCTGCATTATTTTAATCGTTTCAGGGGATGTGGGCATTGCTGGCCGGGCCAGCATTTATTGCCCACCTCTGGCTGCTTTTGAGAAGGTGCTGTTGGTGATGAGCTGTCTTCTTGAACTGCTGCAGTCCATGTGCTGTAAGTAGGTCCATAATGCTGTTAAGTAGGTCTAAAATCCAGGATTTTGACCCAGTGACAATGAAGGAATGGTGATATATTTCCCAAGTCAGGATGGTGAGTGGCTTAAAGGGGAACTTGCAGATAAACAGATTGCAATAGATTTTAAATCAATAAGGGAATTGAAGGTTCTTGGGAAAACACAGGAAGGTGGAGTTGAGGATTATCAGATGGTGGAGCACACTCAGTGGTTGGAATGTCCTACTTCCTGTCTGATGTCTAATGGTGGAAGGTGGTAGTGTTCTTAGATATCTCCTTTTAGGTGTTAAAGGTTTGGAAAGTGCTTTCTCAGGAGCTTTGGTGAGTTGCTGCAGTGCATCTTGTAGATGGTACACACTGCTGCTACTAAGCATTGGTGATAAAGGGAGTAGATGTTTGTGGATGTAGTGCCAATCAAGTGGGCTGCTTTGTCCTGGGTGGTGTCGACTGAAGAGTAATCCATCACACTCTGGACTTGTGTCCTGTAGATTGTGGACAGGCTTTTGGGAGTCAGGAGGTGAGTTACTCGCCGCAGTATTCCCAGCCTGTGGCCTGTTGCCTGTTGCAAAAGCAAGAATGCTGTAAATATGCAGGTGGTGAAACAATATTTGTGGAGAGAAACATTGATACATTTTTTTTATTTGGCTGTGCTCTCACTATTTATCCTTCTGCCACTGTGAATTGTCTTGGGCATTTTATTTTGTATGAAAGGTTCCAACTGAGTCCAAGGTGTTGTTTTCCTGGTTGTCCAAGCAGCAAAGACAACTTGGCGATTTTACTCATGCTGATCTCACCCACCCTTTTGGAAATCACATCATCATTAAAGAGTGTTTACTGCAATGACCGTCTCTGTTCTCCTTTCATCGAGGTAGCCACAAAAAGCCACAGTCTGTACCATGAGCAAATGGAATGCCCACTGAAAGGTATGTAGGGGCTAGAGGGAATACTGAATGGCCATCTAACTGCCTTAACCTGATACTCAGGAGTACTACCCATCATTGTTGCTATTTAAAATGAGGTGCTGAAGGGAAATTCACATGCTTTCATTTTTCCTTTAGGATCTCTCAAATTGTTTCTGAATTTCCAATTTGCATTCCACCCAGAAATGATTCCCATGCCCTTGGCCTCAGAGGCAAAGGTATTATAAGATGAAGCTCAATTCCAGAAATCTGAGTACATCATTTAAACTGACACATCTGAGGGAGTTCTACACTGCCAGGGGGTGTGGTCTCTACAATGAGACATTTAAACAAGGGTCTGTCCCTCCTCCCAGTTGTGCATTTAAATAAATCACTACTTCAGAGAAGAGCAGAGAGTCCTGCCTAATATTTATCCCTCAAACAAAACAGTAAAGAAGCAGTTTATATTGTCATTATTTCATTTCTCTTGGTGGTCACAGTGTGTACATATGGCTTCCCTGTTTTCAATATTGCCACAGTCACAACACTTCATAAGTCTTCAATGTTGTAAACTGCTTTGGAATGTCTCATCTGAGAGTCTGTGTGGCAGTCCCTCAGCACTGACCATCCAAATGAGCAGCATTTCATCAGTACTGACCCTCTGACAGTGCAGTACTCCCTCAGCGCTGACCCTCTGACAGTGCAGCGCTCCCTCAGCGCTGACCCTCTGACAGTGCAGCGCTCCCTCAGTGCTGACCTTCTGACAGTGCAGCGCTCCCTCAGTACTGACCCTCTGACAGTGCTGCACTCCCTCAGTACTAACCCTCCGACAGTGCGGCACTCCCTCAGCACTGACCCTCCGACAGTGCGGCACTCCCTCAGCACTGACCCTCCGACAGTGCGGCACTCCCTCAGTACTGACCCTCCGACAGTATGGCACTCCCTCAGTACTGATCCTCCGACAGTGCCGCACTCCCTCACTACTGACCCTCTGACAGTGCGGCACTCCCTCAGTACTGACCCTCTGACAGTGCAGCACTCCCTCAGTACTGACCCTCTGACAGTGTGGCACTCCCTCAGCACTGACTTTCTGATATTGCAGCACGCCCTCAGTACTGGCCATCTCTCAGTGCAGTTCTCCATCAGTACTGACCCTGTGACAGTGCAGCACTCCCTCGGTACAGCACTGATGGTAATGGTCTTGATAATATCTCTGGAGTGGTGCACACAACCTTTTAAAATATCTCCATTTGACTGAAACATGGTGTGTGTTGTAAAGACCATCCAGCAAACTTCATCAATGGCTTCACCCCCAAGCAGGCAAAACAATAGAGAGCTGTTGGAAGAGTATCCTTCAGTTTTTCCTCAGTTGATTGTTACCTGAGGTTACATTTATAATGCCCATGATCTCCCGTTCTCTCTTTAAGGTGCTTGGAGTTGCCCATATTTCTTCCCATTGTAGAACCTGAAAGCACAGGAGAAGGCTATTCAGCCCATCATGCTAACTCTTTGAAAGCTTTTTAATTAGCCCTACGGCCCTGAGTGTGGATATGATTTTTTACTTAGCATTTCGGAATGCTCCCATAGAATCCCCTTTAATCTCTCTCTGCTACAAAGGGAACATTTGCAGTTCTCCAATCTCTCCACATAACTGAAGCTCCTCATCCCTGGGAGCAATCTAACAAGTCTGTCTTACACACTTCCCAAAGCTTTGACACCCTTCAATGCCCACAGTGAAACATAACATTCCGGCTGGCTTCCAACTGGTATTTACAAAGGTTCATCGTAACATCACCAAACATTTAGAGGCAGATTCCAGCAGAGGTTTATAAAGAGAGCTGGATATATATTCAAAAGGGATGACGTTAGGGGGCTATGGAGACAGGGCTGGAGATTGGGAGTAGCTGGTTAGCTCTGTCCAGAGCTAGTACAGATACAATGGGCCAAATGGCCTCCTTCTGTACTGTAAAATTCTAGAATTCTGTAACACAGCTGTACAAACATCTGACATAACATTTTCCCTTTGGTGTCTGAGTCTTGATAAAGCCAAGAAGCATGCTCCCTTTTTATTTAAATCTGTCTTATCTCAAACAATTTGTAAACACATTTCTCGGAGCCCCACCTTTCCTGCAGCTCCATTTAAAACTGTACCCTTGTTTTCTACTTGGCAGAATTTTACCACCAGCCCCAACCTCTCCACTGGTGGGTTTACAGATGAGGGGGGTGGTGTGAAAATTCTCCAGGTGACTGCCTTCCCATTTCCCAACTTTTTACCCGCAGCCTTAGTGTCAATTTTGAAGTTGGCGGGGTGGTGGCACAGGAAATTTGGGGAGTGGGGGTGGTGAGGGTGATGGGACAGGGAATGGGGAGTTTGTGGTTGCGGTGCCAGTGTTGGAGCATTCTACTGGTATTGTCACTCGAGTATTAATCCAGAGACCCAGGTAATGTGCTGGGGACTTGGGTTCGAATACGGGGCAGATGGTGGAATTTGAATTAAGTAAATAAAATCTGGGATTAAGAGCCTAACGATGACCATTACTGATTGTGAGGGAAAGCCGATCTTGTTCACAAATGTCCTTCAGGGAAGGAAATCTGCTACCCTTACCTGGTCAGGCCTACGTGTGACTCCAGACCCACAGCAATGTGCTTGATTCTCAACTACCCTCTGGGCAATTAGTGATGAGGAGTAAATACTGGCTCAGCTAGCAACATCCACATCCTGTGAATATCTACATATTTTTACAAAAGTGACTCTGCTCTGGTCTCATGGGAATAAGGGGTCAGAGGGAGGGCCCCAGCCCCTTAACAACCTCCTTCAATATCAATCACCCCTACACAAGGTCTACCACCCACAGGTGCTCCCAGCCCCGGTCCCTTACAGGAACCATACACCACCCTGCCCTGAGAACCCCCTCGTCCACTCCAACAACAACTCGCCCACCCCCACCGCCCCACACTCACTCGGTCCAGACTCCTGGATGTAGAGTCTGGAGTCTCCTTACAGTCGTAGTCCTGGTGACTCCTGCTTCTGGGACTGCTGGAGCAACAGAGCTACTAACTGTACATGTTGGCCTCTGAGGCAAGGCTTACTTACTGACTCCTGAGTGAGCGCAGAATTCCTGCCTCCAGACACTTGACATTGCTCTGTGGGTGAAATAGCTGTGGCGCAGCCAGTACCAGTGAGAATGTGTTCTCCATAAAATCTTCAAGAGGGACAGGAAATCTCACCATCTCTTAAAAAAAAATCCTAGTCACGGTCTCCTTCCAAAGTGAACCACTTCATATTTCTCTTTGTTAAATGTGCCTGCCCAGTGCACCAATTTACTGACCTCCTCCTGAAGTCTGTTACTACCCTCACAGTTCACAACTTTTCCAAGTTTCATGCCAATTTATGCTCTGTATTCTCAAGCTCAGGCCTTGTATATTAAGAGCAGTGGTCCTAATACTGACCCTTGGGGTCATTCTAAACACTTTCCTTCATGTGAAAAAACAATCATTCACCCTTAATCTCTTTATTCTGTTTCTTCCCCAAGTTGTTTTACCCACTATTTATTCCCGTGGGTTTTAATTTAACGTCAAATTTAGATATTTTCCTAATCAACCTGTTCAGAGATGTTATTACACACTCTTGGAGAAGTTGGAACTTGAACCTGCGCCTCTGGGTTCAGAGGTATTAAATACCACCAACTTTGAGTTACCCAGCCTGAGAGATGATCTCCTGGGGCACATTGTCTGCGATTTTGGTAACGGTAGGAACTATCTAGTCTACACTGCAGTACTCAAACTTAAGTATCAATTTTGAGATTCAATATCAGTCTCACTGCTCTCATCAATCCTCTCAGTTACTCCATCAAAGAGCTCAATCATTCCTATATGATTTCCTTCTAACTGACCCATGTCAGCTGTCGTTTATGAACCTAAGTTGTTCCAAATGAAAATTGACTTTGTCTGAAGGTTTCCCTGCCCACAGCACTATCTCCTTCCCGTTGTTTTGTGTCCTGTCTTATACTCCCACCCCATAACCACTGCTCTGTTCCTGAACTCCACTAAGGTAGATTTTCTCCTTGTACACTCAAGTAGAGTGTATCATTCAGGGCTGTAATTGTGTCTTTAGTCAGGACTGCCACCTGTCTCACTCCTTGTAACCTTCTGTATTTTTCCTGGATGGAGGCATATTAACTCCTGCTGCCTTTGCCAGGCATCTGTTATTGCCTGTTTGTCAAATCCCATGTGGTGACTTGTGTCTGCACTTTATTTTCCATTATCTGTATTTTGTACGCATTAAATTTTCATGTAGACGATAGCATGGTTGTGATAACACTGGACAAGTAATCCAGACAGTCCAGCTAACACTCTGTGGAGATGTATTCAAATCCTACCACAGCGTCTAGTGAATTTGGAATCTCACAAGTCAGGATTTGAAAGTGAGTCTTGCTGATGGTAACCATGAAACTATCATCAATTGTTATAAAAACGCATCTGATGCCCTTTAGGGAAGGAAATCTGCTGTCCTTACTTGGTCTGGCCTACATATAACTCCATTCGAACAGTGATGTAGTTGACTCTTAACTGCCCTCTGAAATGGCAAGACACGCAGTCCAATGGACAATTCTGGGCAGGTCTCTGCTGGTTTTGCCAGCAACACTCACATCACATGAAAAAGTAAAGAATAATCTCTCCAACTCTACTTTAGCCTGCCTTGTGTTCCTCCCCTCCCTGATCTTTCCTGTTATCGAATGCAGGGAGGCATCAACTGAGAATCAAGTTGGAATCAACTCCCTCAGCTCTCCAGTTGCAACCCAGTGGCTTTCCAGCAATCTGCACCATCAGAATCAAAGCAATGTTCAACTACAAAGAAGACAACACAGGGTGGCTCACAAATATGTCAGAAGTTCAAGAATTATTGGTGGGTTCCAGTTTGATGCTTCTTAGCCAACCGAAGGCAACAAAGCCAATTATGGCAATGACAATCTCAATGTTTTCCAAAGATTTGGTCAATAATGGGCAATATCCCAGGTAGAGCCTACAAGGGAACAGGCAATTCTGGGATTTGGTGATGTGTAATCAGGTGGCTTGATTAGGGAGCTTAAGGTGAAAGAGCCCCTAGGGACGGTAATATGATAGATTTCACCCTACTGTTTGAGAGGGGGAAGATTTACTCAGATGTGATGGTATTACAATTAAGTAAAGGTAACTAGAAAGGCATGAGGGAGGAGCTGGCCAGAGTTGATTGGAAGGGGAGACAGAGCAGCAATGGTATGGGTTTCTGGTGGTAAGCACAGCAGAAATTCATCCTAAGGAAGAAGAAACACACTATGGGGAGTATGAGGCAATCATGGCTGATGAAAGAAGTCAGGAACAGCATAAAAGCAAAAGAAAAAGTGTACAATATGATGAGGATTAGTGGGAAACCAGAGGATTGGGAAGCCTTTAAAAACCAGCTGAGGATAACTAAAAAAGCAACAGGGAGGGAGAAGATGAATGATGAAATAAGCTAGCTAGTAATAGAAAAGAAGATTACAAGAGTTTTTAAAGATACCTAAAACGTAAGAGAGAGGCAAGAGTGGACATTGCACTGCTGGAAAATGAGGCTGGTGAAATAGTATTGGGGAACAAAGAAATGGCAGAGGAACAGAATCGGTACTTTGTATCAGTTTGCACAGTGGAAGATACCAATAACATTTCAGGACTTCAGGAGAGTCAGGAAGCAGAGGTGAGTGCAGTGGCCATCACTAAGACGAAAATGCTGCGGATCCTGGAAGGGCTAAAAGTGGATAGGTCACCCAGATCAGATGGACGACATGCCAGAGTTCTGAAGGAGATAGCTGAGGAGATTGTCGAGGCATTGGTGATGATCTTTCAGGAATCGGTGAAATCAGGAAGCGTTCCAGAGGACTGGAAAATGGCTAATGTAACACCCCTGTTTAAGAAGGGAGGGAGCCAGAGGACAGGAAACTATAGGCCGGTTAGCCTGACTTTGGTCATTGGTAAGATTTTAGAGTTCATTATTAAGGATGAGATTGTAGAGTACTTGATTGTGCATGCATAGTGCTGAGGAAGCAGGGAGGCTGCAGAAGGACTTGGACATGCGAGGAGAGTGGGCAAAGAAGTGGCAGATGGAATACAATTTGGGAAAGTGTGAGATTATGGACTTTGGTAGGAAGAATAGACGCATGGACTATTTTCTAAACGGGAAAGGCTTCAGAAATCTGAAGCACAAAGGGACTTGGGAGTCCTAGTTTAGGATTCTTTTAGGGTTAATGCGCAGGTTCAATTGGAGTTAGGAAGGCAAATACAATGTCAGTATTCATTTCAAAAAGGCTAGAATATAAGAGCAGAGATGTACTGCTGAGGCTGTATAAGGCTCTGGTCAGACTGCATTTGGAATATTGTGAGCAGTTTTGGGTCCTGGGGAGGGTTGAAGACACTGTGTCTGTACTTGATGGAGTATAAAAGGATTAGGGGTAATCTGATTGAAACTAACAGAATACTGAAAGGTCTGGATAGAGTGGACTTGGAGAAGATGTTTCTACTAGTGGGAGAGATTAGGACCTGGGGAAAAGCCTCAGTGTGAAGGGACAACCCTTTAGAACTGAGATGAGGAGGAATTTCTCCAGCCAGAGGGTGGTGAATCTGTGAAACTCATTGCCACAGAAGGCTGTGGAGGCGAAGTCATTGACTGTATTTTAGACAGAGATAGATAGGTTCTTGAATAATAAGGGAATCAAAGATTATAGGAAAATGGGGGGAGAAACACATCAGCCATGATCAAATAGTGCAGCAGACTCAAAGGGCCAAATTGTCTAATTCTACTCCTATATCTTATGGTCTGATACTCTTAAGGCCTGCTAGGTCTGTGGTGACTTTGCATCTCAAGAAATCACAAGAAAAAACAAGGTCAAGTCCCTTTCTTGCAATGACTCTTTTTTATCGTCCATTAATTTGTATCTTTTGCCAACTTCTAGGTCTCTGAATCAAAGGTACATGAATTCAGCATCAAACCATCCCTGCAGCATAAGGTGTTGTGTGTGAAGGTCAGTGTGTCTTCCTCCTATTGATCTTGACCAGTGTTAATCCCTTACTGTGAATGTGGGGTGTGGTGGGCTGTTTGCAGTCCATTCTCTGAGTCTGAGTTGCTGTGTTAACATTGACAGGTATGTTGTACTCGGGAGCTACGGATAACGACGGTGCAGGCTCCAATGCTCTTCCGTCACCTGCTTGGCCAGGAATCTCTGAATGTTAGGTGCACTAAACCATCAATTATTGATTTCTTCCTTCATGCTTCAATTACTTATTGTGATTTTCCCCAGTTTGCTGCCAGCTTCCTTCCAGCCTCTCCTAATGGTGTTGATTTCTGGCTGCCACATGACACTAAGTGGCTGTTCTCAGTGTGAGGTCTCCAGTAGTAGTCATGAGGAGATTAGCATCCCAAGGGATGTTGTCTCAGCTGGTCTTCACCCAATGCCCACACAATGTGCACTTCCAAGCAAGATTTAATACTTTGTCATGTGCCATTGTACACTGAATATTTACAGCACAAAAACAGGTCACTTAGCCGAATAAATCCCCGCTTGGGCTGACTAGTGGCAAGTAACATTTGTGCCTCACAATTGCCAGGCAATGACCATCCCCAATAAGAGACAATCTAACCACCACTCCTTGACATTCAATGCTGTTACCATCACTGAGTGCTCGACTATCAACGTCCTGGGGGTTATCATTGATCAGAAACTCAACTGGGCTCACCACATAAACGTAGTGGCTACAAGAGCAGATAAGAGGCTGGGAATACTGCGGCAAGTAACTCACCTCCTGACTCTGCAAAGCCTGTCCATCTACAAGGCACAAGTCAGGAATTTGATGGAATACTCTCCACTTGCCTGGATGGGTACAGCTCCAACAACACTCAAGAAGTTTGACACCATCCAGGACAAAGCAGCCCGCTTGATTGGCACCACATCCACAAGCATTCACTCCCTCCACCACCGACACTCAGTAGCAGCAGTGTTTACTATCTTCAAGATGCACTGCAGAAATTTGCCAAAGATCCTTAAACAGTGCCTTCCAAATCCATGACCACTTCCATCTAGAAGGATGCATGGAAACACCACCACCTTCAAGTTCCCCTCCAAGCCACTCACCATCCTGACTTGGAAATATATCACCATTCCTTCACTGTTGCTGGGTCAAATTCCTGGAGTTCCCTTCCCAACATCATTGAGGATCAATCTATAGCACATGTAGTGCAGTGGTTCAAGAAGGCAGGTCACCATCACCTCCTCGAGGGCAACTACAGAAGGATAATAAATGCTGGCCCAGCCAGCGATATCCATGTCCCACAAGAGAATAAAAAAGATGATGCTGATATTTTAAGCCCTCTTTCCTGCTCCTTCCAACTTTCATCATCCATCACCATCTACGTATCCATTGAGTAGACCCAGTCGACCTATTGAGATGTATAAAGTTTGAGGGGCATAGGTAAGGTATATAGGGAGAAACTCTCCCCCTTTGTAGAGGAGCCTATACCCATGGGCTATAGATTTGAGGAAAGGAGCAGGAAGTTAAGAGTGGATTTAAGAATAAACTTGTTTGAGTCAGAGAATGGTGGGTAGCTGAAACTCACTGCCTAAGAGGGTATTACAGGTGGGAAAGATCACAACATTATCGGGTAAAGCCTTGTCTCCTGAACTGGTTGCTCGGGGTTTGAATCCCACTCCAGGACGTGATGGTCATAACACAGACAAGCAGAGTGAACATCAACCTGCAAACCCTTCCAACACGTGTGTGTGATAAGAGAGGGATAGATTCCTGGTAATCCATGTGATGGAAACTATGTTGGTGCCCCTTCTATCGCAATCCATAGCCCGGGCTACAACACGCAGGTAAAATTGTATTTTGTTAAATTGTTGCCATAGCAACTCAGTCTTGTGTGTATGATTTCGGATTCAAGTGCCATAGTAACCAAATATTGGCAGTTGATTACTTGCAAGTAGTTTTATAACAGTTTATTAAGAAGCAGCTGATTAGATATGTTACTTTAGATAAATGGAAGGAAACGTATGCAATCTGTAACAGTTGAGGGTGGTTCACATAAGCCAGAGGATGAACAGACAGTTGGCACAGCGTGTTGATCTTATTAAGATTCCAGCTGCCCTTGGACATCGGTGTAGTAGTAGTTTGGAAGACACTGTCTAAGAATTGGTTTGACCAGTTTGTGAGACAGTTATCCCAGTTCAGGTATTAACTTCCAGATGTTGGTAAGGACCAATGTTCCCTTTAAGACAATCCATGTCAGCACACTCACTGCGGCATCTACTTCTGATTTGGGGACTTTCTGCCTGCTCAGGCCTTGGAGGGCTGCACATCCATAAGGAAACAAGAGGGATTGCTGGTAAAAGAGAATTTTTCAGGATTGATAGAGTAGAGTTTGCTGTTGTCACCAGTGCCTCAATTCAATTCCTTTCCATCCAGACTCGTAGTGGTTTTGATACAATGAGTGACTTTCACAGGGATCTTAAGACTCAGCCACATTGCTGGAGTGAGGTGTAGGCCGGATCAGGTAAGTAAGGCAGAAATCCTCCTCTAAAGGGAGGGCATTAGTTGAACCGAATGGGTTTGTACAAGAATTAACATTAGTTTCATGCTCATGATTAGATTTGCAAATTCCACCGTCTAACATGCTGGGATTTGAACCCAGGTTCCCAGATCATTACCTGGCTGTTTGGATTACTTTCCAGTGACATTACCACAATGACATCACCTGCCCGTAAGCATCATTTATTAAAGGTGCAATTCTTTGAGGAGCAGTTTGGCCTAAATGGCTGGTGTAAGAAGCATTTTATCTAAATGGTGAGAGATTACGGAGTCCTGACATGCAGAGAGATCTGTGTGCACTCGTGTACGAATTGAAAAAGATTAGTATGCAAGTACAACTAGTAATTAGAAAAGCTAATGAAATGTTATCATTTATTGCAAGGGGAATTGAATACAGAAATAGGGAGGTTATGTTTAAGATATACATGGGATACATTGGGGAGACATCTCAAACATTTTGCCTGTTATTGATCTCCTTATTTAAGGAAAATGTAAATACATTAGAAGCAGTTCAAAGATGGCTTCCTTGACTAATATTTCAAATGGACAGGTTTCTTATGAGATAGTAGGAACTGCAGATGCTGGAGAATCTGAGATAACAAGGTGTAGAGCTGGATGAACACAGCAGGCCAAGCAGCATCAGAGGAGCAGGAAGGCTGACGTTTCGCGCCTAGACCCTTCTTCAGAAATGGGGGAGGGGAAGGGGCTTCTGAAATAAATAGGGAGAGAGGGGGAGGCGGATAGAAGATGGATAGAGGAGAAGACAGTTGGAGAGGAGACAGACCGGTCAAAGAGGCGGGGATGGAGCCAGTAAAGGTGAGTGTAGGTGGGGAGGTAGGGAGGAGATAGGTCAGTCCAGGGAGGACGGACAGGTCAAGGTGGCGGGATGAGGTTAGTAGCGAGGAGATGGGGGTGGGGCTTGAGGTGGGAGGAGGAGATAGGTGGGAGGGAGGACAGGTTAGGGAGGCAGGGACGAGCTGGGCTGGTTTTGGGATGCGGTCGGGGGAGGGGAGATTTTGAAGCTTGTGAAATCCACATTGATACCATTGGGCTGCAGGGTTCCCAAGCGGAATATGAGTTGCTGTTCCTGCAACCTTCGGGTAGCATTGTTGTGGCACTGCAGGAGGCCCAGGATGGACATGTCGTCTGCGGAATGGGAGGGGGAGTTGAAGTGGTTCGCGACTGGGAGGTGCAGTTGTTTAGTGCGAACCGAGCGTAGGTGTTCTGCAAAGCGGTCCCCAAGCCTCCGCTTGTAGGGGCAGGTGTAGCACTTCCTGCGGTTGCAGGGAAAAGTGCGGGCTTACTTCTTCAACCGTGAACCTAACCCTCCCTCTACTGACCCCTTTTCCCGCCTCCAACACACCCCCTCCTCCTGGACACCACCCCAAGGCCTCCTACCCTCCCTCGACCTCTTCATCTCCAACTGCCATCATGACATCAATTGCCTCAACTTCTCCACCCCTCTCACCCACTCCAACCTCTCCCCCACAGAACGTGCAGCCCTCCGCTCCAACCCCAACCTCACCATAAAACCGGCAGACAAGGGAGGCGCAGTTGTGGTATGGCGCACTGACCTCTACATCGCCGAGGCCAGACGCCAACTCTCCGACATCTCCTCCTACCGCCCACTTGATCATGCCCCACCCCCGACCACCAAACCATCATCTCCCAAACCATCCACAACCTCATCACTTCAGGTGAATGAGTGTTTCCACTCATTCTCCAACCTCATCATTCCCCAACCCCACACCACCCGCTTCTATCTCCTTCCCAAAATCCACAAACCTGACTGCCCTGGTCGACCCATTGTCTCCGCCTGCTCCTGCCCCACCGAACTGATCTCCAACTATCTGGACTCCATTTTCTCCCCCTTGGTCCAGGAACTCCCTACCTATGTCCGTGACACCACCCACGCCCTCCACCTCCTCCAGAACTTCCAATTCCCCGGTCCCCAACACCTCATCTTTACCATGGACGTCCAGTCCCTATACACCTGCATTCCCCATACAGATGGCCTAAAGGCCCTCTGCTTCTTCCTGTCCCGCAGGCCCGACCAGTCCCCCTCCACTGACACCCTCATCTGCTTAGCCAAACTTGTCCTCACCCTCAACAACTTCTCTTTCAATCCCTCCCACTTCCTACAGACAAAGGGGGTGGCCATGGGTACCGGCATGGGCCCAAACTCTGCCTGCCTCTTTGTAGGTTACGTGGAACAATCCCTCTTCCGTACCTACACTGGACCTAAACTCCACCTCTTCCTCCGTTACATTGATGACTGTATCGGTGCCGCCTCGTGCTCCCAGGAGGAGCTCGAACAGTTCATTCACTTCCACCCCAACCTTAAGTTCACCTGGACCATCTCTGATACCTCTCTCACCTTCCTGGACCTCTCTGTCTCCATCTCCGGCAACCACCTAGAAACCGATATCCATTTCAAGCCCACCGACTCCCACAGCTACCTAGAATACACCTCCTCCCACCCACCTTCCTGCAAAAATGCCATCCCCTGTTCCCAATTCCTTCACCTCCGCCGCATCTGCTCCCAGGATGAGGCATTCCACTCCCATGCATCTCAGATGTCCTCGTTTTTCAAGGACCGCAACATCCCCCCCTCAGTGGTCGAGAATGCCCTCGACCGTGTCTCCCGCATTTCCTGCAACTCATCCCTCACACCCCCTCCCTGCAATAAAAGCCAAAACAGAATCCCCCTCGTCCTCACGTACCACCCCACCAACCTCC
>NC_063356.1:7195401-7229185 GCF_021869965.1 Rhincodon typus | reverse complement strand
ACTTCCGCCATCTGCAATCCGACCCCACCACCAAAGACATTTTTCCCTCGCCACCCTTATCTGCTTTCCGGAGGGAAAGCTCTCTCCGTGACTCCCTTGTCCACTCCACACTCCCCTCCAGCCCCACCACACCCGGCACTTTTCCCTGCAACCGCACGAAGTGCTACACCTGCCCCTACACCTCCCCCCTCACCCCCATCCCAGGCCCCAAGAAGACTTTCCACATCAAGCAGATGTTCACCTGCACAACTGCTAATGTGGTATACCCATCTCCTATCTACTAACCTCATCCCGGCCCCTTGACCTGTCTGTCCTCCCTGGACTGACCTATCTCCTCCCTACCTCCCCACCTACACTCACCTTTACTGGCTCCATCCCCGCCTCTTTGACCGGTCTGTTTCCTCTCCACCTATCTTCTCCTCTATCCATCTTCTATCCACCTCCCCCTCTCTCCCTATTTATTTCAGAACCCCCTTCCCCTCCCCCATTTCTGAAGAAGGGTCTAGGCCCGAAACATCAGCCTTCCTGCTCCTCTGATGCTGCTTGGCCTGCTGTGTTCATCCAGCTCTACACCTTGTTATATCAGGTTTCTTATGAGGAAAGGATGGACCCAGTCTGTGCTCAGATCCATTGGAGGTTAGAACAATAGGTGATTTGATTGAAACATAAAAGATCTTGAGGGATTCCAACAGGGCCATTTGGAGAAGATGCTTCCTCTTATGGGAGAATTTAGAACTAGGGGTTGCCCAATGAGGACAGAGATGAGAAGACATTGTTTATCTCAGTGGGCTGTGAGTCTTTAGAAGTCTCTTCCTCAAAAGGCTGTGGAAACAGAGTCATAGAGTCAGATAGTCATACAGCACAGAAACAGACCCTTTGGTCCAACCAGTCCATGCCTAACATAATCCCAAACTAAACTAGTCCCACCTACCTTTTAATATGTTTAAGGCAGAGTTACATTCTCGATAAGCGAGGGGGTGAAAGGTGGGAATGTGGAGTTGAGATTGTTATCAGATCAGCCACGAACTTATTGAATGGCAGAGCAGGCTTGAGGGGCTGAATGGCCTGCTCTTGCTTCTAACTTGAATGTTTATACCTATGGGTTCATGAGGCAAGAACTAAGGGGCACAATTTAAGATTCTGTAAACCTGGTTTTACACTGGAGGTGAAAAGACTTTTTTCTCTTAGAGGCATGTTACATTGTGAAAATAATGGAGGCTGGGTCACTATTTGTTCGAGGTTGAGTTAGAGTTTTGATGGTAGAGGTTTGAGGGCTATTGGGACAGACAGGAAAGTGAGGTCGAGAGCACAGACAGATCCACCATAAACTTACTGAAAGGTGGCACAGGCTCAAAGGGTCGAACAGCTTAGATGGGGAGGTAATGGCCTAGTGATATTATTGCTGGACTGTTAATCCAGAGACTCAGATAATGTTCTTGGGACTCATATTCAAGTCCCACCACGCCAGACAGTGGAATTTGAATTCAATAAGATATTTGTAATTAAGAATCTAATGATGACCATGAAACCATTGCCGATTGTCGGAAACACCCCTCTGGTTCACTCATGCCATATAGGGAAGGAAACTGCCATCCTTAGCTGGTCTGGCCGACATGTGACACCAGATCCACAGCAATATGACTAACTCTTAACTGATCTTTGGGTAATTAGGCATGAGCAATAAATGCTGGCCTAGCCAGTGACGCCCTCATCCTTTAATGAATAAACAGACTCCTCTTTCTAAGTACAATGTTCTTATGTTGCAATGAATTATTTTTGAAGAGTAGCCACTGTTGAGATTTAGGAAACTTGGCAGCCAATCTCACAAAGAGCCACATCATTTGTTTTTGTGACCTTGATTAAGGGATAAATATTGGCTGTGACACAGGGACAAGTCCCCTTGCAGTTGTACAATAGAATCTTTTACAACAATCTGAGAGGGCAGACAGCTCTTTGCTTCATGTCTCATCCAAAAGGCAGCACTTTTATCACTGCTGCCCTCCCTCAACATTGGTCTGAGTATTTGCTAGATATTTTTCTCGTGTTCTGGATGAGGTTGGAATGTATGTATTTACCTTACAAGCATTAGTGCCGTCATAAGGAACCTCAGGTGACACCATTCCATCTACTCTAAACCAAACCTCACTCAGAAATCTGCTATCTGTCCGACCTTGCACCAAATTGTATTCGTCCTTCTACTCATCGGCCTACACTGGCTCCTGATTAAGAAATGCTTCAATTTTAAAATTCTCATCATTGATTTGAAATCTCCCCATGGCTTCAGCCCTTTCTATCTCTGTAATCTTCCTTCTAAACCCCTGTCACAACCTTCCAGGACCTCGACGCTCCACAAATTCCATCTCTTCGCTATCCCTGCTTATGATTGCCCCACCATTGGCAGTCATATCTTCAGCTGTGTGGGTCCTAAGCTCTGGAACTCCCTCCCTAAAGCTCTACCTCTTTTTCCTCCTTTAAGATGTTCTTTAAAACATTGCTCTTTGGTCATGCTTACAAGTTTCCTTATGTGACTTCATGCCATATTTTAATTCATGACATTTTGATTATGTCAACGGTGCTATAAACAGAAATTGCTGTATCTCTCCAAGCATGTCAGCAGTTTGGAACTTTCCAGTGAAGTGGAGGAGTTGGGTGTGCAATCTTACAGCATTGTTAACAAATCTTGTTAGATAGGATCTATTCATTTGCATTGAACTGTGAGCAGGGACATCATCCCTCCTTAAACTTTTGTTTTGTTTGGCAGGTTTTATTGTATCTGGGGAGTCAGTGATATGTGATGTGCCAGTTAGTGAGTCAGCTGGTCAGTGCTATTACTGAGATACACAGAGGATGCCGACTCTCCTTGCTTTGTAGTGTGTGAAGCTTGTGATTGTGAAGACTTGGGAGTGGTTGGATAATGGGGAAAGGTTTGCATGCAGATACAGCAAGCAGGAAAGCAAATGGCATATTGGTGTAATTGCAAAGGCATTGGAGTAAAAGGAATTAAGTCTTGCTACAATTGTATAGGACTATAGTGAAACCACACATAGAACCCGGTGTGCTGTCTTTAGTCCCCGAGTTTAAGGACACCTGAAGTGGAGGTTATACAACAAACGGTCACTAAATTGCTTCCTGGAATGAGAGGTTTTGTTCTATAATGAGAGGGTGACTAAATTGGGGCTATATGCTGTGGAATTTAGAAGAATGAGAGATGACATCAACTCAACATACAAGGTTCTGAAAGGCCTTCACAGAGTAAACATTAAGAGCTTATTTCCCTGATCAAGGAATCTAAAACACCAGGGCGCAGTCTCAGGATAAAGGACTGACCCTGCTTTAAAATGTTCACTCATGGGGCATGGACGTCGCTGGCTGGACCAGCATTTATTTCCCATCCCTAGTTGCTCTCGAGAAGGCAGTGGTAATGCTTTTTTGAACCGCTGCAGTCCATGTGCTGTAGATAAACCCACAGTGCTACTAAGGAGGGAATTCTAGATTTTGATGCAGTGACCGTGGAAGAATGGCAATATATTTCCAAGTTGGAATGGTCAGTGGCTTCGGAGGGAGCTTGGAGAGGATGTATCTGCTGTCCTTGTCCTTCTAGTTGATGGAGGTTGCAGATTTGAAAGGTACTACCTCAGGATCTTAGGTGAATTTAGGACTGCGATGAGGAAAAATTACTTCACTCAATCTCTGAAATTCTTCTCCCGTTGAGTTGTGGATGCTGCATGGTTGAATATATTCATGGGTGGGATTGACAGATTTTTGGTCTCTTGGGGAATGAGTGGGAAAGTGGAATCGAAGCCTGAGATCAGCTGGGATCATATTGAATCATATTGAATCATAGAACAGGCTCAATGGGCCAAATAGTCTACTCCTGCTCCTAGCTCATGTTGTTTTCTGGGTTAGAAAATTCTGAATTCAAATTCAAAACATCCTGAGATTTGCACCGAAAAATCCAGGCTGGTTTTCCAAGAGCAGTTCTGAGGGAACATCGTACTTTTACGGCTGATATCCAGAAACCCTGTTTGCTCACGCAAGGAAATCTAAAAGGCAGCAGACCTTTATCTGAAGAGGTAAAAACAAAATACTGCAAACACTGGAAATCTGAAACAGACACAGAAAATGCTGGAGAAACTGGCAGCATCTGTGAAGACAGAAACAAAGTTATTTTTTCCAGTGTCATATGATTTTTCTTCAGAACTCAGATACAAAATATTAGCATTAATTGGAGAGGAACAGGGAGATCTCCCTGCTGTCTTGGTCAATATTGATCACCTCAACCAACATTACCAAAAAAAAGGTCATCATTGTTGTTTGTGAGAGCTTGTGATATGAAAACTGGATGCTTCGTTTCCTATGCTACGGTACTTCCAGAAAGGACTGTGTTCAAACAGTTCATCCACTTCACCAACACCTTCCACCCCTACCTTAAGTTCACCTGGACCATCTCTAACACCCCTCTCACCTTCGTGGACCTCTCTGTTTCCATCTCGGGCAACCACCTAGAAATAGATATGCATTTCAAGCCCACTGACTCCCACAGCTACCTAGAATACATCTCCTCCCACCCACCTTCCTGCAAAAATGCCATCCCCTATTCCCAATTCTTTCGCCTCCGCCGCATCTGCTCCCAGGATGAGGCATTCCACTCCTGTACATCTCAGATGTCCTCGTTTTTCAAGGAACGCAACTTCCCCCACTCAGTGGTCGAGAACGCCCTCGACCGTATCTCCCGCATTTCCCGCAACTCATCCCTCACGCCCCGTTCCCGCAATAACAACCAAAAAAGAATCCCCCTTGTCCTCACGTACCACCCCACCAACCTCCAGATCCAACGTATCATCCTCCAACACTTCCGCCATCTGCAATCCGACCCCACCACCAAAGACATTTTTCCCACCATCCTTATCTGCTTTCCAGAGGGACCACTCTCTCCATGACTCCCTTGTCACCTCCACACTCCCCTCCAGCCCCACCACACCCGGCACTTTTCCCTGCAACCGCACGAAGTGCTACACCTGCCCCTACACCTTCCCCCTCACCCCCATCCCAGGCCCCAAGAAGACTTTCCACATCAAGCAGATGTTCACCTGCACATCTGCTAGTGTGGTATACTGCATCCATTGTACTCGTTGTGGCCTCCTCTACATCGGGGAAACCAAGCGGAGGCTTGGGGACCGCTTTGCAGAACACCTACGCTCGGTTCGCACTAAACAACTGCACCTCCCAGTAGTGAACCATTTCAACTCCCCCTCCCATTCCGCAGACGACATGTCCATCCTGGGCCTCCTGCAGTGCCACAACGATGCCACCCGAAGGTTGCAGGAACAGCAACTCATGTTCCGCTTGGGAACCCTGTAGCCCAATGGTATCAATGTGGACTTCACAAGCTTCAAAGTCTCCCCTCCCCCTACCGCATCCCAAAACCGGCCCAGCTCGTCCCTGCCTCCCTAACCTGTTCTTCCTCCCACCTATACCCTCCTCCCACCTCAAGCCGCACCCCCATCTCCTACCTACTAACCTCATCCCGCCCCCTTGACCTGTCCGTCCTTCCTGGACTGACCTATCTCCTCCCTACCTCCCCACCTACACTCACCTTTACTGGCTCCATCCCCGCCTCTTTGACCTGTCTGTTTCCTGTCCACCTATCTTCTCCTCTATCCATCTTCTATCCGCCTCCCCCTCTGTCCCTATTTATTTGAGAACCCCCTTCCACTCCCCCATTTCTGATGAAGGGTCTATGACCGAACCGTCAGCCTTCCTGCTCCTATGATGCTACTTGGCCTGCTGTGTTCATCCAGCTCTGCACCTTGTTGTCTCTGTGTTCTTCTGCAAGATGCTTTGAGATATCCTTAAGGTGTAAATGCAAATTTTCTGTTACAGAGCAGCGATGGTCCTCGTCCTGTCTCATTTTCAGCAGCTAACAGGCATTGCTGCAGCTCAGACTGAATGAGGGAGAATTGCCTTTGATCAGTTTCTAATCCCCTTCACTGGGAAGTGTAGAGTTTCAGTTGGGATAGAATCTGGGGGAGCTGGCTTGCACGCACTTACTGCTCATATTCTACGCACCCCTGGAAGAGGTATATCTGGGATCCCACTACCCATCAAACTGTTACCCCATAAGATGCAGAGCTCATCACCACTTTCTGAAGGGCAATTAGGGATGGGCAGTAAATGCCGCTTTCACCAGCAATGGCCACGTCCCAGCAATAATAAAAGAAACTTGGACAAACTTACAGGAAAGTGGGAAGTGCTGTAAATATCCAGCTCCTGTTGACAAAAAGTCATGACCTTAAATGTAACCACTTAAAGGTTGACTCTGTCTCTCTCTCTCTCTCTCTCTTCTTCCCTTCTCCTACCCCCTCAACCCCCCCCCCCCCCTCCCCCGCAAGACGCTGCCTGACCTGATGAGTGTTTCCAACATTTTCTGGTTTTATTTCTGATATCTGTCGTCCTTTGCCTTTAAAGGGTAGAATTCTATGGAAGGGGCCAAGACCTACTTGCTGTAACCATCTCAATCTCGAAAGAAAAGAACTTTCCTATTGTCTTTTTCTCCTGTTAGTGAGCTACAGGGAAGGAAGGCAGCACTGATCAATAGGCAATGTAGAGAGCTCAGGGTGTGGGAAATAACCACTGGGGGCTGTCCTGATGAATTATTGACAAAAGGCTGTAGAAGGATACAAGTTAGCCAGGGAGGAACTGAAGAAATGGCTCAGGAGAGCTATAAGGGGGCATGAGAAAAGCTTGGCAGATAGGATCATGGAAAATCCCAAGGCTTTTTACATGTACGTGAGGAATAAGAGAATGACCAGAGAAAGGGTAGGGCCAATCAAAGATTGTAAAGGGAATTTGTGCACAGAGCCTAAAGAGATAGGAGAGGCCCTTAATGAATACTTTTCTTCGGTATTCACAACTGAGAGGGTCCTAGTTGTAGAGGAGGACAGTGTGAAACAGGCTGGTAGGCTAGAGGAGGTGGATATTAATAAGGAAGATGTACTAGGAATTTTGAGGACCTTGAAGATAGATAAGTCCCCCGGGCCTGATGGGATTTATCTAAGGATTCTATGGGAAGTGAGGGAAGAGATCGCAGGGCCTTTGGTGATGATCTTTTCATCCTCACTGTCCACGGGTATAGTGCCAGAAGATTGGAGAGTGGCAAACGTCATTCCCTTATTCAAAAAAAGGGAATAGGGATAACCCTAGAAATTACAGGCCAATTAGTCTTACTTCAGTGGCAGGCAAATTATTGGAAAGGGCTCTGAGAGATAGGATTTATGATCACTTGGATAGGCACAGTTTGATTCGTGATAGTCAGCATGGATTTGTGAGGGGTAGATCATGCCTCACAAAACTTACTCAATTCTTTGAAGAGGTGACCAAACACGTGGATGAAGGTAGAGCAGTGGATGTGGTATACATGGATTTAAGTAAGGCGCTTGATAAGGTTCCCCATGGTAGGCTCATTGCAGAAAGTAAGGAGGCATGGGATAGGGGGAAATGTGGCAGATTGGATTCAGAATTGGCTGACCCTTAGAAGACAAAGGGTAGTAGTAGATGGAAATATTCAACATGGTGCTCAGTTACGAGTGGTGTACCACAAGGATCTGTTCTGGGTCCTCTTCTATTTGTGATTTTTGTAAATGATTTGGATGTAGGAGTGGAAGGGTGGATTACACAAGTTCACGGACGATACAAAGGTGGGTCAAGTCGTGGATAGTGCGGAGGGCTGTTCTAGGTTACAAAGGGACATGGTTAGGATGCAGAGCTGGGCTGAGAAGTGGCAGATTGAGTTCAACCCTGAAAAGTGTGAGGTGATTCATTTTGGAAGGACAAATTTGAAAGCAGAATACAGGGTTAACGGAAAGATTCTTGGCAGTGTGGAGGAGCAGAGGGATCTCGGGGTTCATGTTCACAGTTCCCTGAAAACTGCCACGCAGGTAGATAGAGTTGTTAAGAAGGCGCATGGTGTGTTAGCTTTCATTAATAGAGGGATTGAGTTCAAGGGCTGTGAAGTTATGCTCCAGCTATACAAAAGCCTGGTTCGGCCACATGTGGAGTATTGTGTCCAGTTCTGGTCACCTCATTACAGGAAAGATGTGGAAGCATTGGAAAAAGGTGCAGAGGAGATTTACCAGGATGTTGCCTGGAATGGAGGGAACGTCTTACGAGGAGAGGTTGAGAGAGCTAGGGCTTTTCTCTTTAGAATGACAAAGGATGAGAGGTGACTTGATAGAGGTGTACAAAATGATCAGAGGTATAGATAAGGTAGATAGCCAGAGACTTTTTCCTAGGGTGGAGGTAGCTATTACGAGGGGGCATAGTTTTAAAGTGAGTGGAGGTAGATATAGGGGAGACGTCAGAGGTAGGTTCTTTACTCAGCGATTGGTAGGGTCGTGGAATGCATTGCCGGAGAGGGTAGTGGAGTCGGCCTCATAAGGGGCGTTTAAGCGGCAATTAGATAGGCATATGGATGATAGTATAAGGTAGGGGTGGAGGTTAGATAGACCTTAGGTTTAGGGTAAAAATTCGGCACAACATTGTGGGCGGAAGGGCCTGTACTGTGCTGTACTGATCTATGTTCTATGTTCTATGTTTTATCTCACCATTGTAGCCTGTAATAATCTCTCTCTCTCGTCTTTAGCCTCACATTGACTTCTCCTTCTTTTACCCAACAGATACGAAAAAATCTCAGCTTTGTCAGAAACTTCAGGAAGAAAACGAGCAGCTGAAAATGCTAATGGCCCCAGGTAATAATACGCAGTGATCTTCCTGAGTAACTTTTCCAACATCTCCATTTCCCTTTGAACACGGCAGGGGGTGGTGTTCAACTTGTTCCTCAATTCAGTTTGACTGTGACCAATCTGCAATCTCACTCCATTGATCCAGCATGAATTCACTTCAGTTGGTGCCCTTACTGAAATCTACCGGTCTCACTCCAGAGAGCTTACAAAAACTTGTTGTTTGATAGTGACTTCACACTTTGGGGACAGAAGTGGGAAAGGGGACAAGTTCTGGGAGCAAGGGAATGGAGTGAGGGTGCAGTGTGGATTTCTATCACACCTGTGCCATCAATGGTACCTTCTGCCCCAGTGCATTCAATAGGTCTTTCACCTCTCCCAACCAGGAATTCCCCTTCCACCATTCCTAACCCAATTTCTGCACTTCTGTTCTTACCTGTCTCTTTGCTCCCATAACCATGTCAGATTTCTCCAGTCATGGGTGAGTCTCATCTGCTCCATGCTTTCAATGGTATATTCATTGGCAGGTAAACATTCAGTAGGAAACCCTGTTTATACATCTGTAACACTGGACTGTAGGTACGTCTGTAATGCCAGTCTATTCTAGTGGTAGAAATCAAACTTAAAGGTGTACACAGCTTTGTCCGCGGCCGAACCCACATTTCTGAAGGATAATAATAAGATACTGTGAACATCCATCACAACATACTACCACACCTACTGAGCTTTCACAGCACTTCCTGTTTTTATTTCTGATTTCCAGCATCTGAAGGATGTTTTAAGTTTCCTCTCCAAAAAGGGGCAGCACTGAACCAGTAAGGCTATTTTTAAAAATGACAATCCGACAGTTCCACAGTCACAGTTACTGATTTTAGGTTTTTTATTTTGGACGTTAAATAATAAATTCTAGCTCCCACACTGCCATGGTGGAATTTGTTCTCCCATTCCCTATCACATTGGCCCAGATCTCTGGCTTAATAATACTGTAATGTAACTACCACAACTTGTGTAACAAGATGATCTGATAACAAAATCAGATTAAACTCAGAAGGTCTAGCTGCATCTGTGGAGAGAGAAACAGAGTTAGCATTGACCCTTCTTCAGAATCAGAAGATTACTGGACCCGAAACGTTTCTCCAGCAATTTCTGATTTGGTTTCTGATTTGCAGCATCCTTTCGGTTTTTGTCTTTAATATAAAATCGGTATTTTTTTTTTCCTTCAACAATCAAGCTGCTGCTGTTTTGCTGCTGGGATCACAAATATTTCCAGGGAGTGATTGAAGCCTTTGCCTGCTACCTCCAGCAGGATTGCAAGTGCAAAGTGACCCTGGGGCTGTGGGAGAGGAGGCAGCTCGCCGAGAAGGGCACGATGATCTGGCTGTCTGAGAAACTGGCAGCAGCGGATACAGTCACCATTATTTGGTCAAAGGAGGCAGACGTGAAATGGAAAACCAAGTCCCTGCTTGAAGAGGACAAACCTTATTTTGTGGAATTTGAATTTGGTGACTTATTCACCCCTGCCTTGATAAATGTCGCAGACCAGAACCCCATGTCCTTGACTGAGAAATTCCCTGTTGTTTACTTTGAGAGGATCAGTGCTGGGGTGAAGGTGCCTGAGATCTTCAGGAAGAAGCAGACATACAAACTGATGGCTGACTTGCAGAAGTTCCGACAAATGCTCACATACACCATAGGGACTGAGTGGACAGACAGTAAAGCTCGGCAGAAGCTGATCAACAGCATTGAGGCATTCGCTGCCTATCAGCGGCTCTGTCCTTCTTGGTTTGAGGATTGGCATTACAGAGAGGGTGGCAATCACATCTCCTTCTCTTCACCTGCAGAAAAGAAATTCTCCATATTGGACAAATTGATAATGCGAGAGTACCCCTCGCCACAGCTGATCAGCAGAGTGCAGGGTCGGAGCCCTGCATGGGAAAGAACGTGATTGTCAAAGCCAAACCATCGCTTCTGTCCAGCAACGCCCATGTATCCAGTTTGGTTTATGATACCTGTTGCAGTGTTCCTCAGCAGTCCTTGGCGTTGTCCTCTGGGTATTACAGTCAATGCACGCTGACTCCTGAAAGCAGCGAATCAGAGTGAAGGCTGCAAACAGCTGGTGTTGGAGAGATGGGACCACAGTCAGCAACCAGGACAGCTGCCTAAGGGCTTTGTCTGCTCACAGTTTGGAATGTCCCGTTTCAGTAAGATCCTGCATTGGTTCCATAATAAACATGTCACAGAGCATCCTTTGCTCAAGTCCTGTGCAGCTGATACTGGGAGAACAAACTGTTTGCAGGTCTGTGGGGGAGAAGGAAAACAACTCTTTCACTGGGCTGGCCCAGTGATAATGGGTTGAACGGTCACCTTCTGAGCTGCACAATTGCACAAGACTGAGAGCCATTGGAGATCATTTATTAAATTCGTTTTGACCATGCTTCTGTTTGAGGTGACTTGGGGATATGGATCATAAATTAAAAATTCCAGGAAGTCCTTTGTCATTCCTAGATTTTCCTTATCTGATCAAGAAAGATCTTTGGTTTATGGGAAATGTGAAATCATTTGGAGCAGAATTTAAGGTTGTAACAATTGTTGAACAGCATCTCATGTTAACAAACTGTAAAGCTCTGATTAATATTATGTGATACTCACACTGTCACATAACCTTTCCGTATTAAAGACCTAGCTAATGTTTACTGTTACAAACCCTAACTTTCCTTCCTAACAGCATTGTGGGTCTATTTACTGCACATGGACTACAGCAGTTTAAGAAGGCGGCTCAATTCCTTCTCAAGGGGCAACTAGGGACAGCCAATAACTGCTGGCCCAGTCAGCAATGCCTATGCCCATGAGTGAATAATAAGAAAAACTAAAGTTGATTTTCTATGGAACTTGCATTTTGGGTGTTTGTCAGCATTCAGATAGAGTTCAGTGCTGAAGAAGCGTCACATCAGACTCGAAAAATTAACTTTGTTTTCTCTCCCCAGATGCTGCCAGAGCTGCTGAGTTTCTCCAGCAATTGCTGAGTTTTGTTTGTTTCAGATCTCCAGCATCTATGACTCTATCTGCAATTCTTTGTTTTGTCCCATTCAAGACAGCTGTAGTGGACCATCTGCACCCATGTGGTGTTTTGCTGATGGGAATCTCCGTTGCACCAGCACGCCTCTGCATAGGCATGAGTGGTATTTCCACAGCATAAGGTGACAGTGTCACAACCAGATTGTGCACAGATAAGACAGATCCACAGGACCCCTGTGCATTCTTGGACGACCATGTTGAGTTCATTCATTGACTCTCAGCGCAGCGCTCTACATAAATGATGTAACTGGGAAAATAAAAACATTGTTTATTTGCAAAGGGACTTCTGTGACTAATATCACAGACAGGAATGTTCTCCTAATTACAGTGACCTTACTCTCACCGTGCTAGGTATCCTCTAGTGTTTGATTCTTCCCTGTGACTATATGGGCAGTACCATCTTTAAGACTGGGAGCCATTGCTTAGGCGAATGGCAGTGATGTCATCCTGCAACACACTGTTTCTGCACATGCACAGCTGGTGGCACTGCCCGTAAACTCTGCCTTACAATAGAGCAGCCCCTTACAGGCAGGAGGCTGGCGCCTCAGTGGGGCATCCCTCAACACTGAGGCAGAGACTGTGGGTTCAAACTGCCCTCAAGAAGCGCAAAATCTAGGCTGATAGTCCAGTTCATCGACAGAAGAAGTGCTGCACTATTGGAGCATCCATCTGTCCTCTTAGGTGGGACATTAAAATAAAGCAAAATCCCACAGCAGCACAGGACATTTCTCACTCATATCCTGGCCAATATCATTTCCCTCAACCATCATTTGGTCGATTTGTTACTTTTTATTTTGTTCCTCAGCCATCCATGATACTAACAATGACTACTCTTCAAAAAGATCTTCAGTGGCTGCAAAGCAGTTTGAGAGAACATGAGATTTTGGAAAGGGCTATATAAATGCAGATGTTTCTTCTTTCATACAATTGAGGTCTTAATAACACATTCAACCTGTAGATGAACTCAAACCTCAAAACACTTCTTGAATCTTTATTTCCTCTTCCCAGAGCCATGTGATCAGGCCCCAGACAGTAACCAAGTCAATATTAATAGTTTTTGTCTTCTTTTTGATAAATAAGCTTGTGTTCTTTTGTTAAAGGCCATCACTGGAGCCTCAGGATCCCATTCCATGACTAACCAGCACAGTAACCAACGAGAAAAAAACAAACTTGTGATCTATCCAGCCAGCTTACACTCTGATATTGGACTTTTAATAGTGGCGCCTTGGATAGTGATGTAGAACAGAGGAGCCTAGGGGTTCAGGTGCATAATTCTTTGAAGTTTGCATTTATATATAGAGAGGACAGTTAAAAGGCATTCAGCACACTTGTGTTCATTGCTGAGACCTTTGAGAATATAGGAGCTAAGACAGCATGGTGGGGTTGTACAGGTCATTGGTGAAGTCTTTTCTGGTGTACAGTCCTTTCTGCTATAATGCAAGAGTCGTGCTCTTGCTCTCGCGCTGTAGAAAATCACACACTAAAAATAACAGGGATTATGGAAAAAATAGGGCTAGGGCAGACCACCAAAACTATTACTTAAAATCAAAACAAATAGAATATAGTTAACCTAACACAAAGGATAAAAGTTTAAATGTTAAATTCATATCTAATAATAAAATAATACAGTAAATTTAACACTTCACCTTGAAAAGTTTTGAAGATAACTTGATGGGGGGAGGAGGGTGGTTTTGGGGTTGCTGAGTTGTTAAGATAGGGGCTGTCATCATCATTATCCTCATCTTCAGTTGTGGTTGCAGGGTTAGGGTGAAAAATAGTTAATCCAGAAGTGGATGGCTGTAGTTCATTGTCTTCTGACTGTTTCTTGGGGGTTGGCTTAAAAAGACATCCAGTATTAGCTGCCTTGCCATTTTTCTTCTTTCAGGAAGAAGCTGTTAATAGGGTGCCAAATAAGATCTTATTCCTCAAACTGCTACCCTGCTGCATTCTGCATTGTAATTGTTGTGCTCTAAGAGCTGTAACTGCTTCTCAATTTCCCTCAGGATAGAAAACAATACAGAAGTGGAAAGCTCTCGTAGTGCTGCATCCTGGACTCCATCATCTTCTCCAGTTTCCACTTCCCCCTCAGTGACAAGTTATTGTAAATCAGCTGTAGACAGGTCTTCACAGCGGGACTCAAGCAGGTCTTCAATCTCCTCACTCTCCACTTCTTCAAATCCAACTTGCTTTGCAAGAGCAACACAATGTTCTTTGGTTCTTGGGAGCTCCTCTGATGGATCAAAGCCTTGAACATCTTGAAAAAAATCTGGGAGAAGCTTCCACCAAACTGCATGTAAGCAGTCCTTACTGACATTACCTCATGACAATATCAATTGCGTTCTTGTTGTTAAAACTCTTCCAAAATTGAGGAGCACTGTCCTTAACCCCCTCAGTGGCTGCAATCAGCCCTTTAAAATGTGCGCCTTAAATAATAAGCTTTAAAAGCTGCTATTACACACTGGTCCATCAGTTGAAGGAGAGGGGTTGTGTTTGGAGGTAGAAATAGCACTTTGACCTTTCTGAAAACAGCAGCAATGATGAGAGGATGGCTTGGCACATTATCCAGAATGAAGAGAATCTTGAAATCCAAGTGGTTTTTTCTTGCAATAATTTTTTAAAAGCATCTTCCAAAATATCAACAATAAGGTGCAAAAAAATATGCCCCATCATCCAACCTCTTCTTAAAACCTGGAGCATGTGCTTCATTCTTAGAAATGTAGGCTCTTGCTGGCATTCGCTTCCTATATAAAACCACTCACAGCCAAATTGAAAATTTGATCCATGTTGTAGCCTTCCTCCTCAATTTTTTTTCACTATAGGAGGAAATATCATTGCACATTCCTCATCTGCACTGGCAGCCCTTAAAACCAGCAAACCGGCCACTACTAGCACTAAAGGCAGGCACGTGCAGGATTTTCAGTTTTTTTTTTTTTAAGGTCTTCATAAATTGATAAGGCTTTCTCTTCAATGTTGAGAAAGCTTTTTCGTTTGATCTTCTATCCACACACTTAGAAGCCACTCTCTCTCAAGTTCGTTCGGCCATGATCTCTCAGATTTGCTAGCACTCAGGCTTGTTCCAGCAATACAGCTTGCTTTAATGTTTTCTGCATTGTGGCTAATGGTGTGTAACATTGCGCAACAGGAATAATCGTATGTTCTTTCATTATATTCAAAATGCTTTATAACATCTAGCTTCTCTTCAAACATTATAGCCTTTCTTTTACGTTCACCACCCACAATTTTACCACGAGGACACTTCTTGCAAACAATTCTTGTTACTTTGTCCTCCCATATTTATAGGTAACACAGCAAAATTTGCAAAAAAGAATTACAGGGTACCACTCAAAAAGCACTAAAACCGCAAAGTACTTGAGTCAACTGAACATGTGATGTCAATGCAGAGACTCTGTTGGCATAAATATTATATTCCTCCACACAGCACGACACCAAGTATTGGAGATGGAATTGTATAACAGCTGACACACGTATGCAGAAGTTCATATTTTACAAACAGCTTTCACCTATACATCAATCACATTACAGCCAACTCGCATTGACAAAACGTGTAATAGCAGAAAGGATTGTACTGTATGCATTTCTGGTCACCCAGTTAAATGAAGGATATTATTAAGCTGGTGATGCCCCTTCCTCTGGGCCAGGATGCCCAGTTTCAAGTCCCACCTCCAGAGGTGCATCATGCCCTCTGTAAACAGGTTGACTAAAAACATCTAGAGCTCCATCCTGATTCCAGCCTCATGCAGTAAAAAGAGGTGAGAAACAGGAAGACAGATTGATGTAATTTTTTTAAAAAGGCTGATGTCAAACAACTAGGTTATAGTCCAAGAGGTTTATTTGAAATCACAAGCTTTCAGGGCACAGGCCTTTGGTCAGACTCCACTTCGACAGCTTGAGATTTCAAATAAATCTGTTGGACTGGTGTTGTGCAACTTCTGACTTTATCCACTCCAGTCCAACACCGGCATTGCTGTGGGTCTGAAGTCACACGTAGGACAAACCAGGTAAGGACAACAGGTATCCTTCCCTAAAAGGAATTAATGAACAAGAGGAGTTCACAGCATAATTAGTGAACCTGGAGCAAGCCATTCCCTGCATGTGTCAGATATTTTGGAGCAGTGTAATTCTGTATATTCATTGATGAAACTACAATAGCATTTTTAAAAATTTTCCATCCTGGGTTGCTCCTTGCTTTCACAGTAGATGTTATGAATTCTGTGCCTGTTTGGTCCAAGTTTAACGTTGACATTGTAAGCATTTAGAATGTCACATCACCTGGGTCCAAAGGAAGCACTAACATAATAAATGACAAGAGCAGGCTCCAGCCCACAAACTGTGCGCAATGCTGTTTTTCGGTCCCGTGGAGACATTGCCCAGACTTTGGCAATGGCATGGGATTAAGGAGGCAATGTTGATAAGCAGTCATGAGGGGACTCAGGCCTACGGCCAAAGAGAGTACACATCTGGGAGCTACCGGAACCATGGCAGAAAATGGTCACAAAGGAACTCAGGCTGCAGGCGACACCAGGAAGGAACCATACACTAGCACAGCTGGTGAGGGAGCAGCCAGCAGGGGAAGTGTTTACTGAAGGAACTCTGACTGTGAGCTGTTGAGTTGCAGGAAATATACTCATTGGCAGGAAAACCAAAATGGCAGGCCAATTTGTGGCAAAAGGGGCCATTTCATGAAGTGTCAGAAAATTGTGCTCCATTTATGGAAAGCTCTCATTTGTTCTTCAAAGCAGCAAAATGGCCAAGGACATGATGCTTTAAGTAGCATTGGAAGCAAGACTTTCACAATTCTAAGGTGTCTGGTACAACCAGAGAAACCCTGGGAGAAGACATAGCAAGGGTTATGCCAAGTGTTAGAAAATTATTTCACACCCAAGCTGCTGACAATAGTGGAATGCTTCCATTGTGGTAAAACAGGTACAGCACGAAGGAGAGTCCATCACCCAATTTGTGATCACTTTAAAGAGGTTAGCAGAACATTGTGAATTCAAAGGTTTCCTCCAAGATGCCTTGTGGGAAGGCATCCAACAGAAGCTACTTAACAAGCAAGGACCTGGATTTCAAGGCAGCTTTTGAAATTACTACCTCAATGGAGTTGGCTACCAGCAAAGGTACCCAGTTGGCTGATGACTCCTGGGTGTATCAAGTAGCAGAAACTCAGCAGAGTGCAGTACCAACTGTAAAATGCTGCTGATGTGGTAAGAGAGTGGCCACAAGGAGTCAATGTGTTGGACTCGAGAAGCCCAGTGAACAGATATACGCAAGTGGGTCATATTGCCTGAAATGGCCAGGTACAACCAAAATAAGAGAAAGAGACAACCCTGAAGCCACAGCATAAGGTACATGCTGCTAGCCAGAGAGTAGACTGGGAGTCAGTTGGGGCTGAAGGAGAAGCAGACAGGCCAGAGTCAGCATAATATCTGTTAAACATCCTATCGGTATGACGTGAAACAGATCGTTTCTGGTTTCTTCTCAAGAGTAGAAGGGAAGACAGTAAAAATGGAAGTGGAAACGAGCGCAGCGGTGTCCTTGATCCCCAAATCAGACTACAGGTAGAAGTTCAGGGCACTACCATTGAAGCCTGCCAAGATTATACTACAGATATACAGGGAACAAGTGGTGCCAGTGAAGGGCAATGTACTGTGGAAGAACAGTGAAAGGACAAGTATGCAGAATTGCCACTTTACGTAGTAAAGGGTGAATACCCTGCATTATTCGGTTACTCCTGGTTACAAAAATTAGACGGTCGAAGTGGGGTGTAGCTAATAGGTTGACAGACTCAAACGTGAGTTTGCAAGAGATACTGGACAAGTGCAAAAGATGGCAGGGAAATGAAAGGCATCTAAGTTAAATTGCAGCTGAAGACAAAGCAATCCTAGGTGTCTGAAAGAATGCCTGATATGCTAGGCCATCCTGCCTGAAGTGGAGGTGAACCTAGGAGCATTGGAATGAGTATCCAGCAGTGAATGAGCTACTCTCATCATTCTGGTGTTAAAAACAGATGGTGCAGCGAGGCCACACTCAACCCAGCCTGGAGTGCAAATCTATACCCGTATTGACTCATAGAAGATCTATTCAGTAGACTGGCGGGAGGAATACATTTTCTAACACGGATCTGTGACAGGCCAACCTACAGATAGAGGTCATGGATAAGTGTGAAGCAACTTACTAGGAGGTGAAGCAAGCCTCAATAAAGTCAAAAAAGTGTTAAATGTTTCATTCCAGTGACCCTTCTTGAGAACTGATGGTAGCTAGAAAAAAAACGTTGGTTTAAATGCAAAAGATAGTGTTTTTTTTTGGGGCAGGGGGGGTGCGGTGGGAGAGGGGAGGGGAAGGGTAAACAATAGGTGGAGAAAGACCCTAAAGACAGAAGAACAGTTGGGCAGACAATGGGGTGAGTAAGTCAGCCAAGGAGAATGAATAACTGCAAATGGATACTATTCGTAGCTAACAATGGGTACAGCAGACCATGTGATAACACAAGGCTTGGTGTGGAGGGGTTGGGGTAAGGACATGGACAACGTGCCTCAAGCCTAAAACTGTTGAACTTGATATTGAGCCCAGAAGGCTGCAAAGTCCCCAGGCAGAAAATGAAACACTGCTCTTCCAGCTTGCATTAGGGTTCACTGGAGCACTGCAGCAAGCCTGAGACAGAAATGTTGACCAGGTAACAGGGTGCTGTGTTGAAGCAGCAGACAACTGGAAGCTAAGGGTCTTTTTTCTGGACAAAACTGGACTGGTTGCCCAGTCTACACTTCCCATTGCCCCAACGTAGGGATGGCCACACTGTGAGCAGCAAATACAGTAGACTGGATTGAGTGAAGTTCAGATAAAGTGCTGCTTCACGTGGACAGTATGTTTGGGGCCTTGGATAGTGAGGAGGGAGGAAGTAACAGGCAGATGTTACACCTTCTGCAGTTGTGTGTATGTGTGTGTGTGCGTGTGTGTGTGGGGGGGGTGGGCAGTGGGAGGTAAAGAGGGGCAGTTGGGAGTGAAGGAGTGTTCCTGTTCAGATTTACCATGTGTTTACCTAGTGTAATATTCTTGGTTCCAAAAGGAAGCACCAACATAAAACAGTCCAATTCCATTTCTGCTCAATGGTAACCCCCAGGATATCGATGGTAGGGAATTCAGTGACGGTAATGGCACTGATAGTTAGATTGTTTGCTGTTGGGAGATAGTCATTGCCCGTTACTTGAGTAACACAATGTCACCATATTGTTGATTTATGAAAACGTAGATGGACGGACAAACAACAGTTGGTAATGGGAACCACACACACACACACACACACACACACTAATAGGAAAAAGCACCAGAATGCAAGTGAGAATATAAATTTCTACAGCAAGTTGAGATGACCTGAAATGCACTGGCTGAAATGGTGGTGGAAGCAGATTCACTGGAAATTTTCAAAAAGCCAATGGGATAAACAATGAGAGAGAAAATATTTGCAAAGCTATGGGCAAAGAGTTTTCCTGCAGAGCCAAAACAGTGCCAAATGACCACCTTTGATGCTGTAACATTCCAAGTTGGAATCAAATGACTTGACTTGTGCCTTGTGAATGGAACTTACCTTCTTACCTATGGACATCTTGGAACATCACCAGAGAAGTGAGAAAGGATTCGGAATGCCTGAACAGTGAAATGAGAGAGGGGATAAAAAAAAAAAGGTGCAAGGTTGCATGCAGCCTTGTTGAGCATACATCTCAGGAGTTTTTAAATATGTTTTTATACACAGTGAAAGGCAGTGTCTTAAAAAATGAAATAAAACCTCATCACAAAAATGGTTCTGATAACTTAGCAAATAGATAGGAATAGCTCACTTAAAGAAGCGTTACACAGCCCATTTAATGTGGAAGGGAGAGTATAAATAGAACAGCAACTCAAGATATTTAAGTATAAGGAATCGGTTAATGTTCATCTTTATTATAGCACCTTGTATTTTATACATTTTTCAGTTTTTTTTTTATAAAACAGGATTTTACAGCACAGGCATTTTAACAACTGGGTTTTTTTTAAAACACATACTTTATCTTAACTTCACTCAATGGCTTAATTGGAGAAAGATTACAAGGAATACACAATAGTAAAATATTAAGAATGCACCCAACTAGTTGTTTTTCAATACACAAGAGTCCAAGCAGGTTTTAGTATTTTAAAAATCCCCATTACAATGCCAAGTTGTCACCATTTACATCAAAACAAGAACAAACCTGTATCAGAACGTACCAACAAAAAAGTAAACATAACTGTTCTATGCAGGATTGTGCTAATGAATTGTGCAGTTGGCCAACAAGATTTTCTCATAGGATTCTCCCTCATTACAGATATACTGAGATGTTGTTTGATCCTCTAGTCCCCTCATTTAGAAAGGTTGGTGGATGGAATTTACATCCAAACAGACACAAAAACCCCTTCTTAGTTGTAGCGCTTCTCCTCTAGGGTTTAACCATGGCAGGAACGTTCAACATGTGCTATCATCGGTGATTGGAGAACAATTAGCAAAATAACACCACAGAACTTAGGGCATCCTGACTGACTTCTTAGGCAATGCAGTATGGAAGGGGAAAATTAAGTTTTTTTAAAAACAAGACTTAGCTGCTGAGAAATTACTGCCCTAAGAACAGCACCATGCAAGTATTTGTAGAACATTCTCCTATTCATCCAGTTCAACTTTCTATAGAGACCTAACAAAAGGCCCTTGTGTTATAGCTGTCAGAACCTGCTGCAGTGAGAGTGGTCTGAGTAGCAGCAATGGCTGCAGGGAGATCCTTTAAGGATTACTTTGGCTATAGTTATGTCAATATATTGGCCTCCCTTTCACGATTCTGTAGTGACATATACTGTTTATAACTGAACTGAAGTTGAGAACATTTGAAAACTAACCCAACCACAACTCCAGTTAGGCCCTCAACAACAATTAACATTAATCCAAAAGACAATTTCCCCCCAAAAACAAATGTAAATTAATGTGGAATTGGACTAAAATACAGGCCATAAACGGAGAGAAATAAGGGACAAGGAATAAGCTTTCTCGATTAACTGCTATTACAAAATTAGAGGTAAAGTGCAGCGATTTAGCCAACTGTACAATGCAGTTTTGGTTAAAAGATTAATGAACTTTGATAAATATTTTCACGCATCACATTCACACATTACACACAACTATATCTTGATTTTGTTCAGTACATCATACAAATACAGTTTAACATGTCAAGGGTCCCAAAATATTAAGAAACCATAGTTAGTTTACAGCTTCGGTGTGGGTGTGTCAAGTGAATTGAAAGCATGTGCACAAGTGCATATTCAGGCAATGAATGAGAACTCAAGTGGCTGGTTATATCTCCGTAATATAACCACTGGTTAGCCTCTGTAGCATATGGACATCTTGGAACATCACTAGAGAAGTGAGAAAGGATTCAGAATGCCTGAACAGTGAAATGAGGGGGGAAAAAAGAAAGAGGTGCAAGGCTGCATGCAGCCTTGTTGAGCATGCATCTCAGGAGTTTTCAAATGTGTTTGTAATGTACAGTGAAAGGCAGTGTCTTAAAAATTGAAAGAAAACCTCATCACAAAAATGGTTCAGATAATACAGCAAATAGATAGGAATAACTCACTTAATGAAGCGTTACACAGGCAGCTTTCTGTACCCACCCCATCTAGCCTGCAGTCTGAACACAAGGTGAGAGACTCCTTTTGGCAGATGGGAATTTACAAAACAAGGTGCAATTGGTCTCATTCTGCAAAAGGAGTCATACGTGTGCATGGGGACGTGTGTCTTTTAAAAAAAAACTGCTGCAGCCCAACGCCTGCTGGCTATCCCACAAAGTTTCCAATTTAAAACTGGATGGAGCTAAGCTCACCACCTCTGCAATTCAGTGCTCTACAACAGGTTTCAGCTCATCTCAGCATCCGAGTAACCTCAAGAGGCCTGGGTGTACACAGTGCAGTTAACAGTCCAAGTGCTTTCTTTTAAAAGAATACACAAGCCTCTTTCTACAGGTGAAGTGTGATAAAAGGAAGACAAACCTGTCACCATATTTTGGCAACACAATTTATACAAAGCTCTTGGCTTCTTGCAAGCAATACTAAACCCCCACCTCAAACAGTTTTTCTGAAAGTGGTGAACAAGGTGTCAAGAACATCCTACAGGTTAGCTTGTGCGACTGAGGAGAGATTTACTAAATAAGTTACAATTTAAAACTGGTGGACTAAGACCACTGCATTGAAAAATCAAGATTCAAAGTGATCTGAATTAGTGTTGTTATAATCTATTTATATCATCTTCAACAGTTGACCTTTTTGGCTTTTGAAGCCGGTGTTCAACTACTTATAAAAGAAGTAAAGGGAAATAAAGGGGAACAAGTACCTAATTTTATTCGATAAGAAACCTCATTGTGCTTTTATTTTAAGTATATAAAAATAACTGGTAGTTCCTTGTTGCTGTAGAGATGATCAGCTTATCTCGTCCTACATCTAAAGAGCCATCTGCATTCAACCTTAATCATTGCAATGACTTGGCAAGCTGCTACCTTCTAATTTTTTAGAACTTTCATATATGACTCAATTACAGATAGTACGTAGCACCTATTTGGACTCGGCAGCTCAACAACCCAAGACGTACATTACAATCATTTCGATCAAAAGCTCAGTATTTAAACCAATGAACTCCCTATTGAGAAACCAACACAAATCCAGCTATGTTGAGGGCCAAGACAAACTATTACTTTTTAAAAGAAATTTGCACACTGGACTCCAGTTTTTACCTGGAACACTTTGGGGCGGGGGGATGCACACAGCATAGGTTTGTCTACTGAAAACTATATACACTACTGAGATTCATTCACAGCAGGTGGATCTGAAAACTTGACGAATGAGCAAAGTTTCATATTCAAAGACTATGTGCAAGTTAACTGGCTAAGGGTTAATTGCTTGCAAGTTATAACCATTTACTTTTAAGATGAGCCTGCACGTACTCCAGTAAGAGAAGGGTCCTGGACGTGTAATGCCAAGAATGCTTAAAATCGAATGAGATCACCTATTTCCTAAGAGATAATCATTTGCTGTGAACTGTATTCAACTCAGTAGTGATTTCTCTCATCTCGGGATGTTATAAAAGTAAAGTTTTTTTATGGTTTAACAGATCAGTGAACATGTTCCAAATGCTTCATTCAAATTGCTAATTTTGAAGAATCATTTTTTGATGCTCACGGGAGTAACATCAACGGTATGAATGGAAGAACTTCTTTAACACCTAGTGTCAGCAACACAAAGCTTCCTGGTCAGGGGTAGCATGGGCCAGGTGGAAAATAAAGCTTTCCCTTGTCTGCTGTAACTACGTGCTTTAGTCCACAATCATTTTCTGCAATTAATTACCTGAAGAGAGAGATGAAAGATTTGCCACACGCACATTATCACCCATTCAGTAGCTCTGCTCCTCTCCATTATTTCATTACTTTGGATTTTCCTATTCCACTCAGCTCTTCCAGGCAAAATTTGAGGATAGATTTGAGCTGTGTATTTGGATGCAAAAGGCATGGAACTGAGCCAGGTCTAATCACAGTTAAAACATGATATTTTAAGCAGAATGAGGAAAACAAATCTACGTTTCACTGGTCTGAGCTGGTTCCACATTCCGAACAAAGTGCTTTTCTGCAAACTTTAGAGCATTTGATGGTCTTCTCCCAAGTTTAAGAGATGCAGATTTGAATTTGCTCATATAGCTCATTTTTAGCATTCACATATAGACAGATATAGAAAATAAAAATCTGACCAAAATCGGCATCATATGGTCTGATATATCAGCCTTTGAAAGCCAACCAAAATTTTCTCCAGACAGAACAATCAGGCCAATACCATTGTTGTTCTTTTCGGACAGTGGCTGGGTTAGGTATGGTTGGTGGTGGTGGTGGTACCGAGGCACAGAGAAGAAAGTTCAGAGAGTCACAGTCTAGATTTAGGTGGGATTAAGATAGCACAAGTGAAACTAACATTAACTTGTGTGAACAGGCAGTCTCCCCCAGTTGGGTCTTGGTTTTGATGGATTAAATGTTTTCTGCAAGGTTAAGTTAAATACTTTGTTACTTGCAAGTGCTCACTATATAGCAGCTCCTTTCTTTTCACTTTTTAAGAAAATTCAAAAATCACATGCATTCCCAGAGTTCTTCACTCCTTCTGTCCAATTTGTTTGCTGCATTCATTGAAACTAAATGGGGTAAGGAGCATTCGTCCAAGTGCAGTCTTTCAGGATACTGTGACTTCTCCAAAAAGATGTTGCAGATTGAGGTTTCTGTCACAGGAAAGTGAAGATAGATGATGCCATGTTAGGGCCCATTACTCCACCTAACTTCTCGCAGTAAAGCAAGTTGGGAATTAAAAATCTAAAATTTAGAATTACTGGGTCAAGTACACAATGTTTCTATTTGCCTTCTGAGCTCCTCCCCAATTTAATAATTGATTTTTCTACCACTTTGTTCTTAAGATTTGTCAATGAAAAGATAATGAAGCTTTTGTTTCAAAAGCAATACTGATTAAAACAACCTAATCAAAGTGCAAAACGCTCATTGGTAAAGAGACATACCTTTCTTACATATCCCAGGTGACGCTGTCCTTGTGATATGCTTAGATCTGAAACAAATCCAGCTACCTCAAGGTTTCTCAGGAAAGAATAATAACCACATTCTATGCTATCACTATTTGATGCTACAGGTTTGGGACAACAGGTCTCAAGAGATTAAGGCCAGTCATCTCCTATATTAAAACATCTTGTCAAACTGTTTCTGCACTAAATCTGTTGCACTGACCTGCAGATTGGGGCTTTCATTCTCACATTTACACCAATATCTGACCCTACGAACCATATCCTCTCAAAACAGAATTAAATACTGTCCAAGACACAGTGAAAGATCAACAATTCATTCGTATTCTACACCAAAACATCAAAACTAAAATGGTCAAAATACTAAATAAGTTGCTACAAGAGTCCATTCTAAGGCAACTAACTTTCCTTGGCAATAATGTTAGTGTTTACATCACTTTCAAGTAGACTGTAGAAGGACGGAGAGCTGAATTTAGAAAGCAATCCTCAGTTCAAAAAAAAACGTACTTGACTAGATGTGCTGTTGTCAAAGTGCAAACTTGCAGGTTGTGTTTTAAGGATGAATTTGATCCCATTGGTGATAATTTCTGGTCACTCAGACCATATTCATTGGTTCTTTTGGCCCAGAATCTCAGATTTAACATTACCAATGTTAAGACCCATATAATACATGACCTGTTGATAATACACAGTTAAAAGCATTCCTCCATCTTTCATTGATATGGAAAGGAAGCACCAAAGGACGAAACTTCAGAAAAATGATGATTTCTATGGAGCAAATCTCACAGGCCCCTTCATGTTGAAACAGGGCTAAACACACTGAAAAAGTAACAAAGTTATACACATCTTTAAAAATAACACAAAAACACATGCATAAAACAGTAGATGAGAAAACAAAATAATCACCAATCAGGGTGTGTGAATAGGTTTGGCCAGAAATAAAAGCCAGAAGACAGAGAATCTTGAGCCCAAATACCACTTTTTCATAAAAATAGGATGGAGTGTTAAACAAGGCTGCTGATTCACCATCTCCTTTGTAAGATCCCTTACCATGACTCACATCACATTGAAACAATCCCAAATTTGCTTATAACCAACCCATGTGCCCACATAACCTGGCATAGGCAACCATTCCAGAACAATCAAATACTGATAAATAAGTTAAAACGGAGCTATGAGTAATGGAACGTACAATAGTGTTTAAATGTTGGAAAGCTCCAGGAGTCTTCAATTCAAATGCATTCCATTCCTTTAATTTCATGGCTAGAGGAGAAGGTCAATATTGTTGTGACCTTTCTCTCCTTCCCAGTCAGGTGCTGCTTCTACTTTAGGATCAGAAGTTAGAGGACAAACATGTGGCTGGTAGCTAAATATAAACATTGACATGTTACTGCAAGGGTTAAATATAAAAATATGAATTTCTTTCACCTTTAGACATGAATGCTTTCCTTGCAGCCTCAGTTCCAAGTTTTCATTCAACTGATTCATGATTACGTGCAGTAGTGATATTGTTCTTTGATATTTTGTTAAAGATTATAATGCAAAAGATCCTAAGGTGAGCTGTTTTAGGGCAATTAAAATAAAAAAGAGGTAGCAAAAATCCTTGTGTAAAACAACATCAAAAACAAGCAATGTCCAGAAACTACTGACCAACACCTTCAAAAAAGGTTTTGGGAAGGAGACAGGCAGGTGCAGAGGAGCAACCGTCTCCATTTTCCATCTCCAATCCAGCATACAGCAGTACAGACAAGGTAAACAGTGAACCTCTGCATTACTTCCCAACAGCTGTGAGTTCCAAGCTAAAAATATCAAATGTAAAAATAGTGCAAATTGGCACTATTTGTGGACAGAGAAATGAGGACAAGTGCTAGTAGTGCATAAACAAATACTACCATGTCTGGTATTGGAAGCTGTTGACACAAAATTAATGGTAAATGGCCCCAATTTTCCACCAAACTTCCTGTTCCTCTTCACCTTCTTCCCTAGCAAAAGAACACTTATCCACTATCTGCAATCCAGGCATCATTTTACTTGGATCAGACTGGAACGCAGAGAACTAGAGAAAAGAGAGGTAATATATACAGTTACATTCCTATCTACACCTTTTAATGATATTCTGTGCTAACTCGGGAGAACCATAGGCAAGGTTTGCTCAAAAATACTGTCTGGAAAAAAGAAGCCCATGAGTTCCTTGCATCATTCCCAACAAGCGGTCCTATTGCAAATCCCTACAAGTCTAAGACATTGGATAAAAACATCTCAAGTTTTGCTTTCTTGCTGCATAGCAGAAGGTAAACAATAATGCTGAACTAGTGTTAATACTTATACAGCGCTCAATGCAAACAACCCTGCTCAATAAACTGAGTTCGTCCTTTGCTTTCTTTTCCTCCCCACTCTGTGGAGAATTCCTGCAAATCCACACTGTCTTCCACAATTTCATCACGTTGAGCCATCTTTGCGCAGCGGCCCAGAATGACTTTTGCAGAGTCTGTCCATGATGCTTTGTAGGATGGGCTGAACTATTCCAAGCAAGGGCCTCTGGGAAGGGTCACCATTCCAGCATGCCTCCATCAGCTGCCAACATTCCTCGTCAAACGTAGGTAGCCGTTCTGGCCGTGCACCTAGAACCAAAGAATCACAAAATTACACCGTATGAAGGAGCCCATTGAGCCCAATGTGCCTGTGTCAACTCTTTGTAAATAGTAGCCAATTAGTCCTACAATCCCTTGAGCCTTCCCCAATTGTCTGTGTATCTATGCCAAATGGACAGCAGTGATTCAAGATGACGGCTCATCACCTTTGAGGGCAACAAATGCAGGCACAACCAGAGATGCCCACAAACCACGAGTGAATGAATAAAACAAATTACAAGTAGTGTTGACTGACCCTCCTGCCAGCAAAAACATTATTAGCCAAGTTGAAAAGATACACCAAGGCAGAAGAGGAGGGGGGAGTAAATGAAATTTGCAAGGGAATGCAGAATGATAGCACTAGGGAATAAAATGATACGTGTGAATGCAGTTTCACAACATCTATGTCCCTCAACGGCTTGGCTGCTGGCATCGGCACACAGTTCTGAACAGGGATGCTTTCTGACGTAGATATAGTTAAAGGAAAGTCATTCATCCATTACTTAAGGATGTGGGACTTATTTTGGTCACAGTAGCAATTTGGTATCATTGTGAGGGACTGACATGACTTGAGTACATTCTGATGGCTGAGTGGATATGCGCTTGGTCTCTTGATAAAAGGTGGTTTAATGCTAGCATGTGTGGAATATAGAGATGAAAGATAGTGTTAATCTCAAAAAATAAGAACCGAGTAATTGTATTGGGATTTTGCAATATAGTTTACCCAAGTACTTTTGTTGATCCACATTAAATAAGCATGTCAAAGGCCTAATTCTGCAGTCATTACAATTGCTGTCTGTGCACTCCAGTATTTAACAAAGACAAAGCAGGAAACCAGTGCAAAACCGTCATTACTCTACTCACTGCACCGAATTACAGTTGTGGGCAATCTGAAATTATTCAATGAAGAGGAATGCCAGCCAGAAAATTAAACTCCCAGCAAACTTTATGCTGAAGCAATACACAAGGCATTTCTCCACAGACTAATGACAGACCCCAAGCCTTCAATTTAACATTTAGAGATAGAGGTACAGATAAGAATCTGTTGTCAGTGACTTCACTCCTGATATCAAGTAGCAATTACTGGCAGAATAAATCAGATGCTCCGGGAAGATAGAAATATGAAAGAAAACTCAATCCCACTTTTATCTCATACACTGTGGTGAAAGTCAAGATAAAGTGCATTTGGAGTCAGCAGAGAAGCACTCCTATGTAGATCGTCGTGGGCGTGAGTTCACAATTATCAGATAGAATAAAAGATCAGATATGGCACTGGGGCCATTGACTCTAGTTTGAATTTTTGGCAATTTTAACCCATAGCCTGGCCTGGGGATGCAATAAAATTGCTGTAAATTAATTTTCTGGCTGGCATTCCTCTGCATCGAATAATTTCAGATTGCCCTCACAACTGTAATTCGACGCAGTGAATAGAGTAACGACGGTTTTGCACTGGTTTCCTGCTTTGTCTTGATTAAATACTGGAGTGCACAGACAGCAATTGTAATAACTGCAGAATTAGGCATTTCACATGCTCATTTAACACAGACCAACAAAGTACTTGGGTAAACTATATTGCAAAATCCCAATACAATTACTTGGTTCTTATTATTTTTGAGATTAACACTACCTTTCATCTCTATATTCCACACATGCTAGCATTAAACCATCTTTTATCAAGAGACCAAGCATATATACACCAAGCCATCAGAATGTACTCGAGTCCTGTCAATCCCTCCCAAGGTCATTCTCCCAAGTCCCAGGTGACAAATCTTTCCCTGACAATTTTATTCAGTGGAATGGAGAGTAGAATGTGGATCGAATAATCCTTTTGTGTATTAGCCAATTTTCTTTATCTCACTACACTTCCCTGATCCAATCTCTAGAATTCTTGTCCGAAATCTCTGCATCTCTCTTTCTTGAAGATGCCCCTTCAAATTTACTTCCAACAAATGTTTAGTTGCCAGTCCACAGGACAACTTCAGCACTGTCAATTTTTAATTGCATTACTCTCCCATGAAGTCCATGAGCAAAAGTTAGCAAAGTTTAAAAAGAACCAATTTACATGCAAACCTCTTGAGAGAAACTCCAAAATATTTCACGGAGAAGTATAATACCAAATACCTTTCTTCACATTGTTCCACAGCTGATCCTTGCTTGAACATTTTTCGAATGCCTCTGGGAGTTTAATCGTGCCAGTGCAGAGATACCAGAAAAGGATTCCAAATGCATACACATCCACAGAATTGTCATACTTGCCTAAAGGTTTGTGGGGTTTGGGAATGGTGAAAAGGATGGAAAAAACAATATAACCAACAAAACTTTTAATGTTTGAGAATATGCTGTGTAAGTGCCTTGAGGAGGGATATATTCCAGTCATAAATTCAAGTCCACACATAATACCAGTTTACTCCTCCTCCCCCTCCCTCCACACACGATCTCAAAATGAAAACAGTGATTTGTAACACCACAAAAAAAGGCCTCTGATTTCTCTTGACTAGTTCTCAGTGGGTAGTATTCAGAGAGTGTCAACAGCAGGGTGACTATGGACTGTCTTGTACCTTTGCTTCATATCAAGACTACTGTAAGATGAGGATATCAAGAGATATGAAGAAAAGGCACGTGATGAATTGAAGTATAGACCAGTGATGTAAATGAAAGGTGGAAAGTGCTGGAGGGATTGAATGGTCTACTCCTGTTCTTTTAGGAAGAACAGTATCAAGAGAAGTGACAGACAGACAATATTGGATCCCTCTGAGCCAAATTAATTCCAGTTACACTGAAATAGCTACAAACAAGATGATGCATACGTATGTTTGAAGCCAGCTCGGTCTGGTCTCGAGTTGAACTGATGGCCAAGTGTCAGAAGCAACACCCGTTCAACTTACAGTTGGCACACTGACACTGCTTGCTTGAAGTAATTTGATACTTCCAGTGGCACTACTTCAGTGTTGTTTACAATACAAACAGTGCACAGTGAACACCGAGTCTAAATCAACGATATCAAAATTAGAACCCCAATCAAAACAGACTGAATTACAGATCGGTCAGATCCATGCTATCAAGGGTATACTAAAACATTGATCATTAGTCTGATTGCTCAGCATAACTGCTTTAAAAAAGTACTAGTTAGGTGCCACTGTATACTTTTCCTGATCTATTGTCTTTGAGAATCTTAAATTTTAATGCCTTTAAGTGCCAGGTCCAAAGAACAGCAAGGGGGGGAAAAAAATAAAGCTTTCATACTAATACAGGAGAAGAAGTCAGAAATAATCCTTAAATCAATCAGCACTAGAAAAATCATGAAAGACTTTTTCCATGTGTAGATTTTTCAGTCAAAACAGGGAATCAGAGACATGCCAAATTCTCTCACCCTCCATTGATACACACTAGATAATGACTGAGATGGAAACACCATTTCATTTCAACTTTCTCAGATGTGAGACAAAGACCCCAAACAGCCATATTTGCCAAGCTACTGGAACAGTACTGAAGCCAAAAACTTCAAGGCAGATACTAACCAATCAGCTAGCACAGCCTACACTGCTAACCAAACACAACTTCAGCTTAGCAAAGCGGTCTGGAAACCTCATCCAAGCAATCAAATAACATACCTGAAAACAGCTCAGGTGCCATGTGTATAGGGGTTCCCACGATGCTCCCAGACATCATAGCTTCAGGTTTGCAGAATCCTAGGTCAGTGATTTTGGCTCGATTCTGCTTGTCCAACTATGGATCACAAAATAAGAAATACAAACAAAAAACATTGAAATGCAAACCCTTCATTACCTGAGAAAACGAGGAAGGAGAAGGGTGGGTCATCAGACCTGAAATGTTAACTCTGATTTCTCTTCATAGATGTAGCCAGACCTGCTGAGCTTTTGAGTAATTTCTGTTTTTGTTTCTCAAAACTAGGAGAAGATTCAATTCACCTGAAGTTAAAAAAAGACAACTGTTTCTGATGTGGTGCTTACCATATTGCCCAGGAACGGTATTCAAACAGCAATACAGCTCACTGGACATTCCAAGTGAACAATTTTCCCTGAACATTGAAAGACAAACATCCGAGTATCCAACATCATGGGACCTTCCTGGCCCAGTGCACCTCTGATAGTGCTTTCAGGAACAGTTCAGGCAGCTTTTTGTTAATTTCACTCATGGTTAACTTCTATGTTGTTGATTGATTGATAACTGATTATTGTCATGTGTACCGAAGTACAGTGAAAAGCTTTGTTTACTGTGACCAGCCTGTACTGCTTGTAAGCAATGATGTACAGATGAGAGGTGGTAAAAAGACTTAGAGGCATTCAGGTTACATTGCACAGGGCATGTGCTGGATGAGATCAACATTATTGGAGGCTAGAGTCCATTCAATAAGTCTATTGATGGTCAGGAAGCAGCTGTTCCTAAGCCTGCTGGTTTGAGTGTTCAGACGTCTTATCTTCCGCCTGACGGAAGAGGTTGTAGGAGATCATTACTGGGGTGCGATGGGTTTTTGATGATGTTGGCAACCTTTCCGCAGCAGCAAGCCATGCAAATAGTGTCCACGATGGAAGGTTGGCTCCCGTGATGGTCTTGGTTGTGCACACAACTTTCTGTAGTTTCTTATAGTCCTGGGCAGAACAGTTGCTGTACTAGGCCATCATACACCTGGTGCATCTGTAGAAGTTGGTGAGGGTCCTTACGGTCATGCCAAATTTCTTGAGCTAACGAGGGAAGAAGCATTGTTGTGTCATCTTAAACGGTCGCAACTACGTGGAAAGTCCAGGACAGATCGTCGGTTATCACCACTCCAAGGAACTTGGTGTTCTCCACCCTCTCAACCTCCACTTTGTTGATGTAGATGGGGGCATATCCTTCTCCTTTCTTTCTGTTTTGCCGATATTGAGAGGGGGATTTTTTTCATTGCCCCACGTCACCAAGCCCTCCATCTCTCTTCTATATTTTGGCTCATTGTTAGATATCCATCTTACTACGGTGGTGTTGTCAGGGAACTTGTAGATGGCGTTCGTTTGGAATTTGGCAAGTCATTAGTATACAGGATGTACAGTAGAGGGCTGAGAATGCATCCTTGGGTGATCCAGTGTTGTGTTATTGTAGAGGAGATGCAGTTACCTATCTTCATCGATTGCTTTGTGCGTCAGAAAGCAAGGATCCAGTTGCGGAGGGCGGAGCCCAGACCAAGGTTAGGGAGTTTTGAGATCAGTCTGGAGGGAATAATGACATTGAAGACGGAACTATAGTCAATGAGCAGGAATCTGACATAGGTGTTCTTGTTGCCCAGATGTTCTAGCAATGAGTGCAGGGCTAGGGATATGGCATCCATTATGGACCTGTTACATTGGTAAGCAAATAATTGTAGGGGATTGAGGCAGGCTGCGAGACTAGGGTTGATGTGGGCAACGACCAGCCTCTTGAAGCACTTGGTGACTATGGAGGTCAGTGCTACTGTGCAGTAGTCATTAAGGCACATTGCACGTGCTTTCTTAGGTACAGGGATGACGGTGTCTTTTTGAAGCAGGTGGGAACTTCAGCTTGTAGGAGGGAGAGGCTGAAGATACCGTCCGGGCCTGTGACTTTCCTTGGTTAACTCCCAGGAAAATTGATCCGACATCTGCAGTGGCGACCAATGGAACAAGTGTGTTCGGGGCTGTTGGGGCAGGCGTCACTGTGCTGCTGGTATTCTGCTCAAACCAAGCACAGAAAGTACCGAATGCATCAGGGAAGGATGTGTCTTCGTCTGCTTCATTTTGTATTCTGTAATGTTATTTAGTCCTCACCATAGACGGTGGAATCTGTTTAGTAGGTTTGGGACTCTAACTTGGTCCAGTACTGCCTCTTGGCATTCCTGATGGATTTGTGCAGGTCATTTCTGGATTTCCTGTATTGGTCTGGGTCATCCAACTTGCATGCTGCATGTCTGGTCTTCAGTAGGGAGTGGATTTCCTGGTTCATCCAAGATGTACGGTTGGGGAACACTTTGACTGACTTTTTCGGTAAGCAGTCCTCCACGCATTTGCTAATGACATCCGTGATGGTAGTGGCTTACTTGTCTAGGTTTTCCACTGAGTACTTGAACACAGCCCAGTCCATCGATTCCACGCAATCCCAGAGACAGAGACATTCTTCCACAGCCTTGGACCAGCATTGTACTTCCTTTTGAGAAGGATCCTCCCATTTCAGCTTCTGCTTGTAAGCTGCGAGGAGGAACACAGTGTTGTGATCTGATTTTCCGAAGTGTGGGCAGGGGATGGAGCGGTAGGTGTCTTTGATGATTGTGTCGCAGTGGTCCAGAACGTTCAGTCCCCTGCTGGAACAGGAGATGTGTTGGTGGTACTTTGGCAGCACCTCGAGGATGGCCACAATGAATAGGGCCTTGGGAAATTCCGTCTCTAGAGTGTTTGTGGCGATGTAAATCACATCTATGACATTCTTCACATGCACATTGGGTGGAAGGTAGACTGCTGTCAGGATGGTAGAGGTGAGCTCTCACAACAGTTGGTACAGACAGCATTATACAATGTCAATAAAGAAAAATATCAAAGGTCTGTGTTGAATGCGAAATTTGCCTTGATGAAGAAAAAGTACGCCAACTCGATGGGCCAAATGACCTCTTTCTACTGTAACAGTCTATGAGTCAAGGAACATTGTGCATTGGGTGGGTGGGTGGTGGGGGTTTGGGGGGGGGGGGGGGGGGGGGGGGGGGGGGGGGGGGG
>NC_063356.1:7184075-7195301 GCF_021869965.1 Rhincodon typus | reverse complement strand
AAGGGTTCAGAAAATATTTGCAAGGATGTCTCCGAGCTGGAGGGTTTGAGCTATAGGAAAAGGCTGAATAGGCTGGGACTAGTTTCACTGGAGTGTCAGAGGTCAAGTGGTGATCTTATAGAGGTTTATAAAATCATGAGGCACATGCATAAGGTAAATAAACAAGGTTCCCCCCCTCCACCCAACCCCAGGGTAGGGGAGTCCAAAGACAGAGGGCATAGGTTTAAGGTGAAAGACTTAAAAAGGGACCCAAGGGGCAACTTCTTCACACAAAGCGTGTATGGAATGAGCTGCCATAGGAAGTGGTGGGGCAAGGCATCTGGATGGGTACATGAATAGGAAGGGTTTAAGAGGGATATGGGCCAAATGTTGGCAAATGGGAACGGGATTAAGTTAGGGTATCTGGTCGGCATGGATGAGTTGGACTGAATGGTCTGTTTCTGTGCTGTACAGCTATGACAGACTTGCATTTTTGTGGCTCCTGTCCAGGCTTCAGGACACCCAAACGCACTTCATAGCTGCAGTGTGGCTCGTTGCCAGCAAGGTCTGTTGTACTGAACTTTTATTTCTGCAATGCTGGACATTTTATTTCTCTATTGTCTAAGATCTTGTAATTAAAGAAGCTGTGCCTAGGTATTTTTGTCTAAGTTGGCACGGTGATTGGTGATATATGAACTTTTCACTCTCATTACGTATGTGACAATAAAGGCTAGTCTATTCATCCAAGGATTTATTTCTGAAACAGTCACTGCTCAGCACATAGAGTCTGTGCTCTCTGCCATGAGAAAAATTAGTTAGACCTCTCCTTCCCCATATCCATTCCTTCAAGTATCTATTCAATTCACTTTTGAAGGCTACAATTGAACATTTACCACCCCATCAGGCAGTCAATTCCAAATTCGAAACATTCCTTGCATAAAACAAAACACTTTTCCCTCAAGTCCGATCTGACCCTTTCGCCAATCACTTCAAGTCTACGCTCTCTGCTAAACAACCAGCCATTAACCATTTCTCTCCGCTCACATTAAACGTTGCATGTTGAACAAGTCAGTTTAGATTTCTTCACTCCAAAGCGGACACATTTTACTGCAATCCCTGAAACTGCCAGTAAATTTATTTTGTTACTTGGAGAGCCTACACAATCTTCATAAACAGCAGTGTCCAGAATTAGAGAATACACCGGCTATGGCCAAACTACTGAGAGTACTACACAGATTCAGAACAGCCTGGCTTTTGTGCACTTTGCCTTTATTTATAAAACTCAGGATATGAGAGACTAAAATCACTGACTATTTTTGTCACAATAAAAGGTACATCAACATCGGCTGACTTATTCTCAAAACAAAACAATGAAATGTAATTCGAGGGCTGTATATCTCTTCTCCAGTCAAAGAAGCAAATGCTGGAGATCTGGAACAGAAACAAAGTGCTGGAAGAGACCAACAGAGCTGGCAGTATCAATGGAGAGAAACGTCATTAATGCTTGAGGTCCAATATGACCTTTTTTACAATTGATTGGGGCTGGAAAATGATAATTCTTATGCTGTTGACAAAGGGGGAAGAGGAACAAATGGAACAGATCGGGGTGGTGCCCAGAACAAAAGGCAAATGGAATACTAATTTTTTTTTTAAAAATAAGCTTGACACACAAAGAAATTATTAATAAGAGGCTTGATTTGTCAGCTAAATATACGTAACTTCTGTTCCAATTGAAGATCAATACTGAAGAACCAGCTTAAAATATGTTACAAGGAAAGGTTGTGGCAAAGAAACTGGATCAATTAGATGTCAAAACTTAAATCATAGAAGATGGATATTGTGATAACAAATGTCAAGTTCATTCACAAAAGGTGGATGTTTGCTACCTTTTATGTAATAATTGTGAAAATCAGTTATGGCTAACATTGTTCAAAATTGGAGAGATGCAGATAATCAGAGTTCATGCCCAAATCAATCTCAAGATCTACACAAGATACCATGGATAACAAAAACAGAAGTGACTGGAAAAGCTCAGCAGGTCTGGCAGCATGTGAAAAAAAAAATCAGAGTTAACGTTTTGGGTACGGTGACCCTTCCTCAGAATAATCCTGTAGTGTTCCTGACCTCAAAGTTGCCTCTCCTGAGAAGTCATTCTCCTACTGCCTGCACTAGCCATTCCTGCAAAACCTATCAGGATACCGAGTGCAGTCCACTAGAAGTTAAATGCCTTTACACAAGAGTCGAGGCATACATTTCCGAGATAGAATTTTATTTCAACCAAACACACAACATAAAACACATCCACCTTCTGACACAGAGACAGGCACGCTACCACTGTGCACAAGCCCTCAACATTTCAATATGCTTTTGCAAAGCTTAACCAAATTGAACTGAACCAAATGAATAAAACAGTGCCTTCTGGGGCCCTGTAAAAATAATTCATTGTATTCAAAATGTGTAATAGCTCACAACACTCGTTTGCCTCGTTACCTTAACTCTTTAGGTATTTAGCTGCAGATTAAAGAGAATTAACTATGACATTAAGTACCATGTGTCTACATGGTCTGATACAGATTAATTTCCTGAATCATTTCAAATAGAAGGCAACACAGAACCAGCTAGTTTCATTGGATTCAAAACAAGCAATTCAGGATAAAACAGAAACAAAAAAAAGAATGCAGCTATATTCACCTGTCTAGAGGGTGAGGTGAAACTATGCCCCTAAATCAGCTGAAAAATTGTAAGAACAAAGATAGGCAGAAACCCAATTTACAAATCTGCCTTGTTAACAAAGTAGGTAGAAATTAGAACTGTTTCATATGTAACAAATTCAGATAAATGGGATTAACAAACACCTCACCATTTGTGATGCTGTAAAGATAAAGTTAAGGCTTTGTGCCAACTGCTCATGTTCACAGATAGATTATAGACTGCATAAACAGGTGTGTCATAAAGTAAATGTTACATCCACAACAGCTAATGAGCCTAGATTTAATCATTAACCTTGAAACTGACTAAATCATAATTGGACAATAGCATTTCTAGCTATGAAATTATTACCTTAATTCCAAAAAGATGGAAAATTACAAGGCTACCAGATTAATAATACCAGGTTAGTTGTCGAGTACAAGCTTAAAAACTTATTTAGTCCAATAATTATTTTTCAGAAGAGCCAAAAGAGGGTTTCTTAAGGTTTTGGAGTAGATTTGTAGCTTGGGTTGTGGATGTTGTGGTCGGTTGGCTCACCGAGCTGGTTTGTTGCTCTGCAGACGTTTCATTACCCTGCTGGGTAACATCGTCAGTGCAGCCTCCGATGAAGCACTGTGGTGTTTTCTCACCTGGGATTTAAACTCTAGTGTCTGTTGAGCTGGATTACCTCACTTCTGGTTTGCCCTCGCAATGGAGTGTATACGGGGTCGAGCTCCACGTGTTTGTTTATGGCTTTCTTCATGGGAGTACCAGGCTTCTACAAATTCCCGTGCTTGTCTCGGCTTTGCCTGTCCCAGGATTTTGGTGTTGTCCCAGTCAAATTGGTGGTTCTCCTTATCCATGGAGATAGAGATGAGTGAGTATTGGTCATTTTTTTTGTAGTCAATTGATGTTCGTGTACCCTTGTTGTTAACTTCCTTCCTGTTTGTCACAGTCTCTGCAGGAAATCTTGTACATGACATTGATCCTGTCCATAGTGGGTAGTGGGTCATGGGTCTTTGGTTCAGGTGAGCAGTTGGTGTCGGGTTGATGTGAGTTTGTGTGCTACTCTGATGTCCAGTGGCCGTAGGAGTCTAGTGGTCAGTTCAGATGTGTTCCTGATGCAAGGTAGTGTGATGAGTGTGTCGGGGCGTGTAGTGTCTTCCTGGTGTCGTTCGTGCAATAGGCATCTTCTGACCCAGTTTTTCGGGTATCCATTGTTTTTGAATACCTGGAAGAGTTCTACCATGGCATCTAGGAATGGGAGCTGTTTGTTCTTCTCCACTTCTCTGGTGAATCGGATTCCGGTGAGGATGTGGTTTATGAGATCATGTGTCTCCTCTGGTTTGGTCCGGATGACGACGACGATAATGAAGGTGTCGTCTATGTAGCGTATCCATAGTTTTAGTTGGAAAAAGAGGATTTCACATCATTAAAATCAGCACATGAACATTCATAGAGAAATATACCTTCTCTGAGCAGAGAAGGTTTGCTAGTATTCAAAACCAAACTGGCCGAAGACAGTAACTAAGGAGAAACTGGTTTCACTGGCAGTTACGATTTACTCAGTTTCAAGGTTAGCAAGAACCAGAGGAAACAGATTTATTTCACGCACATCATTGTAGTCTGGAAATATGCAGACAAAAATGACAAACAAATTCAAAGCGGACTTTCACAAAAGGGAATCAAAATGTACACTTGAAAAGACAGTATTTTCAGAGCTTTGGGGAAAGGCAAAGAAAATAGACCTCCTAAGAGTGCATAGCTCTTCCAAAAAGAACGGCACCAATACAATGGGCAGCATAGTCTCCATCTGTACAAAGTAAGTCTACAGATAAATTTCACTAGCATTGAAATCAAACCAAAGTCATCCCTTTCAGTAGCAGTAGAAAGCAAACACCCTAGTCTATTAGATCAGCCTCACTTCAAGACTGTATATTGGCGCAAGAGATGAAAAATTGGAAGGAAAAAAGTTTAAATAATCTCGAACAAAATGATCTGTTCTTATTCCAATAGGCATGTTAAAAAACAACACAAGCCTATTATGCATTGTGCGAATTTTGAGATCTTACCAAGACATTTTTCAACTTGATGTCTCGATGTACAAGTCCTTGGCGGTGGAGAAATCGGATACCTTCCACAACATCAAGAGCAATCTGCAAACGTACTTCAAGCTTCAGACCAACCTAGAGAATAGAAACAGTGTGTGTATGAGAGATTCAGGTAGTCATTGCAACATCATGGTTTAGAATTCTACCTCTGCACTTGTGAACTGGAATAAAACGCTTATAGAACCAGGACAGGGGTGACTTTTTAGGAAGATTTAAGTTAGTTTATGTTTATGTTTGAGACAATAAGCAAAATGAACATGTAAACAAATGCAAGGTCCAAATCTAGGTTCTTGTGTCTGTTCAGAAGATTATTAAAATCTAGGAAATCTAAAATGCTGGATATCTGTAACTCTGAGGTCGCATGGGTGTACAATCCCATTTTAAGATAATGGGAAAAAAAAAAGAGCGCTGGCATGAGATCTCTTATAACGACTACCTCAAGTTACTTTTCTCTCCAAAATGTGCTCGGCAATCAGTTGATCAAGGATTCAAGTTAAATGCAGCAAAGAATCCAGCTCATAACTGGAACAAAAACAAACTTAAATCTCACAAGGAGTTTGTTCTGAAACTTTGAGGTTCTGTCTCAATACAAATTACATACAAATTAATTACTTATTGATTTACAAATAGACAAATAAAGCTGCCATTTTGCAGATACAAAACAACCAGTTAAATCTGTTTTAGTGGGATTTACATATATAAACAAAATAGACGGAGATAACTGGAAAACATCTGCTGCTATTCGTTGATAGTTTACATGGTTATACAACAGATGCCCAGGTAATTCCATGGCAAGCAATTGGAGACTTGGGATGAAAGCTAGGGGTTGGATTTTACAAACATGACAAAGTCATGCAGATTGCCATTTCTTTTAAAAGGCGGCAGCTCCGGATTTCTCAGGGGACTTTCCACCCAGGCCTCCACAGATGAGGATCCATACTCCATTCTGACTGTTACTGGGTTGCGCAAATTGTCGAAGGGTACAGTCTTTCGAGGGATATGAAGCAAAGTCTGGCAAATAAGGTGGAGGTGCAGGCCATTCACAGTTTAATTGACTGAACTAAGTTGGAACAGTTGAATGGCCTACTCCTGGACAGAGCTAGAGTCCACACATGGAATAGCAGTCAGCTTCCTGTTTGCCTACCTTCAGTCCAGCATAAAGGTCTCGGTGTAACCTCTCCATGATCAACAGGACAGCAATACTGGATCCACCTCCATAACTGTAGTCTATTACTGACCCATGAAGATCAGCCAGTCGCTCATGTCTGGGTAAAGATCTATTGGAGAGAAAAAAAACATGACTTTTTAATTTTAGAAATGCACCATACTTGGCTGTTCCCATATTTGGCTGAATTTCCAATGACAGCTAATATAGTTTACTTACCATCCACTCACCTGTATTGAATTTAGGAACAGTAACTTAATAAAGTCCTATTTATTGTGATTTTATAAAGCAGAGGCTAGTGTGGATTTCAAACCGGAGGATGTATGCTCAGAGCGAATAGTTCCTTTAAACTTAAAATCAAATTGCCAAACCTGGGGTTTTCTATCCATGATCAACCATTCAACTATACCCAGGCTTCCAAATCTCAACCTTCCTTCTTGCCCCTAACCCTTTATGGGGCAACTTTTTTCATACTTACTCAACTTTAAACAAAGCTACACTGGAATAGTTCGTTTTTAAATCAAGATCCATCACACTACTAATGCTCCGAGTAGATTTGTAGCTTGGGTTGTGGATGCTGTGGTTGGTTCGCTCGCCAAGCTGGTTCATTAGTTAGCAGATGTTTCGTTATCCAGCAGGGTAATATCAGATAAGGAGAACCACCAGTTCGATTGGGACAACACTAGGATTCTAGGACAGGCCAAACAAAGACAAGCACGGGAATTCCTAGAGGCCTGGTTCTCCACTAAGAAGGCCATCAATAAACACAGACCCTATATATACACACTGCGAAGGAAAACCGGAAATGAGGTAACCAGATCCAACGGACCCCAGAGTTTAAATACCACGTGGGAAAACACAACAGCACTTCATCAGAGGCTGCACTGATGATGTTACCCAGCAGGGTAATGAAACGTCTGCGGAACAACAAACCAGCTCGGCGAGCCAACCAACCACAGCATCCATCACACCAGGACTGGGTGGGAATGAGCTTAAATTCAGAAGAAGCTGAATTTAAAATTGGAGATGCAACACCAAAAATTCTAAGAAAACAAAAAAATGTAGCAGGACAAGTCATGACCTGTATCAAAACAGTTAACACCAGATAAGGAATCAAACTGCACCTTTCTGATCAATATGGATTAAAAGAAGGTAGTACGTAACTACACGCATGACCATAAGACTCTAAGAAACAGGAACAGGCCATTAAGATCCTCAAGCCTGTTCCTATAGTCAACAGATCATGGCTGATCCAACATTCGTCACGTATACTTTCCTGTGTTTTCTTTGTAACCTTGGATTCCCCTACTGATCAAGGGTTTCTCTCAGCCTTAAACTGACGTAAGGACTTGGCCTCTACAGCTCTCCGTGGCAAGTAGTCCCAAAGATACTCAACCCTCAGGAGAAATTCTTCCTTATGAAACTTAAATTGGTAATGCTTGAAACTGAGGACACGACCAGACGGAGTCCTCGAAACAAGACTGCAGACTTTGGCGTCGTGCTCCAGGATGCAAAACTCTGCACAAACCCTACCTAGTGTAGTGGAATTCGAGTGCCAGGTCGTTCCAATGCTTGTCATCTGGAGGCACGACTGACTTCAGTGCACAGGGCGAGTGACCAGCCCAACTGTCGCACATGTACACAACTCCATACTGGCCACGGCCCAGCTCACGCCCTAATTTAGGTTTACCTGTGTTAGAGAGACAAACACCATTACAGCACTGTATTCAGTGTGGGCGCAGCACCAAAGGATGGACATATTGGCCCTTTAGCACAGATTCAACTGATGATATCAGGGCTAGAAGAGTTAAATTACGGCTGCTTGCATAGACTAGGCCTGTATTCCCTCAAGAGTCAAAACTAAGACAAATGAATTCTTGAGGTGGGAATAATAAAAGGGAAGATGGAATCAACATAACATTCAACCATGATCTAACTCAATAAACTCATAGGGTTGAATGACCTACCTTTACTCCTATTACAGAAAAATCACATTTAACCTGGTGATAGAAGTAGGTGCATTAGATTGAGTACACGGTCATTGCTAGCAAATGCATTAAACAAGTCAACCCCCAAAAGTTTAAAGAAAAGATAAATGCAAACGAATAATAACCTTACCATGCAACAACAAATCCCGAAGAGAACGACTTTCCAATGAAAGACGAGCTAAGCGTGGTGCATGGTCTTTGCGTACTTTTAGCCACAGATCTTCAGTTTTCTCAAGCCTTCCTGAAAGTCCTGTTTCAAGCTGTGGAGAACAATGAAGAAAATCAAATTACTTCATGAATTGAAGGGGAAGCTGATGTGTTGAAAGTAAAAATAGATAATAATTAGTGAGACAACTAATATGATGTTTTAGTGAGGGCATAAACATAGAAGACATAAGCAGGAATAGGCCATTCGACCCCCTCGAGCCTGCTGCACCATTCAACATGATCACGGCTGATCAGCAAGTTCCATACCCTAATCCTTTCACCCCCGCCCCCCCATGCCCTTTGATCTCTTCAGCAATAAGGGCTATAATTACCTCCTCCTTAAAAACACCATGTTTTAATCATCATGTTTTTAAACAAAGGAGGGTAGAGAGCAATGTACATAGTTTCATATGAAGCACTAATACTGGCACGAACTAACAGGACTGAATGGCCTGCCACAGTTCTGTACAACGTACTTGAGTGGCTCCTTCAGTTGACAGGTTTGCTTTTTAACTGGTTAAGAAACGGGGCAAGAATTTTCACCTTAACCTGACAGTTGAATGAATGAAAGAGAGAGTTTGTGCAACAAGTCCCAAAGTATTTCTCACTGTTAACTACTCCTGAGCACAAATATTTAGCACAGCATTTTACACACAGCAAGAACCCACAAGCAGTAGTGAGCTAAAGACTTGGTGAAAGACTTGGTTGAGGCGGAAGCTCGGTCAGTGTATTCAACATCCTGTACATGAGAAGTGTCCTTCAATTAAAGACTGAAAAAGCTGAAGTTATTGTTGCTCATCTTCACACCAGAAGTTGATTCCCGAACTACCAAGTCCATCCACCCTCCAATAAAAGTATACCTACTCAACATCGGTGCCACATTTGCCTGCAACATGAATTCCGAGCCTTATTGTTACCAAATGTTTATTTCTACCCTCAATGTTGTCAGACTTTGTCTCAACTCATTGGAAGCTGAAACCTTCACCTGTCTTTGTCAGCCCTGGAACTGACTGCTCCAATGCAATCCTGGTTGGTCCCTACCATTCTACTCTTGTGATTAGAGGGCATTTATAACTTGGATGCCAACATCTCATTTTGCATTGAGTCTAGCTCCTCTACCACCCATGTGCTTAGTGACTTATTGGTTCCTGATCAAGCAACATATTTATTCCAAAGTTTTCACATTCCTCAGCAGTCTTGTCCCTCCATACCTCTCATCTCCCCTTGCTCCACAACCCTCAGATATTAGTGGCCATGTAATTCTGGCCTCCTCAGTGCCACTTAAACTGCTCAACCATTGACAGCTGTGTAATACAGAACCTGTGGAATTTCTTCCCTCCATGTATTTGCCTCATTTTTCCTTCTTAAAGGCATGACCTAACAACTAACTCTTCAATCAAACATTTCACCATCTGTCCCAGTAGCTCATGTGGCTCAGTCATATCTTGCTTTAAAGTGTTTCTATGAAAGACATTGTGATGTTTTACTGTTAAAAACACTACAAATACAAGTAGTTGTCATAAAGGAAGGCAGATTGACACACCTTTAATACCTCAGGTTACTACCAGGTGTTTGCAATAACTTCAGTTGCAGGTAACAACAGCCAATTTATGGTCAACAAGTTCCAGCACTGTAATGGTGACAAATAATCTGAATTTCTTTTTTTAAATAATATTGGTTGAAAAATAAACATAGGCCAAGTCACAAGGAGAAGTTCCCCTATTTTTCTCTGGAGTTGTGCCTTGAAATCTTTAGTGTCCAGAGAAGATATAGTTTTAACTATTTATTCCAAAAGGCTGACAAATGCAACAATGAAAGAACTGAATGTCACCAAGATTGTGTCTCTCAGTCTCTGAAGTGGAATGAAAGCCTACCAACTTTTGATTCAGATGAAATCAGACATGTCACAAGAGCTTAGACAAGAGATTCCTTTCAATCAACAGTACAGTCTGATATTGGCTTTGGATCAAAATCCTGGTTGGGAAGCAAATTGGGACTGTTAACCATGCCCCAAGTACAAGTGCTGTGGAACAAATGTTTTTCAAGAACTTCAGTATATTATGTTAACATGAACAAACCTGTCGTAGAGAGGCAGCAAAAGCTTCGTGTGAGCTGTTGAGCCGGGTGCGGAACTGACTACATATGCTCTTGGCGAGTTTAGATGCACAGAGACTCTCAATGGCATCCTGTGCAATTTTCCTTTTCCATTCAATCGTCACAGCTGGGGGATGTACCCAAGGCATCCTATGAATAATCTAGTGGAAAGAGACATAAAAGAAAAGAAAAGAAATGAATTTCATTACTTTCTAACAAAGAACCTCAAAAGTTTCAGTACAGAGTAACCAATACATCAACAATATTTACAAATATTGTATAGCTTCACTCGTTACAATTTTTCTCTGTAAGGTGCAAACTCCTGCTGCAATGCAACTCTATGGTCTCGAGCAACCTTCCTCAATTATTTCATCCAAGGTGCAGTCTTCACGATGTGCTTACAGAGAACAGTGATGTGGTCATTCTCACGTACACTTCCAACATGGGACACTGGACTGCATTCAGGATTGGAAACCTTGTTGGCTGAACTTGCTCGTCCCTTGCTGACATCCAAAAGCTCAATATGCACCAGGAAGGAATAGACCTCTTCTGGGGTGTAGAACATACATCCACTAGGTTATTAGGTAAACCATTGCTGATAAATTGACCAAATGGCGATTGACCTCAATGCAACTGGAATTACATGAAATGCAGCAATTATACACCAAACAGAAAACAAACTGTTCATTGATAATTAGACTCCTGACAGGTACTTCAGAATTGCTGAAATATCCTTCCTGTCCATTCTTCAACCCCTCCCCCCCAACTCCCCCATTCCCAATCCATTTGTTTGATAGATCAGTACATCACCCCTTCCTAATCTTCAATGAGCACCATTCTATATTCAGCCAGATGTACACAAAGTACCTCGGAACAATACGGGAGATAGTAGGAACTGCAGATGCTGGAGAATCCAAGACAACAAGGTGCAGGGCTGGATGAACACAGCAGGCCAAGCAGCATCATAGGAGCAGAGAGGCTGACGTTTCGGGCC
>NC_063356.1:7166922-7179075 GCF_021869965.1 Rhincodon typus | reverse complement strand
TCTCTCCCTATTTATTTCAAAACCCCCTTCCCCTCCCCCTTTTCTGATGAAGGGTCTAGGCCCGAAACGTCAGCCTCTCTGCTCCTATGATGCTGCTTGGCCTGCTGTGTTCATCCAGCCCTGCACCTTGTTGTCTTGGAACAATATGGCTCCAGCTTGTAGATTTTCTTGTCCATGAATACAGGCCGTCATTTGCCATCATTACAATGTACAACAGAAACCAATTCCACAGGAATCCTCAGTGTAAACCTGCAGTACATTCCTTAGCACAATCCAACACTAAATGAGAGAAAGAGATTCACTTTTGCAAACTTTACAGATGATCCTGGGATCCTCTTGAAACTCACTCATTTAGGACAGTAATGCTTGCTTGCCAACCAAAGACCAAAATATTGTAAAATATTTAGCGCACACACCCTGAGAAAGGGTTCTTTTGATAAATAAACATCACGTGTTGATGAAAAACAGACCTTTCCGGAATGCTTTCAAGTCAGGTGCTGACAAATGCGATCATGGCTGGAGAACAAACAAGTTTCATGATCATGTCCAATAGATGATTGGAACGATGACTGGATTTTATTTGACATCAATATTACTTGAAACCGTGGATTACTGTACTAACAGTTAAATTGTGCAAAAGCTAGCATGTCTCACTTTTGGTCCTAACTCCAGAAAATGCTTCATATTGTTGCGACTCAAGATGGGCTAAGAGATTTGATAGTGATTTTTGAATAAGTGACCAAGATGATAGATGAAGGCAGAACAGTGGACATTCTCTATATGGACTTTAGCAAGGCCTTCGACAACGTTTCGCATGGTATACTGGTTACTGATGTTGATCACATGGGATCCAGGGAAAGCTAGTCAAATGGATACAAAATTGGCTTGATGGTAGGAGAAATAGGATGGCGATAGAGGATTTTTTGTTCAGACTGGAGGCCCGTGACCAGTGGTGTGTTCCAAGGTTCGGTGCTGGATCCACCACTGTTCATTACTTACATTCTCATCCAAATTGATTAAGGGGCATGGTTACTAAGTTTGCAGATGACACCAAAATAGATGGTGTAGTGGACAGGAGGTTACCCAAGAGTACAATGGGATCTTGATAAACTGGACAAATGGACAAAAGAATGGCAGATGGCGTTTAATTTGGATAAATGCAAGGTGTTGCATTTTGCCAAGACAAACCAAGGCAGGACATACAGGCCCCGGGGAATGTTCTTGAACACCGAGTGCCGGGGATGCCGGTGTATAGTTCAAAGCAGAGTTGCAGATAGACAGCGGGGTGAAGGCAGCATTTGGCATGCTTGCCTCCAAAAATTGGTCAGAGCATTGAGTATGGGATTTGGGATGTTGTGTTACAGCTGTACAAGACATTAGTACTCCAAATGTAGCTTTGCCAATGTACAATTCTGGTCACCCTCTTATAGGAAGAACGTTATTAAACTGGAAAGGGTACATAAAAGATTTACATAGGATGTTGTAAAGACTGGAAGGTTGGAGTTATAAGGAGATGATGGACAGGCTGAGACTTTTTCTCTCCTGGAGCACAGGAGGTTGTAGGGTGACCTTATAGACGTTTATAAAATCATGAGATGTACAGAGAAGTTGAAATGCAATGGTCTTTTCCCCAGGGCAGCGGAGTTCAAAGGTAGAGGGCTTTTTCTTCTTTTTAAAAAGAGACAGGAGAAAGATTTAAAAAGAGACCCAAGGGGAACCTTTTTCACACAGAGGGTGGTTCATAAGTGGAATGAACTGCCAGAGGAAGTGGTTGATGCAAGGACAGTTACAACATTTAAAACACATTAGGACAGGTACACAAATAGGGAAAATATTACAAGGATATAGGCCGAATGGGACGAAAATCAGTTTTGGATATCTGGTCAGCAGAAGAACACAGGAAATAGGAGGGGTGGGCCATCTGGCCTGTTCAGCCTACTTTGCCGTTCAAAAAGATCATGACTAATCTTGTTGGACTCCGCTCCACCTACCCACCCGCTCACTGTAACCCTTAATTCCTTTACTGTTCAACAATCTGTCTTTGCCTTAAAAGCATTTAACATGGTAGCCTCAACTGCTTCACTGGGCACGAAATTCCACAGATTCACTATCCTTTGGGTGAAGAAGTTCCTCCTCAACTCAGTGCTAAATCTGCTCCCCTTTATTTTGAGGCTATGCCAAGTTCTCGTTTCATTCACTAGTGGAAGCAACCTCCCTGCTTCTCTTATCTATTCCCTTCAGAATTTTATATGTTTCTATAAGAATCACACCCCATTCTTCTAAATTCCAATGAGCACAGTTCCAGTCTATTCAACCTCTCCACATAAACCCGCCAACTCCAGTGCCAGTACATCCTTTCTCAAGTAAGGAGATCAAAACTGTACACAGTACTCCAGGTGGCTTCACCAGCACCTCAAACAGCTACAGCATAACCTCCCTATTTTAAAACTCCATCCCTAGCATGAACAAGCTGGAACAAAGGTTTTGTTTCCATGCTGCATGACTCTAGGACAAAGTTGATTAAGCACCACATAAGATTCCAGGCTTTGCAAATTGAGGAGCAGAGTACTAAAAGTCAAGGAATTGTGCTAAATCTTCAAAAGGCTCGATCTCAGTTGCAGCATTACCCAATACTGGGTATCATGCTTCAGGTGGGATATCAAGTGCCATGGAGAGGGTGTAGAAGAGTTTTACTACACGTGATACAGTGGTGAGAGGGTTCAAGTTTGTTGACAGGCTCGAGGAGCTTGGATTCTTCTCTTTACAACAAAAATTGGTCTTGTTCTTTAATACTTGTTCAGAAAGATTATTGACAAAGGAAACAGAGAAGAATTGGCTCTTACCCCTTCTGTCACTACAAAAGGTCTGATCAAGTACAGTCAGCATGGTTTCTCAGAGGGATGTCATGCTTAACAAATCTGGTGGAATTGACAGATGACGACCAAGTGCTTGGATAGCAAGGCAGCTGATGCAGTTGATATGGATTTCAGCAAGGCTTTTGACAAGGTACAACATGGGAAACTGATTAAGGGAAAAGTTCATGGGATCCAGGCTAACTTGGCAAGGTAGATCAAAAATTAGCTTAGTCACAGGAGAAAGACAGAGTGGTGATAGAAGGCTTGCATGACGAGAGCCTGATGTGCAGTGGCGTACCACAGGGATCAGAGTAGGGTCCCTTGCCATTTGTGATAATCATAAAATGATGGAGATGACAATGTGGGATGGATGGTAAGAAAGTTTATGAATGACACAAAGATTGGTTGCAGTGCTGGCAGCGAAGCGGAAGATGTTAGATTAAAGAAAGTAAACAGATTGGTCAGATGGCAGATCAAAAGGTAAATGGAATTTAATCCTGAAAAATGTGAGGTGATGCACTGTGGAAGAAGGAACAAGGTAAGAAGGTATTCAAATAGCAATACACTGGGAAACTCAGGAGGAATCTTGGGGTGCTTGCCCACAGATCCCTGAAGGTGGCAGGACAGGGTAATAAGATAGTTAAGGCAGCTTATGGGATGCGTGTCTTTATCAGTGGTGGCACATATTAAAGACAAGGGAAGTCAGGTTGAAGCTGAACAGAACTTTGGTTAGACCACAGTCGGAGTACTGTATGCCGATCTCGTCACCACACTGTAGGAGGGATGTAATTGCACTGAAGGTGCAGACAAAATTTGTTAGAACATTGCCTGGGATGGAGTTCCTGAAGGAGGCTGGACAACAATTGGTTGTTTCCTTTGGAGCAGAGAAGGTTGACGAGGGACCTGGTAGAGGTGCTTAAGATTATAAAGGCACAGACATGGTGAATAGAAAACAAAATGTTCCCCTCAAAAGGATCACTAACAAGGTAGCATAATTCTAAAGTGAAAGGCAGGTGGTTTAGAGGGGTTGAGGGGAAAATCTTTTAATCCAGAAAGTGTTGGAGTCTTGAATGCACTACCTAGGAGGGTAACTGAGGCAGTAACTCTCAACCTTTTAAAAAGTACTTTGAGTACTGGAAGTGTCAAAATTTTCAAGGATATGGGCATAGTGAGGGAAACATGGGACCAGTCTTGGTAATATTATATTTGTAGGTAGTAGTGTGATTGCAAGATTAAAAGAATTCTAATGATTGAGAGATAGAAATTTAAGGTAATTGCCAAAAGAACCAAAAAAGGTGCCATGCAAAATGTATTTTAAAATGCAGAAAAATTACAGCAATCTGGAATGCACTTGTTGTAAAGATTGTGCACAAAGATTCAAAAGTAGCTTTTGGAAAAAGAAAAAAAAAAAAAAAAAGTTGGAAAAATACATGCAGATTTTTTTTGCAAAGATTTTAAGAAAGTCAAATTGCATAGAAAAAAACCAACTACCACAGGCAAGCTGAACCCAACGGCCTTCTTCTGGAGGGGATGCTAAATCACTGGACAAATTTCATCTTATCTTGAGGGCACCAATTCATGCTCAGGAACCATTGCCAAGCCTTCTTCATCTCTAAGCAGTCATAATTCATATACAACGCCCAGACAGCATTGGTCTTTGATGACAAGGTTTCATAACTAGGACAGCCACGATGTTCACTAGAGGTCACTGGATACTAAACAACATACGTACTTTGTTTAATTGCTGTTCAATGAGCCAAACAGACACAAGGGAGCCGGCAGACTAGATATAGACACATTCCTACTCTGTCACACAAGGCCTGTTTCCCAGAACTCAACCTAGCACTTTCCAATTAATACACCTACTGCAGTATCAAGACAGCACATTTAGCCCTGTAAAAAGTTTTTCGATATCAATGGACGTAAAAAGGATGACACTTTCGACATGACTGACAAGGACTGATGTCCAACAAATTGGATACACTATACTGTAATAAGGGGACTTTGAATGCCATTAAACACCTACTCAGTAGTGCCTCTTGAATTACCACAGCTATCTTTACCTGCTTGATTTGTTCCCAAAGCAGTCGGGACACCGTTGATCCTGAATGGAACGTGACCTCAACGTGATATGCAGCATTTAATATCTAGGAAAAAAACATTATTATTATCTTCCAAAAAACTGAACAGGTACAGTTGCTAGTTTCAATTGAAAGCACAATATCATGTTGGCAAAAGACATACAGCAAGGAGCAGCTAACTGGATTTGAATAAGCGGACTTTGCATTCATAGTTCCCAAAGTTTAAATTTCATTTGTGTACGGGTCTGCTCTGGACTACTTAGAATAGTACAAGGCAAACTTGATGAACCTCTGTCTATTTTTACCATCAATTTCTATGATGCATGAAGTTCAAGTTTCCTTGCTTTCCTTGTAGCAGCTTCCCCACTCCAAACCTCATTCATTTGAGCCTGAACTCAATCTGCTTTTGGCATCTCCCAAACAATGACAGACTCTGACACTCAACTCCCACTTGCTGGCATTGGGGTACACCCATTAAACTATTCAGCACAACCCAGATCACAACTCACTGCCCAAAATAATTCCCATCTTGCCTCTTGCTCTTGTGCCAGAGGTGCGCATTGAAACAAAACATTTGCAAAAACTGTCACAGTTAACTTGCAGAATTTTCATTGTGGACACCCTCCAGGGCTGTGCTGCAGATTCTCTGCATTCAGCTCACGAATTATAACCTACTCTTGACTTACCTGCTTCAAGTGATTGCTGGTGGCATTGTTCATGGCAGAATCCTGGTTGGATTTTTCCAAGCTCTTGAGACAGCGTTCAAGGGTCCCAACGAAACTCTCTCGAAGATAGTCTACAGAACTGATCAGTTTATTGGCAACGGCCTGATTTAACCGAGAAATAATCAACTCTTGAATCTGTTTGATGCAGCACTTAATGTCCTTATTGCCAACAGTCTCACCACTCTCAGAGATGATTATGTCTTGAGAGATAGGAAGGAAAAGGTATAATGAACATGATTGGCATTAGCCTTGTTCTGCAAGACTCAAATCACAAAATTGAGAAATTTCGTTTTGATGCTATCATTTCTAAAGTGCACTGATGACAAAACTAGAGATTACAAAGTCTCAATTACTCAACACATGCTCATCATCACATTATTCAAATCGATTTCAACAAAGTTAGGGAAACAGGGAGAACATCAAGCAAGTGGCTGATGACTAAATGTAAAGTCATTAGCAGAACACAGGATTTGAAACTGGAGCTGAGTTTTGAAGAGAAACCGAATTTCAAATGTTAAGTGCTTTCTCTCCACAGATGCTGCCTGACCCGAGTTGCTCCAGCAACCTCTGTTCTGGTTTCAGATCACCAGCATCTGCAGTTCTGTTTGATTTTCATGTCTGAAATGTGGTTGGTTGCACAATAAATTAACATATTGCAGTGAAATCTTCAATGCAGCTTGTGACATTAAGATTCAACGCATGTTAGATCTCCAAAATCTCTATTCCATCCCTGGAGAAGAATCCAGCTGAACAGTTAAACTCCCAAATTTACATTTGGTATGTTTAGTGGCAATAATGGAAAGTACAGACCCTTAAAAAGGTCCGTTTTTATGGATGGCACAAGAATAAGAAGAGGTCATTCAGTCCTAAGCTTACTTCATTATTCAAATATGACCTTGGTAGATCAGCACCTTAACTCCATCCAGCTGCCTAGGCTACAAATCAAATGAACAATAAACAGAACAAAGAACAGTACAGTGCAGGATCAGGTCCTTTGGCTCACTAAGACTGTGCTAACACGACGCCTTTTTAAATTAAAAACCTTGTGCCTACATGGTCCGTACACCTCTATTCCCTGCCTGTTCATTTATCTATGAAGCAGCAAGTCAGAAACATGAATTAAGAGTTCAACACATGGAAGTAAATTGGCTTAACTTGAACTTATGCCATTGCGTGGGTCAGGCAAACAGTTCTGATGGAAGATTCTTACCCCAATTATTCATTTAGACTGTTGCACAATGATACCAGTATGTTAAATGATACTCTTGCCTTTAGCGAGACAGAGCAGAACCAAGTGATACCATCTCACAAGGTCTTGATTATTTACAAAGATGGAAGAAGAAACACGTTCACTCAAAATTCTCTACCTAGAGGGCTCTCACCATCTTCAAGGCAGAAATTGACCTTTGGACTCTGGGGACAAAGTATGGCTACGAGCATTCAGACTCTTCATATCAAAGCAAAACTGCAAAGCTACAATTCCAGTACTTTATTCTCCTAGGTAAAAGCAGAGCCCTGATGCTAAGTTCATTCACTCTGAAGCTATCCGCCATCTAAGCCTTGCAAATATATGGACATTTGCGACTGTCCGCAGAAATACAGTGGTTTATGACTTCAACACTCAAACAATGCTAAACAATTCTTCTGTATTATTGCAATTTAGAAACTGCTTTTGAAGTGGCAGTGTTTTTCACAATGAAATCAACAGACTCTGACTTGGCATTGTCATCCTTGTCCTCCATTTTGTTAAATTTCTTTTTAATATGCACAATTCACAATGCTTTTAATATCCATAAGCCATAATCCTCTTAAGGCATGGCCTACTTTGAACCTTGGCAACTAATTTTATGAAAAACCACAAATTTGTTTCAAATTATCAAGAAATAGTCACTAATATTCAAATAGACAGGATTTTTAAAGTGACTGCTTTTTATTATTGCATACTGGAAGCAACCTGTCTGAATCAGTCCAGTGGTGGATCTACAGAAGTCAACGTGTCATCTCTGGGTAGGTGGTACAAGACTGAAAGAAAACTGCTCGTCAGATAAAGACGACACACTGTATCTGGCTAATTGGAAGCTACAGATCCCCTTGTTGCTAATGGAATCCTAGAATTAGACAGCATAGAGAAAGGCCACTGGACTCTCTCTGTACTGGCTCCTGTAAGAGCAACCTGTTATGGGCAAACAATGCTGCTGAGCCAGCAATGCCCTCATCCAGTGAATGGATGACAAAAACCTACCTAGTCCCATTCTCCAGCCCTCCCTGCAACGCTCAATTCATCTCTTTTGAAAACTCATATGGAATTTGCCTCCACAACTCTCCCAGGCAGGACATACCAAAACCAAACAACTCTCTCTCAAGGAGTTTCTACTAAACTCACTCCTAACTCTTTTACTGACAATCTTGAGATTGGGACTCCCAGTTACTGATACACCAACTAGCGGAAACAGGTGATCATTGTTTGTTCTGTCTAAATTCTTCATAATTTTGAACACCTCAATAAAAGGTCACCTCTTCATTGTCTCTGCTCCTAAGAAAATCAGCCCAATCTCTAACCTTTCCTTGTATCTGAAATCTCTCATTCTTTGTATCCTTCGAGTAAATCTCCTTTGAAATCTCTAGGATTTTAACATTCTTCCTTAAATGGGGTGCCCAGGAATGAACACAATGCTCCAACTGTGCTCTGACCAATGACTTGGAGAGGCGTGGCATTATTTCCTTTAAGACTCGCTGCCTCTATTTATAAGCCCAAGTAGCCTATAAGCCTTCTGAACAACTGTTTCAACTTGCCTGGCCACCTTCAGAGAATTATGCACGTAAACCCAGAGGTTCCTCTGCTTCTGTATTCCCCTTAAAGTTGTACCATTAAGCCTGTATTGTCTCTCCAAGTTTGTTTTACCAAAATGCTTTGCCTCATTTCTCTGCATTGAAATTCATCTGCTAGGTGTCTGTCCATTTGGTCAATTTCTCAATGTCCATCTGAAGTCACTCAAGTCATCCTCACTATTCACTGTAGCTTAATATCCTCTTTAAATAAACAAATCAGAAAAAGCAGAAGTCCCCACACCGATCCTTGGGGAATACCACTTTCAACTTATCTCCAATGTCAGAATGCCAATCTCTAACAATCCTCTGTTTACTATTTTTTGGCCAACTATAATTCATTCAGCCAAGGAACCATCAAACCCAAACAATTCCAATTTGCCAGCCAACCTGCTGTGTCACCTGTCAAAATCCAAATATACAATATCAACAGCAACAGCACTGTCCTCATCCACTGCCTGTTTCACCCCAAAGAATTCAATTAAATTTGTCAGACATGACATGTCCTCAACAAAGCCATGGTGACTGTCAAGTATTAACCTATAAGCAATATAAATTGAAAACAACAAACAACTTTACAGATAGTAGGAACTGCCGATGCTGGAGTCGGAGATAACAAGGTTTGGAGCTGGATGAACACAGCAGGCCAGGCAGCATCAGAACAGCAGGAAAGCTGACGTTTCGGCTGAAGGATCCCGACCCGAAATGTCAGCTTTCCTGCTCCTCTGATGCTGCCTGGCCTGCTGTGTTAATCCAGCTCCACACCTTGTTATTATAAGCAACTTTAGAGCCAGTTTTCCCACTAATGTCAAGCTAAAAGCTCTATAGTTGCTTAAATTGTCCTTTGCCCCTTTAAGGAATATCACATTTGCAATCCTCCAGTCCCGTGGGACTAATCTCGCATTCAGAGGGGTCTGGAAAACCTGTCAGCGGCTCTGTAATTTGCTCCCTTACCCGTCAGCAATCTGGGATGCATCTCATCCACGCCTGGTGACTTTCTACCTGGAGTTGTCAGCCTTTTTTAAATGCAGCTCTATTTATTACTGTACTGTTCAGTTGTTCAACACCCACATTTTCAACTGGGCCATAGTCACCATTTTCTAAATTGGGTAAAGTCAAAAGCAAAGGTCGACACATCCTTTGCTTCAGTAAGTAGCTGACCCTGCTTGATCTGTATGAACCCCACTTTATCCTTCATTTCCCTTTTAATATTAACATAACTGTAGAACATTTTACTGTTTGTTTTAGTGCAGCCTGCCATCCTTTCCTCATGCTTCCTCTTCACCTTCCTTATTCCAGCCTTCGTCTTCCAGAATAATAGCAGCAATAGAAATCAGGTATACATCATACATCTCCTTATTTTCTTACTGTGATCCTCAGCCAGTACACAGTACTTTTGGAGACCCTGTATTTATTCCTCATGGCTACGTACCTAGCTTGCACGCTATTCATCTCCCTTTAAAATCTCCCATTTTACATTCACCGTTTTATCCATCAAAATGCACATCTAATCAGCATGCTCCACTTCAACTTTCAGACCCCTAAAATCTGTCTTTTGCCAGTCTGCAATCTTAATCATGGACTGATTTTTATCTCTTTCCAATTTAATGTTGAACCATATCATATTTTATGCCTGCAATTTCCCAACTGACCCACACTCTGACACGGTCCATCTGGCCTGCTTATTTCCTAGGACCAGATCCAGCACAGCTCCATTTCTGGTAGAGTGATCCAGAAAATTTTCTTGCACACACTGCAGGAACTTTTCCCCTTCCATGCCCTACACTCTGTACCTTTTTGCCCAGTCTACACACTGTACCTTTTTGCCCAGTCTACACTAGGGTAACTGGAATCACCAACTATCACAACTGAACTTTGCCTGCAGATTCTGTAATCTGCCTACAAATGCTCCTTTCTGCCTCCTCCCCACTATTTGGTAGTCTATTAAAAAAAATACCCAAACTCATTCCTACCTTGCCGTTTCTCACGTCCAGTCATATTCAGAAACTGCTAATATAAACAAGGATTTAAAAACAAGAATTTGGGACTTTGGTAAAACTTTACGTTACAGGAGGGTTTAAGTTCAAGGCAGACTATGAAAGAAGCAAAAAGGAAGGATAACTCAGGAGATATTATTAGAGATGTTGGAAATCATGAGGGTAAGAAAGCTAGCATAAAGGCACTTTACTTGAATGCTCGTAGCATTCGTAACAAGGTTGATGAGTTAACGGCACAAATCATCGCGAATGAATATGACTTGGTAGCCATTACAGAGACATGGTTACAGGATGCTCACGACTGGGAGTTAAATATCCAAGGGTACCAGACTATTCGGAAGGACAGACAGGAAGGTAAGGGAGGTGGTGTAGCTCTGATATTCAAGGACGACATCAGGGCGGTGCTGAGAGATGATACAGGTTCTATGGAGAATGAGGTTGAATCCATTTGGGTGGAAATTAGAAATTCTAAGAGGAAAAAGTCACTGATAGGCGTAGTCTATAGGCCACCAAATAATAACATCACATTGGGGCGGGCAATAAACAAAGAAATAACTAATGCCTGTAAAAATGGTTAGGCAATTATCATGGGGGATTTTAACCGACACGTAGATTGGTCGAAACAGCTCGGTCAGGGTAGCCTTGAGGAGGAGTTCGTTGAGTGTATCCGTGATAGTTTTCTTGAACAGTATGTAATGGAACCGACGAGGGAGCAAGCTATCCTAGATCTGGTCCTGTGTAATGAGACAGGAATAATTAATGACCTCATAGTTAGGGATCCTCTCGGAAGGAGTGATCACAGTATGGTTGAATTTAGAATACAGATGGAGAGTGTGAAGATAAAATCCAATACCAGGGTCCTGTGCTTGAACACGGGGAACTACAATAGAATGAGGGAGGACTTGGCTAAAGTAGACTGGAAACAAAGATTTTATGGTGGGACAGTTGACGAGCAGTGGAGGACTTTCAAAGCAATCTTTCAAAGTGCTCAGCAAAAGTATATTCCAATGAAAAGGAAGGACTGTAAGAAAAGGGGTAATCTGCCATGGGCGTCTAAAGACATAAGGGAGGCTATCAAATTGAAGGCATACAAAGTGGCCAAAAACAGCATGAAACTAGAAGATTGGGAAAACTTTAAAGGTCAACAGAAAGCCACAAAAAGAGCTATAAAGAAAAGTAAGATAGAACATGAGAAAAAACTAGCACAGAATATAAAGACAGATAGCAAAAGTTTCTATAAATATATAAAACGAAAAAGAGTGGCTAAAGTAAACGTTGGCCCTTTACAGCATGAGAAGGGGAATTTAGTTATGGGATATGATGAAATGGCCGAGGCATTGAACAGGTATTTTGTATCGGTCTTCACAGTGGAGGACACTAATAACATGCCAGTAATAGACAAAGAGACGAAGGTAGGCGAGGACCTGGAAACAATCATTATTACGGAAGAGGTAGTGTTGGGCAAGCTAATGGAGCTAAGGATTGATAAGTCTCCTGGCCCTGATGGAATGCATGCCAGGGTACTAAAAGAGATGGCGGGAGAAATAGCAGGTGCACTGGCGGTAATTTTCCAAAATTCGCTGCACTCTGGGGCAGTCCCAGCAGATTGGAAAACAGAAAATGTGATGTCACTGTTTAAAAAGGGAAGTAGACAAAAGATGGGGAATTA
>NC_063356.1:7151580-7166822 GCF_021869965.1 Rhincodon typus | reverse complement strand
GCTTAACCTCTGTAGTGGGGAAGATGCTTGAGCCTATTATCAAGGAAAAAATAGCAAGGCATCTTGATAGAAATTGTCCCGTTGGGCAGACGCAGCATGGGTTCATGAAGGGCAGGTCCTGCATGACAAATCTTTTGGAATTCCATGAAGACATTGCGAGCGAGGTGGACAACGGGGACCCAGTGGACGTGGTGTACCTAGATTTCCAAAAGACCTTCGACAAGGTGCCGCACAAGAGGCTACTGCATAAGATAAGGATGCATGGCATTAAGGGTAAAGTATTAGCATGGATAGAGGATTGGTTGATTAGCAGGAAGCAAAGAGTGGGGATAAATGAGTGCTATTCTAGCTGGCAGTCAGTGACTAGTGGTGTGCCTCAGGGATCAGTGTTGGGACCGCAATTATTTACAATTTATATCGATGATTTGGAGTTGGGGACCACGTGTAGGGTGTCAAAGTTTGCAGATGACACTAAGATGAGTGGCAGAGCAAAGTGTGCAGAGGACTGTGAAACTTTGCAGAGGAACATAGATACATTGAGTGAGTGGGCAAAGGTCTAGCAGATGGAATACAATGTAAATAAATGTGAAGTCATGCATTTTGGTAGGAGTAATAGTAAAAAGGATTATTACTTGAATGGTTAAAAAGTTGCAGCATGCTGCTATGCAGAGGGACCTGGGTGTCCTTGTGCATGAATCACAGAAGGTAGGTCTGCAGGTACAACAAGTAATTAGGAAGGCAAATGGAATTTTGTCCTTCATTGCTAAAGGGATTGAAATTAAAAGCAGAGAGGTTATGTTGCAACTGTACAAGGTGCTGGTGAGGCCACACCTGGAGTACTGCGTGCAGTTTTGGTCTCCTTACTTGAGAAAGGATGTATTGGCACTGGAGGGGGTGCAAAGGAGGTTCACTAGGTTGGTTCCGGAGTTGAGGGGGTTGGCTTATGAGGAGAGACTGAGTAGATTGGGATTATATTCATTGGAATTCAGAAGATTGAGGGGGGATCTTATAGAAACAAATAAAATTATGAAGGGAATAGATAAGATAGAAGTAGAAAGGATGTTTCCACTGGCAGGTGAAGCTAGGACAAGAGGGCATAGCCTCAAGATTAGAGGGAGCAGATTTAGGACTGAATTGAGAAGGAATTTCTTCACCCAGAGGGTTGTTAATCTACGGAATTCCTTGCCCAGTGAAGTAGTTGACGCTAGTTCAGTAAACGCTTTTTAAAAAAAACGGTAGTTTTTTTTTGAACAATAAAGGAATTAAGGGATAGGGTGAGAATGTGGGTAAGTGGATCCGAGTCCATGAAAAGATCAGCCATGATCTTATTGAATGGCGGAGCAGGCTCGAAGGGCCAGACGGCCTACTCCTGCTCCTAGTTCTTATGTTCTTATAACGGGTCCAGAGTCATTCAAGAGCTGAAGGCCAGATGTTCGTGTTAATTTGAAGCAATGACTGAAATTAAGCTAAGCCCTTAAATCTATTGGGTTTGATCTTTCAGAGGTGAAGAGAGAATTTCCCAAGTAATGAGGGAAGACTTTACCATTCCAAAAAATTGATGAGTGTCTGGGATGCACTGCTTGAATGAGAGAGACAGAGGGAGGTTCAATCAAGGCTGGCAATTACATAATTATTTTAAAATAAAGAATGTGCGGCATTACTGGGAGAAGGGGTATTAAGTGAAATACTCATTTGGAGATCTGACGCAGCCTAAATGGGGACAATGGCCTCCTTCAGTGTCAAAACTACTTTGAGATTCTTGTCCAGAGGTGGATAATACTGAGCTTCTAATATGACATTTAGAGTCAGTGTGTTCAAGTGATATTATTTGTAGGTTAGGGAGCCCATTAGCACAGTAAACGACTTTTTCATTGTCTGTGCAAGGAAATGAGGCATGGCTGAAATCAGAAACTTGGGAGTGTTCTCATAAAGGTACAACTGTTCCTAGCAAGAACAGAGAAACAATTTGCATTTCTCCAGCACATGTCACAACTCAAAGACCTCCAAAACCAATGGAGTAGTTTTGCTGTGTAATCACTGTTGCACTGTAGGAAACACAGCAAGTTCCCACAATGAGATTGTTACTCAACATCTTATGAGTTACTATAATTCCAAAAAAATATTGAAACAAAATACTCCTTCATGGATTCCTCTTTAAAAAAAAAACAGTGATAGTGATCTAAGGATAAACATTGGTCAGGACACCAGGAGAATTTGCTGGAAGCAGCCAAACAAAAAAATGAAGTGGACAACCAAAGCAACACCTTTGTTCAGTCACGGTCACAGAGCACAGCTGTCTACACTTACCTGACCAAGCAATACAGACAATACAGGAGGGTTTAAGAAGTATGCTGCCAGCTAGGCAGCTCTTTTGGTTTTTGCTGCAAAATGGACAATACCTGCAGCAAATGCAAGGCACAGGACTGGCATATTGCCAAGATGCTGGGCCTAGGCAATTTTCTAAGCCACTTACCTGAGCAACGCACTTCGCCGATTGCTCAAAGAAAGAGCAAATCTTCAATCTCTCAGGAAGGATTGTAGGCATGTGGAAGCTTTTATCACTAAGTTATCGAAAATCACTTCAGTGCCATGTACTCGTCCATATTAGACCACTGGCACTTAGATACTAGTGACAATTTTACCTTTCTAACAGAAGTTAGAATGTGCAAAGCCATTTGAGGCATTAACAATTTTAAAAAAAACTTTCTATTCTATTGCTTCAGCAGGACACAGAATAATGCTGTTGGAATCCTTAATGAGCAGTAATCCAGTGGGCCAACGTTCCTGCTCAACCATAGTTTGAAGGGAGTCAAATGATAATGTCTCAACATCTGAAGGCTAATCATTTTTCTCTCTGAACAACAGTGAATGTTGATAACGAAGTGATTCAATGAACGAAATCCTATCAAATATTTTGACATTTAAATGAATACAAGCCTTTTTTCTACCACTACTCCTTTAAAATACTCCTTTAATCTGAACTTTTATACAAAAACGCTTGACAAACTATCCTCATATTATCATGTGGTTCAGTGTCAAATTTGAAGTATCTGGGCATGTATTATGTTCAAGGTATTATGTGAAGACAAATTGTTGTTAATTCTTGCTGGGCCAGTAATTTTAGAGCTCTTGCAGTGATGCCGATAACCACACGGTGGTGGTCTGCACGAGTCTAAGTGAAATTTCAATACAGGAGCATTAGAAAAAAAATTGCGCATACAGCCTCAGAGTATTTTGTTCTAACTTGTTCTTTGCTCCAAAGTCTAATGTGAAGACTTAGGCATCCATTTGTTCACTAATAAATCATTAGAATTGATTCCAATTAATTTGGAAGTCTCAGCACCACGATATTGCTAACATTAAAAGGTCATAAAAGGTCCACTAATCCATTCTAATGGATTAATATTAATATGATGGAATGCTCCTCACGAGCAGGGATGAACACAGCTCCAACAAGAATCAAGAAACTTGACACCATCCAGAACAAAGCAGCCCATTTGACTGGCACCACATAATGGTGTCTAAGAAAAAAAATGCTTGCTGGGACATCAGGTTTGAAATCTCCCTAGCTTCCTCTGTTCTAATAGAAACCGTAGTAAAGTTTCTCAATACTCTTTTATAACTGCAAACTCTTCAGAGTGGATTCGTTAATCTGTTGCAATGAGTTTGTAATCTTCCATTGCCAAAGCACTGACGTCACTTCAATTTCGCATACTTGACCCCTTTCAAACAACTAATGCAAGTTTAGTCAGTGGCGTACTGTAATGCACGGACACCCGCAGTACTATTAAAGCAGGATTTTGACCCAGCATTCTTCAAATATTGACATAATTCTAAATCAGCACGTTGTGCATCTTGGAGGGGATCTTGCAAGTGGTGATTCCCACCTATGTGCTGCCCTTGTCATTCTAGAAGAAAGGAGTTGTGGGTTTAGAAGATGCAACTGAACCAACTTGGGCGAATTTCTGCTATGCATCTTGTAGACAGTACACATTTATTACTGAGAGTCATTAATGGAGGGAATGAATGTTGAAGGTGACAGATGTGGTGCCAGTCAAATGGGCTGCTTTGTTCTGGATGGTGTCAAGTTTCTTGATTCTTGTTGGAGCTGTGTTCATCCCTGCTAGTGAGGAGCATTCCATCATATTAATAACTTGTGCCTTGCAGATGACGGACAGGCTCTGGGGAGTCAGGAGGTCAGTTACCTGTTGCAGTATTTCTAACTTCTGACTTGCTCTTGTCGTCACAGCTTTGTATGGTTGGCCCAATTTAGCTTCTGGTCAATGCTAACTTCCACAAATATTCATTGTGTGGGATCCAGCAACGGTAATGCCCCTTGAAGTTCAGTGGCAATGGCTGGCTCTTCTCCTTGCAGCTTGCTCATGCCTGCGCATTGCGTGGCACAAATGTTAGTTGCCACATATTAGCCCAAACGTAGACATTATCCAGGTCTTGCTGCAAATTGACATTGACCTCAATATAAACATCTCCAATAATGTGGCAAATACTGGACTATTTGGACATTATCTAATTTAAGGAGATTTTTACCATGCGACTTCTTGGAAGCTGAAACCAAAAGTTCAATGTGTGCTGTAGGTCACCTGTTTTTACCAAAAAAAAAAGGTATAAGCACAGATGTCAAAAAGTTCAGGAGGTGGAGTCTGTTGCTGTAATTACTGGAAAAACCTAGCTTTAACGTAACTAGAGACCTCTGCTAATTGTTGCCTAGCAATTCCTCTGATCTTAGAACTCTGTTCTACAGACCCTGCAGTCAGTGCAGTCTCTCTCCTGAAATCCTATTTCTTAAAATGTCATCTCTGGGCACCCAATTGAAATACTCCTGTTTGGAAACACCATCTGCTTGGTAAAATCTGAAGTAGTGGACGATGACTAAATCACTACAATTTGATTGCAAGTTGATTAGATTCAGAACTCGATAATTTATCAATCCACATGCGTTAGCAATTCAGCTTCAGGTGATGGCATAGGGGTATTGTCACTGGACTACAAATCCAGAGTCCCAGTCTAATGCAACGGGGACGGGGCAAATCCTGTTATAGCAGATGATGGAATTTTAAACTCTATTCACAGTGTCTGGAGTTGAAAGCTCATCTCAGTAATATGAGTAGTTTTATGATGTAGTGCGTTAAAGCACCTGGTTAATAAACAGACTGAATTCACAACTCAGCAGTGCCCTGCTTCCAACTCAATCTTTAAGGGGCCCCTCTTGTGGCACAGTGGTAGCGTACCTAACAGGAGGCTCGGGTTCAAGTCCCACCTGCTCCAGAGGTGTATAACAACATCTCTGAATGGGTTGATTAGAAAAATAGGCTAGGTAAAAACTTTTAAAAAAGGAAACTTAGACGTTAGAAGCCATCTAAAAGATGCACCGGTTAAAATTGTGTCCAGGATCTGCAAGCTAGGTGGATTAGCCATGGGAAACATGTGGTTATGGGAATAGGGTGGGGGAGTATATGGGATGCTCTTCGGAGGATTGGTGCAGACTCCAAAAAAAGGGGTGAAAGTTCTCTTTCTGCACTGTAGGGATTCTGTGATTCTACCTTTCCCTTCCAGGCCATAGGCACACAGGTGTTTTTCCCTTTTCCCCTCTTGCCTTTTTAAAAAATGTCATCTTTGCAGAGATTGATCTGGTTTTCTCTTGTGGGGGTTTGGGTGGGGGGGGAATGGGCGTGCAGATTAAGGGTGATACAGTTTTATTGCCCACCCATATTAGATGTTGAGCAGACTTGAAGAATAATTTTTGTATATAATAAATGGATGATGTGAGGTGATCAAGGAAGCCTGGTTGATGTCTTTATTTATTCGAACCAGCTCACAATTTTCCCTGTTTCCCACTGGTGCTAACTTTGCTCGGCACCTTGATACTACACGGTCAAATGTAGCCTTGATGTAAAAGGCAGTCTAGTTGAACCAGGATTGATCCCTTTGGAGGTACTGAGACATTCCAGTCCATTGGGTTACAGATTGTAATCAAATGTGATTCTGCTATGATGACCCACACACCTCATGGATGTCCAATCTTAAATTGCTAGAGCTGTTCTAAATCTATTCCATTCAGCACAATGGTAGCATCATACAAAAAGATGGAGGGCACTTCAAGTGAAGACAAGGTGTTATATTGACAGTGACTGTGCAGCAATCACGCCTACTGATAATCTCCTACAGAGATTGGAGAAGACAACACAAATGCTCCACAGCATCATTCCAAGTCTGTAAAACTTATCCTGGTACTTTGGCTAATAGTACGGCTCAACTAAAAATCACAAAACAGGTCAACAGTTATTTACGTCATTGCTATTAGTGGGAGATTGCTATCTGCATACCAGCTGAATTTTCAGCAGAGCCTCATTGGCTGTATAGCACTGACATGCTGCAATTTTGAAAGGCAGCTTCTGAAACAGCTGGAGGGAAACTAATTCACAATTGCCACAAAGCTGTTTTGACTTCAAGGAGGAATCTTCAATCATAAAACCATGATCAAAAATGATCAGCACTTAGAGCAGAGTGGTTTTCTGCAACACTCAAGCATCCTGAAGGCTCTGTCTGCGAATAAACTTTGACCAGTTTCCTCTCACTCAGTCATTCCTTCTCTTGATTATTCAGTCCTGGTGACATGTCATTCCACCTCGAACCATTCAATACTGCTTCCTAAACACCTCTACAGCTGTTCCAGGACTCTCACCTCAACCAATCTACCATTCCTTAGACTACATCTGCATTACTTTGTACATTTATGCGGAACTGTATTCTACTAGAGGCTGCTCATTGCTCTTGCTGTCCCTCTTGTTGCTAAGTGCCGAGAAGGTAAAAGATCTAAACTGGTTGTAGACTTGCTCACCAAACTGTTGTGTTTGGTTGCAGATGTTTTGTCACCGCACCTCTAGTGAAGTGTTGGTGTTCTGTCCCACTTGTTATTTATATGCCTCGGGTTGCTGGGGTGGTTGGCATGACTTCCAGTTCTGTTTTTCAGTGATTTGTATATCAGGTCCAGTTCAATGTGTTTGCTGATGGAGTTCTGGTTGGAATGCCAGATCTCCAGGAATTCCCTGGCACCTGTTTGGCTCGTGCTATTACAGATGTGTTGTCCCGGTCAAATTTGTGTCCTTCTTTGCCCATGTGTATTGAAACCAGTGAAAATTGGTCGTGTTTCTTGGTTGCTAGTTGGTGTTCATGTATTCTTGTCAGTTTTTTTTTCCCAGTTTGACCTATGTAATGTTTTTCACATCCTTGCACGGTGTTTCGTATATTAGGTTAATTTTACTGGTTGTGGGTATGGGATCCTTTATGTTCGTCAGTAGCTGTCACAGGGTGGTTGTCGGTTTGTGTGCTATCCTAATACCTAGAGGTAGGAGTCATCTTGTGGTCATCTTTGAAGTGTCCTGCGGGTGCAGTAGGGTGATTAGTGTGTCTGGCTATGTTGCGTCTTCTTGTTGTGGTCTGTCACGGAATAACGGTGGATTGTGCTTTTTGGGTATCCATTCCTTTTTAAAAACTCCGTACAAGTGCTCCTGTTAGCTTTGCGTAATTCCGGATTGCAGCAATGTCTTGTGGCCCATTTGAATAATGTCATCTAAGGTCCTGATGTTGCTCCGTTTACAGGGATTGGGGTGGCTGCTGCAGAAATTAACTATCTGGTCTGTATGTGTGGTCTTTCTATACACGTTAGTCTGGAGTTCCCCGTTGTTCTTGCGTTGACAGATGACCATAAGACTACTCCAACCCCTGGTTTGTGGGCTGCCCTGATAACTAACAACCACCTTGCGACAGCTACTGACGAACATAAAGGATCCCATACCCACAGCCAATAAAACTAACAATATACAAAATACCATGCAAGGTCTATGGAAAAACATTACATAGGCCAAACTGGAAGAAAACTGACAATATGGATACATGAACACCAACTAGCCACGAAGAGACATGACCGATTCTCACTGGTCTCAATGCACATGGACAAAGGAGAACACAAGTTCGACTGGGACAACACATCCCTAATAGTACGAGCCAAACAGCCATGCCAGGGAATTCCTGGAGGCCTGGCATTCCAACCAGAACTCCATCAACAAACACATTGTATATCAGGTTCAGTTCAAACCACTGAAAAACAGAATCAGAAGTAATGCCAACCACCCCAGCAAACCAAGGCATATAAACATCATGTGGGACAAAACACCAACACTTCACTGGAGGTGCACTGATGTTACCTAGCAGGGTGATGAAAGGTCTGCAACCAAACACACCGGCTTGGTGAGCAAATCTACAAACTTATCCACAACCCAAGCTACAAATCTGGTCAAAACCTTGAGATCTAAACTGCCTCCCTGACTGTTCACTGGTGGTGGTAGGATTAGGAGGCTACTATTTTTAGTTCATTCTATTCTTAGAAACAATGACATTTCCACCATGATCTCTGAACTGAGAGCAAAATCTGCATACAACCACCTGGAAAACAAAAGTCCATTTTACACAGAGAAAACAACACTGGCAACGTCCAGCATTCAAAGGCAAAATGTCTATAAAAAGCAGTGGGAAAGATCTCACATGGAGTTATTTGTTGGACTGTTATGTCAGTGTTGTTTGAGTCAATGACAAAAGATGTAAAGGAGTAGGCCATTTGGCTCCTTGAATCTGCCTCTGTCAAACAGAAAGTTCATGGCAATCAAACTGCAATTTTAATTCCACTTGCCTGCCAACCCTCAAGCGCATGTTTCCAGGATGGTATAGTTGCTTAATATGGTAAACAGCCCATTTCAAATTACAGTCCAACTGTTACGAAGGGCTCTTGTGGTGCAATGGCAGTGTCTCTAACTCTGGGCAAGGAGGCCCATGTTCAAATCCCACCTGCCTCGGTTGTGTAATAACACCTCTTTAGTAGGTTACTTGAAAATATAGCAATGAATCTAATCTGTTATTTGATCTGTACAGAATCAAACAGGACAGGTGAGCCACTGTCTCAATTGGACCACTCAAACATGAATTACCCATTCCCACTTAGACAAAAACAATCCTTTTACTAAGCTTCCTGCTGTGTTTAAACCAAAAAGACAATAATGACATTACAACCTCACCTTTGAATTGCAAGTTTGCTGCCTCTTCCAAAAGCTCCTCCTTCATGCTGCTGAGGGTGTCAACGATCATATCTCTCATTTCCTCCTGTTTCCGGTTAGCTATGCTCATCAGTGACTGGAACAACTCATTCTCTTTGTCCCTGGTGTACTCCAGTCTCTTGGGAGTGATCTGCAAGTCTCTCTGCATGTCGAAGGCCTGGTTGATGAAGATGTCCAAACATCGGCAATGGACACCGTTCAGCACAGTTGCTGCATCCACAAGGTGCATCTGCACCACTTGCTTTGCAAAGATACCAAGCTGCCGAAACTTCTCGAAGTGTTCTACCAACGTGCTTTGAGCTTTGCTACAGTTGGACTGCCCACCAATGCTGGAACTCAGGAAGTCCAACTTTGTTAGCTGACGATAAAGATAGCTTTTTTCCTTTTCAGACTTGAAGTTTTTCACCGGGAGGTCCTTGTCTGGACCGGAGTGACAGTCTGGGTGGAGAACGCTCAGGTGTTTTGGTACCTTTATGAAGAAAACTGGCAAGGAATGTTGCCTCATCTCCTGCAGCTCACTTTCTTCTGAGGCTGTGAAACGATCCTCACTGAGGGCATAGACAATAATTGGAAGGGAATGCCGCCAACAGTCATCAAACTTGCCCCCTTCAGCTCCAGTTTCATGGCACGGAAGGACGAGAATATCCATTTCCTGGAACAGATAAAGAATGGTTAGAAACAAAATCAAGCCCCCCATGCTGTGACTCAGTGCTAATTTCACCTCAGAGTCAAAGCCTGATCCAGTGACGAGGCAGAACATAAATCAAACCAGACATCTTCGGACAGTTTTCAGAGAATCCAGGTCAAAGATGCTGTCTTTTGAATGTTGAACAAAGGATCTGATCTGTCACTAAGTTGGATGTTAAATATCCCACTGCACTACTCAAAGACAACCAGTAATGTCCTGACCAAATTGGACGTTCAATATTATATTTTTGTTTTTCAACAGCATGCTGTGTATCGAAGTAGCTCTCATTTCTTACTTTGCACTCTATAAATCATTTGGATATCCTGAAGTAATGAAAAGTTCAGTACAACTGCTAGCTTGTTTTTATTAAAAACTAGAAAAAACTACAGATGCTGTAAATCAGAAACAAGAACAGAAGTTGCTGGAAAAACTCAGCAGGTCTGGCAACATCTGTGAAGAGAAATCAGAGTTAATGTCTTGGGTTCATTTCAGAACAGTTCTGAAAGGTCACAGGACTCTAAACGTTAACTGATTTCTCTTCCTCACAGATGCCGCCTGACCTGTTGAACTTTTCCAGCAACTTCTGTTCTTGTTTTTGAGTTTGTTTTTATTTTTTTTTCCAGTCAGGGAACAGTACTAGCCTGGCAAGTACCAAATGCTTACTAAGTATTTTATGCACATCTTGGCTTGGAGGCACTGAGAACATGTTCCCAGGATTCAGCATTGCAAGGAGAAAGCTAATGGCAGGTACAGCCAACACAGATGAGTTGGAAGAAAGTGCATATTGTAATGGAGCAGTTAACGGGCTCTCAAACAGCGAACACAAATTCTCCATCTCTCAACAACCTAAGGGGGCATCTGGAGATGGATTGAATGAAGATAGCAAACTGGACCCAGCTAGGAAAACAGCAGCCTCATTCACCAACATGCCACTGGACAAAGCTTTGGTTCAGAGTTTGGATTTCAGCCAGGCAGTTGAAGAGTTTGATACCAAGACCAGATCAACCGATCACTAAACAAATGACTGTGCGCTACTTGATGACTGCTTTTTTGAATACACCATATATGCATAACTGTTACACTGCAAGTTCAGTACTTTGAGACTGGAGATGCTATATGAATGCAGTCCTTCTGATGGCCTCACCCATAAATTCATTGCCACTTTTCCTCATGTCAAATTTAAATTAAAGCAGAGAATCTACATTAATATACCACCCGCAACACAACACAATTAAACTTTCACAGACAATGCACAGGAGCTAAAGTCAAAAATTGATACGTTAAGAAGCCTAAAATAAAGGGAATGGGGAGAAAATACTCTGCGGCCCATCTCAGCCAAAGAAAATCCTACTAAGGGCACGACGAAAGCAAAATCTGAAATAATTTCACAAAAGGGTTCTATATGCTGAAAAATATTTATCAAACTACAGGAAGCAAATTCAAGGAGAGAGAGTCATCTCAGTTCAGGACTAACTACCAGGCGTCACATTCTTTGCTGTCATTCCACTGATTATGGATAAGACTTTGCCCTCGTGTGACAAGGGCAGCATGGGAGCATGAGCAGACATCCTTGGAAAGGTAAGACAACCATTCAATGCAAGAGCAAATTAGTGTAGATGCTAACACTTGGTCGGCTTTGATGAAGAGTCATCTAAACTCAAAAACATTAGCTTGCTCTCTCTCCATAGATGCTGCCTGATATGCTGCGATTTCCAGCATCTTTCGTTTTCAAAACATTCAGTGCATGAGCTTTAGATTTGATTTTGCACATTTGATTGCACCAAGTAGTACAATGAGGAAACAGCTGCTCAATGTTAGTTATTTTGAGCATCATGGTCACAATGTACTGTGGCACAAATGAAAAGGAAAAACCCACAAAAGGGAACAAGAACCAGGATCTCAGAAGCTCTGATTTCTCACCTGCTCTCTGTAAAATTATATTTTCCACATGCCCAACTTTCTCCTCCTCTGACGAAAGCTCAGATTCTTGCTCAACTCGAAATATCTTCCAGCCCAAACATTATTCTTCACATAACGGACACGGAATTCAAGTGCTAGCCTGGAAGACTGTGGCTTGCTGATTGGAACAGTTTTCAATTTATCCACTGATAGGATCAAAGCCAGTGGCAAACAAGGTGATGGTGTTGTGGCAATGTCATCGGACTAGTAATCAAGAGCCACATGTTAGTGCTCCGAGGACACGGGTTTTGAATCTCACAGCAGGTGGCAAAACGTGAATTCAACAAAAATCTGGAATAATTAAGCTAGCCTAATGGCAACAATATACCCACTGTCAACAATCAAATATCCCTTGATACAATGTCTTTTAGTGAAGGAATTATGCCATTCTTGCCTGGTCTGGCCTATATATAACTACAGACCCAATGCAACGTGGTGGACTCAACTGCCTTCAAAAATAGTTACGAATGGGCAGTAAACGATGGGCAGCAAGCCAAGCGATGCCCAAATACAGTAAACAAATACCAACCAAGGCCAGCATTTGTTGGCCATCTCTGTTTGGTGATTATGGTAAGAAATTATCTGATCAGGGTAGCCATTATACGCACAACGGCTTGGATGTGCCCAACCTCAGTAGTAAATAAATGGCTCAGGCCATTTTGATGTGGTTGACGAAAAGGCCAATCTTAAATCATGTAGAATGTTAGGAATCGCTATACACATGCTGACCAATGAAGATAGACTTGTGGTAGATAGCAGTAGAAAACACCCTGGTCCATTTCTAAATTAGATTATCATGGAACAAGAACTCTTTTGACTGCTCCATTTCAGATGTAAATTTGAATGCAGGATGGAGCCCATAAAGACCTCTGAGGAAATTCCTCACTGTGGCTGCTGACCAGAGCTAGCCTCCCTTTAACATTTAAACAAAACTACCAGTCATTAGGTAACAGGCATATTCTCCATTACAATGCCTCCAGAGTCTACTTGCCAACATATTAGCACTCAGTATATTGAAATGTTGCTTTCCTCTAAAGGTAGTATTTTCAAAACTGCCCTAATGAGTGCAAGATGAAAAGTTTCTACAAAATGTCTTTTTTCAGCAATACCCGAGTTCTGTACTGCAGAATAACCATAAACCAGAATTCTTTACATTTAGGTATTCATTCTTTCTTAACACATTCGTGCCAACTCCACCACCATTGTCACCAATATTTCATTACACGAAAGCATTCTGCAGAGTTAGCCGGAGCTTGAAAAGATCAATAGATTTCACAACTGTCCTTGCATTATATTTCAAGAGTTTCCTTGTTGATCTTTCGCCTCCGTAAACATGAGCTCAACCAAACCTCAGCTGACCATATCCTGAAGCCTGTGAGGCATGGCAGCAAGCCAAAGCAGCTCTATATTTGTGCGTCCCCATATTCAAGGTATTCTAAGCCTCCAAGATCTTGGACTTTTTACGTTACATAAATTTTAATTCCTCCACTTTTGCCTGATGCACCTTCTGTTGCCACGCTCCCAAGCTCTGAAATTTTCCCATGAAATCTCTCTACTTCTTTCTCCTTCAAGATTTTCCTTAAAAACTTGGGCCAAACATTTGGCTACCTCATTGCGGTTCAGTGTCAAAATTTTACTGGATAATGTTGCTTGCAAGTACCTTGCGACATTTTATGGCATTATAATGCTCTATAAACTAGTTTGATAAATGTATTGTACAAGTCAAATTGCACTGCAGTTTGAACTTGAACGAAGGCCTGGTGACAGCAAAGTATTCTCGCTCTAGGAGATGAAAATGTGGTACTTGAGGTCGTAATAACAAAGGACTCAGCTAAAAAATTCCTAAAAAAAACTGTACCCACTAATTATCAACAATCCAAGAAAAAAAGTGTCTTGAAGAATCTTTTTAAAAAAGGGCGGTTAAGTCTTTGGAGGAGGAAAAGTTTTGGAGAAACCTACAATTGATGAAAATATGAAAAGTGAAGACTAAATTAACCCTCCAAGGCTTGCTTCAGACTGTAGTCAATGTAGTGGGACAACAACAATTAGTGAAAAGAATATTTTAAACTTAATTTTATTTAGACCAACTAATATTTGAACTACACACTGGTAAACAGGACAAGTTTGAAATCACAGTAAAATTTCTCATCTGGGATGATTTGTGCACAAAAAGGAACTATTTTCAATGGAGAGAACTTCTGTACCTGGACTTGAACCACTCCAGGACAATTGTTAATTCAATTTCTTTCATCCAAATCCCAACAGGTTTGTTGGAATAATTATAACTGGCAACAACTTTGCAGAAACATTACTGAACTAATTCTCTGAACCATGATTTCTATGACAAGACTGATTGTGTGTCTTGGCACAATTTCTCTGCACGACTAGAGTTGAGTTAGTTACCTTCTTGGGCTAATAATGCTGAGCAGCCCAAATAAACAGAAACAAAACATGCAATGCACATTGAGTACACCTTTCGATCACATTTCAATTGTTGTTTGCTACGTTAGTTAATCTCCAGAAAAAAACAACTTGGATTTGGGTCCCAAGCCAAAATATCCGCCTCTTTCACGACAGCAATTTCGGTCTTCCTTTCTTTCAGATGAAAGATTTATCTGGACCATCAGCTGTTTTCTCAGGTTGACGTAAGTGATCCTAGAGCACTATCTGAAACAGTAACAGTGGGGTGATGTCAACAGTGCATTAGCCAGTTTTTATGTAGCAGGTCAATGCTAAGAAAACAGATTTCCTAATCATTAGCACATAGCTGCTTGGCGGGAGCTTGCTGTGAACAAACTGGTTTCCCACAAGACAAAAGCGAAATATTGCAGATGTTTGAAATGTTAATGACTATCAAAAATGACTGAAAAGTCAGAAGGTCAGGCAAGCTCCATGGAGAGGAATAATTAGCATTTCATCCAAACTGTAATTGTGCTGTACCTCAGCTCTACCGAATCCACACTTCACATTTTCTACTAACTATCAGACTTGCTACAAATCACTGATTTTATTAAATAACTTTATAAACCATATAAAATTTGTCACTAACCACAAGCCAGCAATTTCAAGTTTACATTAGGGTATTGGTCCATTTTTGTTCTTTAACAATTCTTACAGTCTGAAAGCCCCTTTTAATTGCCTCTGCAGCCTTCAAGGTGAAGCAGGGGGTTATTAAAAGGAAACAGGCAATGGTCTTCTAACTGATAACTCAGTTATAAATGCTAAACATTTTTCTGTTTTTTTGACTGTGGACCAAACTGGGAAGGGGTCTGGCTTAAACCAAGGACTGTGGAAGGAGTTATAACTCACTCAGAGATAGTAAGAACTGCCGATCACGGAGTCAGAGATAACACAGTACGGAGCGGGAGGAACACAGCAGGCCAGGCAGCAGAGGAGCAAGAAAGTTGACGTTTCAGGCCGGGACCCTTCTTCAGAAATGGGGAGATGGAAGGGAGCTCTGAAATAGA
>NC_063356.1:7136774-7151480 GCF_021869965.1 Rhincodon typus | reverse complement strand
GGAGAGGGATGGGGCTGGGGAAGGTAGGTGCAATGGTGATAGGCGGGTGCAGGTAAGCAGTGGTAGGGATTGGTCAGTGAGGTGGGAGGAACAGATAGGTGGGAGAGAAGACAGACAGGTTAAGGAAGCGGGGATGAGAGGGAGGGTTGGTCATGGGATGAGGCTGGGGGTGGGGAGATTTTGAAGCTGGTGAAGTCCACACAGAGACCATTGGTTTGTAGGCTCCCAAGGCGGAATAATGAGGTGTTGCTTCTCCAGTTTCCAGGTGGTGTCTTCGTGACGCTGGAGGAGGCCCAGGATGGACACGTCACCCAGGGAGTGGGAGGGGAGTTGATATGGTTCATGACCGGAAGGTGTTATCGTTTCTTGCAAACAGAGCGCAGGTGCTCTACAAAGTGGTCTCTGAGCCTCTGCTTGGTCTCACTGATGTAGAGGAGGCCACAAATCGGGAGCAGCGGATGCAGTAGACCACATTGACGGATGAACAGATGAACCTTTGTCTGACGTGCAAGGTTTGTTTAGTGCCTTGGTTGAAGGTGAGGGGAGAGGTGTAGGGGCAGGTGTAGCACTTTCTGCGGTTGCACGGAAAGGTGCCGGGGTGATGGAGCTAGTGGGAAGTGTGGAGCAGACGAGGGAGTCACGGAGAGAGTGGTCCCTACGGAAGGCAGATAGGGGTGGGGAGGGAAATACATATCTTTGTTTGAGAGATCAGATTGCAGGTGGCGGAAGTGGCAGAGAATGATACGTTGGATGCGGAGGTTAGTGGGGTAATGTGTGAGGACAAAGGGGATTCTGTCTTTGTTTTTGTTGCAGGGAGGGGATGTGAGGGCAGAGCTGCGGGAAACGTAAGAGATGCGGTCGAGAGCATTTTTGACCCCTGAAGGGTGGGGGGGGGGGAATGTTGCGGTCCTTGGAGCTTGAATATCAGGACAGTCCATTGTAAAATATATTTCAACGACATGACCACTCTCCACACCTGTTTCATGCGCAGCATCTCAAGGCTTCTTACAACCAATTAAAAACTTAGTGACTGTTGTACAGAAAAGCAGCAACCAAAATTTGCTAACAGCAAATTCCCAAAAACACTGGTTGTCATAACCAAGTAATGAGTTTCATATATTGTAATAGTTAATCCTTCCATCAATACCAGAATTATTTCTCTGGCTATCTTTGAGTAATGTAAATTGCTGTTTTACACCTTGCATGCTATCAGTGTTCTATCTCTTATGAAAGAGGGCATCTTTAACAGTACTGTACTCTCACCACCACACTGTTAGTCCAGAGCATGGGGAATCATATTTCAACACACCACTTTCTGGCTGAGACACAAGAACTAACTCCCAATGTACAGTAACAGACTCCTTTTGTGCACAACCTCATGTGCTATAGCTCAAGCATAATTAGTTTAAAAAAAAAATTACCTTTGATTCATTCCCCAAACACAGGCAATTTGAATATAAATTTCTACTAAACCTTTCCTCCTTAGTGTCAACCTGAATGACACACTTAAATCTCCAGAATGGGTCTTTGCATTAGGCCTCTGCACTCATGAGAATGCTACCACTCAGCAAAGTCCAATGCAAGTCAGTTATGGAACTAGAGGCCTCAATATTCAGTATACGTCAATGCCATATTGTGGGAGATTTACATATTTAGCAGTGTTCCTCTCTGGATGCATCAGGATAGGATACATCATAGCCAACTGCAGCAGCACAACATCCAACTCCAACACAGTACTCCCATTTCCCACAGCACAATTTAACAATGTGAGAAAATGTCGTGCATCTGGCAGACCCCACACAAACCATCCTGTCATAACTTCATCTCAGATCCATATCCGACTCAAACTTAAAGACCTTACATGCAAACTCTTGCCATCTATTTCTATCAGAAGTGCAAATAAATAAATATTCTTGCAATCTTCAAGGTGATAATAATATAAAAACACTCAGTAAATTCTGGTGAGTTTGCACAGGACATGAATATTAAGAATTTTCAAGCCGTATATTTACAGTTAGCGGTGAGACACACTGTCGGTTCAAACTGAATTTAAACTCGGGTCTCCGGAGCGAAAGGTCAATCTTTAACTACATTCCATAAAATAATTTCAGTGCAGAGTTAGCATGGATTTGAATTGTGTGTTAACTTCAGAATTTGAAACTACAAATTAGGCATTTCTGATACAGAAGGGAAAACAGCTAGCAAGGAAACAACACCATAATGTCAATTAGAGGATTGAAGTTCCTTAAGGCCTCACCAACATACATGAAGTCACAAACTGAAATATTAAACGAGACACATAACATATTTCAGCTCTCAACCGTTGACGATAGAATGTTCAAAGTGTTTATAACACCTGCCAGAGCTGAAATTAAAATCATGCGGCAAAAAGGATGAACTTGGAAAAATTCAAACTTCCTTCAAAGAATCCATTAAAAGCCTGGCTAAATTGCACATGACTTGATGTTTAACAGGCAAAGCAATGAATGACTCCAGTCTAATCCGTTGCCACAACAGAGGCAGTCTCTGGCATCCCCAAGATCCTTCACAGCAAGCCTGAAATGCAATTCAAGCAGCCACAAATAAATAAAAACCAAATTCTTCAAAGCTGAAGGCAATTGGAAATAGTAATGTGAGGTTTGGTTTAGTTAGTTAAGGTCTGAACTGGTTCATCCATTTAGAACAGAATGGTTTACATTCTGAAGTTAGAGGAACCTTGGCTGGGATTTCAATTGGAGCACTGAAAAGTCTCTAGTACTGCTCAGGTTGAGAGGGTGGGGGAAGCATCATTTATCAGCTAGGATTCACACTCACTTCCATTTACTTACTCATCGAAGAGAGCAAACATTGTACATGCGATTCTCTTGAATTGTGGCCATTCCTCTTAAAGAGGAACAGCCCCCTGGACCTCAGGCCAAGTTAGCGCATGAAGAATTGCCCTCTGGATGATCAGTGTCACGAATGTCCCTCAACTCCGCACACAGCAAGGAATTCATTCTTTCACGAAGCCACAAGACAAATAGATATGCAACAGTTTCATATTAGTTCATCTTTCCCGAAGTGTCCTCAGATCCACTCATGGATGGCAGCCAGTGACGAGTGGTGTTCCGCAAGGGTCAGTATTGGGACCACAACTTTTCGCTTTGTACATTGCTGATCTCGATGAAGGAACTGTGGGCATTCTGGCTAAGTTTGCAGATGATACAAGGATAGGTAGGGGGACAGGTAGTATTGAGGAGGTGGGGAGGCTGCAGAAGGACTTGGACCGGTTAGGAGAGTGGACAAAGAAGTGGCAGATGGAGTACAAATGTGGGAAAGGGAGGGGTCATGCACTTTGGTAAGAAGGATAAAAGCATGGACTGTTTCCTAAATAGGGACAAAATTCAGAAGTCTGAAGTGCAAAGAAATTTGGGAGTTCCAGTCCAGGATTTTCAAGGTAAACTTGCAGGTTGTGTCAGTAGTCAGGAATGCAAGTGCAATGTTGGCATTTATTCTGAGAGGGCTTGAATATAAAAGCAGAAATGTACTCCTGAGGCTTTGTAAGGCCACATTTGGAGTATTTTGTGCAGTTTTGGGCTCCATATCTCAGGAAGGATGTACTAGCCCTGGAGCGGCTTCAGAGGAGGTTCACGAGAATGGTCAGCTTAACATTGAGGAGCGTTTGAAGACTCTGGGACTCTACTCATTGGAATTTAGAAGGATGAGGGGGAGTATCTAATTGAAACTTACAGAATTCTGAATGGCCTGGACAAAATGGATGTTGGGAAGATGCTTCCATTGGTAGGAGAGACTAGGACCCGAGGGCACAGCCTTAGAGTAAAGGGAAGGCATTTTAGAACGGAGATAAAGAGAAACTTCTTCAGCCAGAGAGTGGTGAATCTATGGAATTCACTGCTACAGAAGGCTGTGGAGGCCAGGTCATTGAGTACATTTAAGACTGAGATAGATAGGTCTTTGATTATCAAGGGGATCAAGGGTTACGGGGAGAAAGCAGGAGAATGGGGTTGAGGAACTTATCAGCCACGATTGAATGGTGGAGCAGACTCGATGGGCCAAATGGTGTAATTTCTGCTTCTATGTCTTATGGAATTTATCTGTTTCCAAAACACAAGGATTTCCATCTGTCTCACTCCAACATGAAGTCATCATTTCAAGTAGTGATCATTCTGTGTGAAAACAAATCCTGATCCCTGTCCGTAAAGCTACTTGGATTACTTGAAACATGTATCCTTTTCATAACCTCACTACTTACTCAAAATCTTTTACAGTTACCACTTACATATGACACACCATCTAAGATCAACTGTTTTCTCCATCTCAGGCTGAAAAATCCATGTGTTTCTTGTGTTATTTCATAACTCAGATCTTCAGATAACACTATGGAACAGCCTTGTGACTTTTAATCTGCATTGTCCCCACCACTTGAAATGTCACCTTCATTTTGGAGAACCTCCACTGGGGGAGGGGATGGTCTCACGGTATTATTGCTAGACTATTAATCCAGAGACCTTGGTGATGCTCTGGGGATTTGGGTTCAGACCCTGTCATGGCAGAAGGTGCAATTCAAATTCCATGAAATATTTAAAATTAGGAGCCTAATCATGACCATGAAACTATTGTCAATTATCAGAAAAATCCATCTGGTTTACTCGTGCTGTTCAGGGAAGAAAATCAGCTGCCCTCACAGCAACGTGGCTGACAATGAAAGACCCTCTGTAACGGTCTAGCAAGCTACTCAGTGGTAATCCTCACTAAGAAGTGTCAAAAGAATGGGATAGATCACCTGGCATTGGAAATGCCAACCGCAAACACAGAGCTGTCGACTTTGCAAAGTCTTCCTTACTAGTGGCTACTGTCAAAATTACAGGCGGTCTCTCAGATTGTCAGACTGTTGCTTGAACAGAGTCATACTTGCAGAATAATACCTTAGAGATAGTGACCCAGACAACACCTCACCTTCCCTGGGATGGATATGCCCTACCAGCAAGGCAGGAGCAGTGGTGATGGCAGCACAGTGGTACACTGTCAAGTGTCAGTTGCTCTTGGAGGTCTCAATACTGATTCTGGACACAATGAAGTCTCAAGGCACCAGATTCAACATGGGTAAGGAAACCGCCTGACTACCCACAGGCAGCGCTCCCTTAGCTGGTGACTCCTAAAATACATACAAGGATTTCCATCTGTCCCTCTCTAACATCAAGTCCATTTAAGATACTCATCATCCTAAATGAAAAAACATCCTGACCCCTGTCCCAAATGTTATTTTGACTACTTGAAACATGTATCCTTTTCATACTCCCGTGATTTAGGACGGCAAGGGCACAGAACATACTCTGGCTGGGAGATTACAATGTCTGCCAGGAGTGGCTTGGCATTATCACTACCGATCAAGCTGGTCAAGTCCTAAAGAACACAGTGGTTAGATTGGGTCTGTGGCAAGTGAAGAAGGAACAGAGGCAAAAACATTCTGGACCTCATCCTTACCACCCTGCCTGCCACAGATGCATCTGTCCAAGTCAGTATTGGTAAGAGTGACCACTGCAAAGTCCCTGTGGAGACAAAGTCTCACCATCACCTAAAGTAAAAATACTTTACATCACGTTGTGTGGCACTATCATGTTTAATAGATCAACTTGAAACAGATCCAGTACCTCTGGACTGGGCATCCAAGAGCTAGTATGAGCCATCAGCAGAAACAGCAGCAGAATCAAGCCCAACCATTTTTAGCTGCTTCAATGACCTTCCCTCCATCAGAAGGTCAAAAGTGACAATGTTCATTGAATCTTGCACGATGTTAAACAGCATTCACAACTCCTCAGATGCTGAAATTGTCTGTCGAAATGCTGCAAGACCCTAATAATGTCCAGGTTTGGGCTGAAAAGTAACGATTAACATTCATATCATGTGTGTGCCAGACAATCTCCATTGCCAACAAAACAGTCTAACCATCATCGCTTGATACTTCATGGCATAACCATCACTGAAAACCCCTCAGTCAGGATCATGGGATTTATCAATGACCAGAAACTGAATGGAGGGCAGCATGATGGTTCAGTGGTTAGCACTGCTGTCTCTTCGCACCAGGGACCAGAGAGTTGGGTGACTGCGTGTCTGGTTTGCATGTTCTCCCCGTAGCTGCGTTCGTTTCTGCCTGGTGCTCTACTTTCCTCCCACAGTCCAACGAATCGAAGGTTAGGTGGATTGGTCATGCCAAAATATCCGTACTGTCGAGGGATGTGTAAGCTAGGCGGGTTAGCCACGGGAAATGTGGAATTGCAGAATTGCAGGGATAATGTAGGAGGCCGGGTAGGAGGAGGGCCAGTGCAGACTCCACGGGCAAACAGCCTCTTTCCAGAATGAATGGAATCAGAATCCCTGCAATAAAGTGGACTAGCCATACAAGTGCAGTGGTTACGAGAGTAGGTCAAAGGCTAAGAATCATGCAGTGGCTAACTCTCATCCTGATTCTCAAAAGCCTATCCAGTTATCTATAAAGCACAAGTTAGGAGTGTGATGGAATATTCCCTACTTGCCTGGATGGGTGCAGCTCCAAAAACACAAGAAGCTCGACACCATCCAAGACAAAGTAGCCTCCTTGACTGACACCAAAAGCACAAGCGTAACTGAAAGCCGAAAGAACTGCCGACGCTGGAAATAATAGACAAACAAACAATCAGAAATTGCTGGAAAAACTCAGCAGGACTGGCAGCTTCTGTGGAGATAAAGCAGAGTTAACACAAGCATCCATTCCTTCCAACACCAACACTCCGTAGCGCCAGTGTGTAGCACGTACAAGATGCACTGCAGAAATTCACCAAGGCTCCTTAAGAACACGATGTAGAAAGACAAGGGCAACAGATACATGGGAACACCAACACCTCTCAGTTCCCCTCTGAGCCACTCAAGACCCTGAACGGGCAATGTATCACTGCTCCTTCCCCGTCGCTTGGTCAAAATGCTACAAATCCCTCCCTAAAAACGTTCTGGGTCCACCTACACAACATGGTCTGCCGGCAGTTCAAGGTGGCAGCTCACCTCCACCTTTAAGGTCAAAGAGAGATCAGCAACAAGTGCTGATGACTAACAACACCCACATTCCATAAATGGGGAAAAAAAAGGTCTTGTTGTTTAGGTGTAATCTGCACACCACCCAGAGTTGCATTTTAAACCCTTCTGGTTTGACAGTGAGTGTTCAAAGACTCAAAAGGTTTCAGTTTTCATGACTGGCTATTTCGTCATTCCATAGAATACCCGTTTATTTACCATCTATTTACCACTCAGCAATTAAATTTCATCTGTCATTGATTTACTTAAACATGTAAAAACTGCAAGTACTGTGGATGCCATTAATCAGGAACAAAAATAGAAATTGCTGGTAAAGCTCAGCAAGTATGGCAGCATCTGTTAAGAGAAATCAGAGTTAACGTTTTGGGTTGAGAGACCCTTTCTCCGAACTGATTTCTCCAATTTCACAGATAATGCCAGACCTGCTGAGCTTTTCCAGCAATGTCTATTTTTGTTACTTAAACATATACTTAAGCTAATATACATGCTACTTCTCCAATTCCACTGTTGTGTTCCATCTGGCATAAGCAAATTTAACATGGCATTGAATTAGAGTCTTGTTCACATTGGGAACTATAAAACACCACCAAGTTCAAGGGCATCCAACTTGGGCTTTTCACACCACTCTGTCCTTCTCCTTGAAGAACTATTTGCTACCAACTACCATTCAACCAGTTCTTCATCTATTGTCAGTATTCACACAAGCAAAATCTTTTCTCAAGGTCTAGCATACCATGTTGAAGCTTTCCAATCAAAGCATGGTTTTTTCTTCTCCAGACCCACAGAAGCTGTTACAAGTCTAATCTTGGACAGGTGCTGAATTTAAGTAGAATAGAGCAAAGACGAATAGGTTTACCATCATCCTGGTCTCTGTTAATCCCTCTTCTCAAAAATGGATACGACATTGGTCTATTCCAAATCAACTCATGTTCAGTGACTACTACATAATGTCATTCATCTTTTCTAAATCTCCATCCTACTGTTTTTCATTAATCTCAGCCAAATTGTTAGGGATAGATAAAATGATTCTTGAGAGCCCTTTTCATCTGTCTAGTATAAAGATTTTATCTATTCTGGCTGGCCATTCTGATTTGGGAACAGTGTTGCCTATAGCTCCATCCAAATATTCACAGGGAAGATGGCATTCAGAATGACCCATCTGGTCCGTCAGATTTACATCTGATTAGATTTAACTTGCATATTTTTCAATTGATGTCCTACTGTGGGGCATTAGCTTCTGGCTTTGGAATTTTCTGTCTAAGTATCTGCAATTATCCTTATTTATATTTACATTTCCACACAAATCATTCATTGAACTGTTGGCAACAGGTTGCTGAGTCAGCAAGAAGCTACTGAATAAATGTGTAATACAGGAATGCTCGAACAATCCTGATATTTCAACTTGTACAAAGAAACTGGATGAACAGTCAACATCTTTCAGTTTTTCAAGGGTACTTAATTTAAATAGTAGCATGCACAAGACAAAAGAAATGTGCGAAGTGTCCAAATACCCAGTGCCAGCCAACAGAATAAAACAGTACATTTGGGTAGATTCATTTCAACTCTTGGAAGCGTGTGCGGAATTTACAATTGCTTTTGAAAAGCGTTTTTAATTTTGAGATCCAAATATCAAACAGTGAAGCTGCACCTACGGACAGTTTTTGTGACAAGATCTAGTTTCTCCTCCTTCTTTTTATACAAAGTGTCAAGATCTCGATCAGAATTCAAGCAGAAGAACAGATCTGTTTGACAGGAAAAAAAGACAGTAACAATGCAAAAAAAAAAAGTGATTAGTTTTAAGAAACATAAGTTCAACGAATAAGGCATTGATCAAGATAGAGGCCAGAAAACACAATTAACACAATGACTTCCATCAAAGGTTAGGAATTAACCAGAAATGTGCATTAAATATACATTTTTAAAAACTTAGTTTAAGGTCCCAGGAGGTTTCACAGAATTGTGATCAGAAACTAGACAGGTGACTAAAAATTTGGATAAAGATTTTGGTGAATCATCTTAAAAAGGGGTGAGAAGTGGAAGGGTTTAATGAGTTAAGCTCACAATTCAGGGGTCACACATTGAACAGGTATTAGGGCTTGGTGAAAGTCAAAAGATACAGAGTTACTAGTGAATTCAGATTTACAGGAGACCACAGCATTGGAACAGTTCCATGTTAAGAAAACAAAAATACAAAATGAGCTAGAGAGGAGATTGCAGAGCCTTTGGCTTTGATCTTTATGTTGTCATTGTCTTCAGGAATAGTGCCAGAAGACTGGAGACTAGCAAATGTTGTCCCCTTGTTCAAGAAGGGGAGTAGAGACAACCCTGGTAATTATAGACCAGTGAGCCTTACTTCGGTTGTGGGTAAAGTGTTGGAAAGGATTATAAGAGATAGGATTTATAATCATCTAGAAAGGAATAATTTGATTAGGGATAGTCAACACGGTTTTGTGAAGGGTAGGTCGTGCCTCACAAACCTTATTGAGTTCTTCGAGAAGGTGACCAAACAGGTGGATGAGGGTAAAGCGGTTGATGTGGTGTATTTGGATTTCAGTAAAGCGTCTGATAAGGTTCCCCATGGTAGGCTATTGCAGAAAATACGGAGGCATGGGATTGAGGGTGATTTAGCGGTTTGGATCAGAAATTGGCTAGCTGTAAGAAGACAGAGGGTGGTGGTTGATGGGAAATGTTCATCCTGGAGTTCAGTTACTAGTGGTGTACCTCAAGGATCTGTTTTGGGGCCACTGCTGTTTGTCATTTTTATAAATGACCTGGATGAGGGCGTAGAAGGATGGATTAGTAAATTTGCGGATGACACCAAAGTCGGTGGAGTTGTGGATAGTGCGGAAGGATGTTGCAGGTTACAGAGGGACATAGATAAGCTGCAGAGCTGGGCTGAGAGGTGGCAAATGGAGTTTAATGCGGAAAAGTGTGAGGTGATTCACTTTGGAAGGAGTAACAGGAATACAGAGTACTGGGCTAATGGTAAGATTCTTGGTAGTGTGGATGAGCAGAAAGATCTCGGTGTCCATGTGCATAGATCACTGAAAGTTGCCACCCAGGTTGATAGCGTTGTTAAGAAGGCGTACAGTATGTTAGGTTTTATTGGTAGAGGGATTGAGTTTCGGAGCCATGAGGTCATGTTGCAGCTGTACAAAACTCTGGTGCGGCCGCACTTGGAGTATTGCGTACAGTTCTGGTCACTGCATTATAGGAAGGATGTGGAAGCATTGGAAAGGGTGCAGAGGAGATTTACCAGGATGTTGCCTGGCATGGAGGGAAGGTCTTATGAGGAAAGGCTGAGGGTTTTGAGGCTGTTTTCATTAGAGAGAAGGTTAAGAGGTGATTTGATAGAGACATACAAGATGATCAGAGGATTAGATAGGGTGGACAGTGGGAGCCTTTTTCCTCGGATGGTGATGGCTAGCACGAGGGGACATAGCTTTAAATTGAGGGGTGATAGATATAGGACAGATGTCAGAGGTAGGTTCTTTACTCAGAGAGTAGCAAGGGCATGGAATGCCCTGCCTGCAAAAATAGTAGACTCGCCCACTTTAAGGGCATTTAAATGGTCATTGGATAAACATATGGATGATAATGGAATAGTTTAGATTAGATGGGCTTCAGGTCGGCGCAACATCGAGGGCCGAAGGGCCTGTACTGCGCTGTAATGTTCTATGTTCTATGCTCTATGCTCTAAAATGTGCTCTTTGGCAGCAAATATTTCAGAAGTGGAAGTAGGCAGCGCACGTGATGGGGAGAATGTCCAGCATAGGCAAATAAGTGACTATAAACAATCAAACTTAGCCCAAGGCACTGGTCAGGAGTCAATAAAAGAATATGGGACAAGTCCTAAAAAATTGCAGTGAATGAAATGGTAACTAGGAGTTTCAACTTCAAGACTAAAAAAATAAATCAGCAAACTGGCAACACTGAACAAACTGAGAGGTTAAGACAAGTGATGGGGGGGGGTCGGCTGGGTTTCACCCAGTTTACCAGGTTGTGGCTATCAGAGCAAAATGGAAGCTTCAGGCAGTAACACGAGCTTGGTCGTGATTTCAGGAACCAATTCAACTGACGTTAGTCTCTTCTATTGCTGCTTGTCAGACAAACAAGCCAAGTGATTGAGGAAACTAGTTTATCTCGACCAGAAACTAACCCAGATCACCACTTTACTGATGAAAAATAAAAATTGCTTTCAGTTCCTTGTAATATCTATCCCTTAATTCACACTTAAGACAGAATATTTGATCGTCTAATTCATCGCTGTTATGTTACTGTGGTCAGGTCAGCTACCACGTTTCAAACCTTACAATATGTGTTGCAGAAATATTCACTTGATTGTAAGTGTCTTCAGGTTAAGAAAGGGTACACAGTTGAGGATGCATAAATTCAAGAAATTTAACTATCTTCTTCTGCACCTTGTGAAATGCTGACAAAGAAAGAACTGTAAACAGAATCCCACAATAGCATTCAAACACTAAAGGTCTGTGCGACTCAAGGGTGACAAGGACCAAAAGCAGAAAGGTTTTTAAACAGCTGGAATTGATTCAGAGCCAGAAGTGGCATCAAATAGCAATACTGGACTGCACATCTTCCAGTAGAATGTTTCAAACTAACGAGAAGTTTGTTGAGGAATTCAGGTTTCTGTAAATAGCTGATGAAGGCCCTTCATCATGGAGATGGTAATTGACAGCAAAACAGTTGGCAGTCTACGTCCTCAAATCAACATGCCATCACCCACTGTTATTGGAGCTGAGCTCTTAGTAAACATTGTTATTGGACATTGTACAATGTCCAAGTACACGGAACATTAAAAGGTGAAGGAAAAAAGTCAATAAATTATATGCTTAGGCCTCGGACATGCTCCACTGAGATTCCTGACAATTACTTTGAGGCAATTTACTTGACAATTCTATACTGTGGTGCCGAGATGGGAACAATCGAGTCTCTTAACATGGCATTTGGAAACAGGTTGAAACTGTCGAGTTCTTTCCATCTGCAGTCTATAAATGACCTTGTTTATTTTTCTGTGTAACACACTTCTACCCTCTTTTTGAAGAACACTTGCATTCTCGTGTGAATCGTAACTACCACAACACTAGCCAACTGCAAAATTTAAACTTATGAGCTATCAAGCTAGGTTTCATTCTGGGTTTTGACCTACCTAGTATGACCATTAACTGGGAAGATAAGTGTTTACAAGAAACATTCAAGCTCCCTTTGAAGTGCAGCAGCACCGACCTGAATAAATGAAGCAGCGTGCTACCAATCATGGATAATAGTGACAACTTGCCCACATTTTCACGACAAGGCAGAAGAGTAACAAGGAAGAAAAATAAGCAAATTCTGCACTCCTGATCCTACTAACCTGTGCGACTTCCTGCCCCACATGCCCAGAGATCTGCAATTTAAAATGGACCTGTTCAAATCACATGGGGACCCACTACACAAACTCATTGGCCCAGCAGACGTCGTCGTAGATAAGAGTGACAGCCACAACAAGCATCAGTCTCCATATGCAGGCAATGAATTCAAGGTATACGCTACCATTATCAAAGAACATTGCTGCATCAACTGCGCACTAGCCAAGCAGCTTGGATCTTTTGCATCTCATTCTCAATTAACTGTTTTTAGCATATCTGCTCTTTCAGATTTTCATCCATCATACATTGTCAATGTGGATAAAAGGAACATAATCTCTCACTTGACAAACACCTATGGTGGCCTCCAGGCTATTTTCCCTCCTTCACAGGAAAGGCGTGGAATATTTTAAATGTCTAAAGTTAAAGAATAGCCATATACATCAGCAGGGTCACTATGAATTTATGATTCCAATCTTTTAATTCAAAACATCAGAGCAATTTAAAACTTGATTCTTTCCATTACTCTGCAATATCTGCTTCAGTTAATGCAGCACCTCCTCTGAGCGCACAGACCAAAAACTAACAGCCATGTAACAAGTGACTTATAATTGACAGCACTGTACTGGTGAAGGGAAAAGCATTAAGATGTCAGTAAGAGTTACAGAGCACCATTCACACAGCAAGCATCCCAATATAGTGAGCAAAGAGCAGACAAACAATGTCAGCCACATTGTAAGAGGGGAAGTTTAAAAAAGTTTTGCTATGTGTAAAGGGCCAAGGAAATCATATTAGTGCAAAGGCACCAATGGGGGAGGAAAAGTGGGGAAGTAACACAACCAGAAAAGACTGAGGTGAAGGGACTAGTTGGTGAAGTAATCAGAATGTCCTAAATGACTAGAATAATCTCGCAGCATTTGGCAAGGTCAGCATCCTGGGACCACAGAATTGAGACAGAAGCAAGCTGAGTTCTGAATGAGTTGGAGTTTGCAAAGGATCTAGAGACTAGAAAGCTAAGTATTTATGACATTATGAACCTTTCGGCAGGAATAAAACAGATCAGACAGGATATAAAGTAAAACAAAGTTAGGAACGAAACTAATGACTTCATTTGTTTAAACTGGTGAACCAGTGGAGGGAAAGTAACTGATGTCAAGATCAAAGGTGGGGAAGTGGGAAGACAAAGAAACCAATTAGGTCTATGAGAAAATTCCCAACTCATGGCTGGGGCTGAGCGTGGGGACAACAGCACAACATCTCAGCTAAGAGGACAATACCTTAAATTGAGAGCCAAGCAATTTAGCACACAAGTTAGAAAACACTTCACCTCAATCATTTTATGCAAATAAATTATTTCAAATCAGATTGATAAACACTCACCCAGCAGCATCAACAGATAAAGAGCTGCGGTAGCTTAACAGAGCTGGGTTACAAATGAGTCGAGATCCAATTGAGTGGCAGACAGGCTCAATAGGCTAAATGGCCTGCTGTTTCCATCAAATTCTCGCAACTCAAGCAACCATTGTCACAAATGTGAGACAGAAGCTGAAATATTGGTCAGGGTATAGACAGAAGGGTGTTGTTAAGTCTCAAGACTATTTGACATTAAGAGAAGTAGGCCATTCAGCCCGTTGCATCTGCTCCACCATTAAATGAGATTATGGCTGATCTAATCATCAAGTCTATTTTCTTGCCTTTTGCCCCCATAACCCTTGATTCCCTTACTAATTAAAAATCTGTTCATCGCAGCTCAGCCTCAGCAACCCTTTGCAGTAAAGATTTCGACAGAGTCACTACCCTCAGAAAAAAATCCTCCTCAACTGCCAATGGTGACCACTTACTGAGATTCTATCCACTTGTCCTAGATTGTCCCACAAGAGGTAACAATAGTCATTCACGTGGATAAGGAGAACCACCAGTTCGATTGGGACAACACCAGGATTTTAGGACAGGCCAAACAAAGTCAAGCATGGGAATTCCTAAAGGCCTGGTTCTCCACCAAGGCAGCCATCAACAAACACAGAACTAGACCCTATATATACACACCACTGGGAAGGAAAATCAGAAATGAGGTAACTAAATCCAACGGACCCCAGAGTTTAAATACCAGGCGGGAAAACACACAGGCACTTCATCGGAGGCTGCACTGATGATGTTACCCGGCAGGGTAATGAAACGTCTGCAAACCAACGCACCAGCTCGGTGAGCAAACCAACCACAGCATTTGATGTAGAGCTGGATGAACACAGCAGGCCAAGCAGCAGCAGAGGAGCGGGAA
>NC_063356.1:7110673-7136374 GCF_021869965.1 Rhincodon typus | reverse complement strand
TGATGAAAGGCTTTGTTTAGCCCACACTAGAAATGGATCAAGTTTGCCGCTTTTGAAATTCACCAGCATCAGCAGTTCCTACTATCTCTCCACAGCATTTGATGCATCTTTTTTCTGACATCTGCAAACTTGATCCATTTCTAGTGTGGGCTAAACAAAGCCTTTCATCATCGATGTCAAACATCCACAGTGGCAGGTCGTGCTAGCATAAAAATGGAAACTGACCTCATATTTAAATATAATGTCATTAAAAGGGCAAATTAGATTCATAGCATAGGAAAAGACTTCAGTCCAAATGGTCTAGCTTCCATGTTCTATTCAGATCTTCAACCTATTTTGGCATTTACATAGTATTTAAATATTGATTGAACAATTCAGTCTGTAAAGGAGAACTCTGAACAGCATCATCTGATTTTTGAGTGGTGGTAGAAACCAACAGAAATAGCAAACAAGCCTCCAGTTTAACGCACCACCAATAAGCCAATTTCGTGCAGCTGAAGCATTGAACATTAGACGCAACAACTCATTAACTGTCTTCTCATTCCATACCAGTTCTTCAGAGCTTTGCTGCTGTGGGACACATAACAGAAGGTAGAGTGGGAGAAACTAAAGCAAGAATTGATGATAGTCTCTTGATGGCTGGCATTCCCCTAAAGTCATGTAATGGAAGATAGTGCAAGTAGGCAGTTTTTCTATTAACCCGTGCATAAGAGCAGTATCTTGAAAATTAAAGGCATGAATACAATTTTTTTTTAAACCACGAGAATCATGGGAACAGACAGATACAAATGGTGGCCATTTCACGCATACAGTCTACATCCGCTCTGTTTTAACTCAGCCATTCACCTTTTCTGATCTTGAAATCATCTTTTTTCAGGTGTTTATCCAACTCGCTTTTCATCCAGCCTCCACCATGCTTGCAAGGAGTGCATTCCAGATTCTCACCAATCAAGTAAAAAAGTTCTAAGTCATTGTTGATTTCATAGATTCATGCAGCGCAGAAGACACCCTTTGGCCCATCAAGTCTGCATTGACCTAACTACCACTAAAAGTGGGCTAATCTCAATTTTCTGCACTTGTATCCTATTCCTGAATGTTATGATGTTTGAAGCACCTGTCCATATTTTTTAAAAAAAAAGGTTGTATGGTTTCCAGCCTCTACTACAGTGCATTCTAAATTCCCACCAGCCACTGAGCGAAAAGGTTCTCTCCCCAAATCCCCTCTGAATCTCCTGCTCTTTACCCTAAAACTATTCCCTTGTGATTGACCCCTCAACCAAGGATAATTGCTGCACTCTATCCACCCTGTCCATACCCTTCAATCTTATACACCTCAAATCATGTTCCCCCTCAGTCTTCTCTGCTGTAAAGAAAACAATCCAAGCCCACCTAGTCTCTTCTTAAAGCTCAATTTCTCCATCCCAGGCAAAATCCTGGTGAACCGCCTCGGTATCCTCTCTAGTGCTATCACAGCCTTCCTGTACTAAGGCAACCAGAACTGCACACAGTACTCCAGCTGTGGCCTGACCAACACTGTCCAACTCCAACAGTACCTCCTCGCTCTTGTACTCCATGCCACAACTGATGAAAGCATGTCTTCCACATGTCTTCCTAAATTATCCTATTCATGTGCTCCGCTGACTTCAGAGATCTTTGAATAATTACCCCAAGATCCCTCTAAGCTACAGAGTGTCCTGCTATGAAATACTCCCTCACCTTGTTTCTTCTTCCAAAGTGCATCACCTTGCACTTATCAGGGTTAAATACTATCTGCTGCTAGTCTCTCCATCTGACCAACCCATCTACATCTTCCTGCACACCTACAACCATCTTCTTTGCTATTAACCACACTACCAATCTTGGTGTCATCTGCAAATTTGCTTAACATTCCCCCCCACATTTTCATCTGTTATTGTGTATATGACTAAGAATAAAAAGGTCCTACTATTGATCATTGCGGTACACTGCTGGACTCCAGCCTCCAGTCACTTGACAGCCTTCTAACGCTTCCCTTTGTGTTCTGTTACTAAGCCAGTTTCTGATCCATCTCACCAAGTTGCCCTCAATTCCATGTGCTTTCACCTTCTTAATCAGTTTCCCATGTGGAACTTAGTCACAAGCTTTGCTAAAATCCATCTAAACTACATTAACTGAACTTTCCTCATGCATACGCTTGATAACATGTGCAAAAAATTTCTAACAAATTTGTAAGGCATGACATCCCTCCGACAAAGCCATGCTGACTATCCCTGACTAACGCATGCTCTTCCAAGTGGGTATTAATTTGTTCCTTCAGAATTTTCTCCAACAGTTTCCCATCACCAGTCTGTAATTCCTGGCTCATCTCCACCACCCTTCTTGAAAAGTGAAACCACATGAGTCATCTTCCAGCTCTTCTCCTGTGGCCAGAGGATTTAAAAATTAGTGTCAGAGTTCTTGCAATTTCCTGCCTCACCTCCCACAGCAGCCCAGAAAGCAATTCACCCTGGCCAGGAGATTTGTCTGTTTTTAAGCCTGACAGAGCCTCAAATACATCCCAATTTCTTGTGGCAAACTGTGCCTGTTCCTCACAGTCTCTTTTCCTGAATTCTGTCGCTACATTCCCCATTTCCAGAGTGATGACCAAAGGTAAATATTCATTTAACGCTCTTCCAATATCCTGTGGCTTCACACACATTGCCTCCTTGGTCCCTAATGGGCCATACTCTTTCCTTGGTTAACCTCTTCCCTTTAAACTATTTATAAAATATGTTAGGATTCTCCCCAATACTGTTCGCAAGTCCTTTTTCATGCACCCTTTTTGCTCTAATTGCTTTCTTACGATCCTTACATTCTTCTCGGGCTGCAGCTGATTTGCTCCCTTTGGACTTGCTAAAAGCCCTTTTCTTCCTCATCCATTCCTCAATTGTCCGTGACATCGAGGGTTCTCTGAACTTATTACACCTATATTTCCCTCCAAAGGACACACGTTGGACCAGCACTCTCCCCGGCTCTTTTGTGATTTTGATTTTCATTTATACCAAATTTGTCCTATGGTTTTTTTGATCTTATCCCAGCACAAGAAGTTTTTGCTTTCTGCATGTCATGATTTTGACAAACTAAACCTTGGACAAGGAGACAACTGCTTCCTCCCAGATGTTTTGTCTGTCACATCATTTTACACTTGCCTCATCAACTTGACATTTCTCCTGGCTCACTTTCTCACTGGCTTCGGAAGACCAGCCAGAAAGACAAGAACATTCAGTGTGGAGAAGAGTGGCACTCTCCCTGTTGTGGGAGAACACCAGGTACTGCACAGTATTTTACATTGCATCTGACGATGTGACAGGTGCAGAGATGCTCAACGTTTCAGTAGGTGACTAAACTTCATTGCAACAAAGTCATTGGTGGTCAATGAAGCCAGCAATAAAGAGAAACATGTTAAAAACAAATCTGATTCAACACTTGGTAACAACCCTATGAAACTTGCACTAACTGACAAACATCTCTTCCAGCAAAGAACTTCATGTTTTTTTTTAAACAGTGGGGTGGGGAATAATCAGTTGGTGTCTGTATATTGACTGCACCAATATGCCTATCATTTAAAGTACACTTTTTAAATTCTGACCATGGTTACTGTTTTTGTTAAAGGAAATAGATATCAATACAGCAGTTTGGTTTTATTTTTGCACGAGACGCTTAAATTTCCAGTGACTACTTGAAAATGAGATATTCAGAATGGGCTTAGATAGGTTTCACTGAGTCCAGGTGTCAGGAATGAAAGCAACTTGAAAATTCAAGTCTTGCTTGCTCAAGTCACTTAGCCTTTTCTAAGGGAATTTCACACATCAAGGCGGCAGAACTACCATGAACAATTAAGAATTGCAAACATTCAAGCTGTGCTACAATTGTCAGAGACCACTGTTTACTCTCTATCAACCAGTTGCTTCAAAACTACTGTCTTTTTCCTTAAAATTTTGCAGGGTGCAAAGTTTCATTGGTACCTTTCACCTACCAGGTTTGCAGAGATTAATAATTTCATATCACTACACATTTGTCACATTGTATTTTTTTTTTTCAGAAGAACTGATGATTTAAACCTTGATCATTTCTAACATCCTCGAAGAGATCACCCTTGTGCCCACTACACTCATTGTAATAGATCTAGGAGTGAAGTTTGCTCATGGGTTACATACATTACCTAGCGAAGTCCAGACACCAATGCCCTGTCTGTGCCAAGTCAGCTGACCTTAGCCAAGGGACAACAGTCTGTCCACTATGGAGTGAACCTACAAAGCGTGTGCTAATCGGTAAAATTATACCAAAAAACCTGTTTGCAAAATGTCCTACAAAATGAACAGCATGTTGAAGCTCTGAAGATGTTCGATGGTTTACAAGTTCAGCCTGACAGCCTGCATGTAGCGAGTGTGGCAGTGGGTGAAAGAATTGGAACAACGTGACTCAAACAAAAATGTTATTTGTCATTGTGGTTGTAAAACTGTACCATGTATTGAACACATGAACCAGTAACACATGACTGGCACAACTACATCAAGAATGACATAATGCTGCTCACAGCTACCAAAGCAGCACTTCAAGGGAAGCAGAAAAGTCAGAACAAGAAAGGTGACTGGAGGTGATCAGAGAGGAAAAGATAACTTTTATGTTGTTACACTTGGTAATATACCCACTATACATCTCCAGTTAATTTCTTCAGACCTAGGTTATTTCCAGTTACGTAGATAACCTTTTTCTTTTAAAAACTGAGAATGATTAATTCAGTTATCTGGAGTTTATGGCAAATCTTAGGCTGAACTATAAATACAAAATCACAAAAAACTCTTACAGTGCATGTGGCGGCCATTTGGCTCATTGTGCCTTCAAAAGGAGTTTATTACAGTGCCAAACTTGTTTTTTTTTTGCTTAGCTCAGCTAAATAATTGCCCTATGTCTTCTTGAAAGCCTCAAGAGCACCTGCCTCCAACACACTTCCAGGCAGTATTACCATACCCTAATTGCTTGGTGAGTAAGTTTTCTTTTTAATCATGAATCCTTCTTTTGCACATCGCTTCAAATCTATACCATCTTGTTTTATTCCTTCCACAAGTGACAACAGTTTCATCCCATCTACTCTTTTGAATCCCCTTGATTTTGAAAACCTCTCAGATCTCGAAAAACAGTCCCAACTTCTTCAATCTAACCTGCTAACAGAAGATCATCATTCTTGGAATCATTCTTCCAAACATCTCCTGCACTTTATCCAATATATTCACATCCTTTCTATAACACGGCACCCAGAACTGTACATAATATTACAGCTGAGGTTAAACAAGTACACAAGATCAACATCATTGCCCTTATACTTTCTATCCATATTAACAGAGCCAAGGATACTGTCCATTTTATTTATTGTTCTCTATACTGGAATGATTTGTGCACATGCACATCCAGGTCCCTCTCCTCCTGCACCCATTTTTTGTATTCTACTTCATTGCTCTTCCTACCTTACACCTGTGTTTGTGTCTGCATTGACATATAAAATTATGAGGGGCTGAGACATGGTTGACAGGAATGAACTTTCCCCCTTGGTCGAGGGATCAATGACCGAGGGCAGAGATTTAAAAGGTCGAGGCAGAAGGTTTAGTGGAGATGTGAGCAAAAACTCTTTCACCTAGGAGGTTGGTAGAAATCTCAAACACACTGCCTGTAAAGATGGTAGAGGCAGAGACACAAAATACCAGTAAAATGTTAAGATGTACGCTTACAATGCCTCGGTACACAAGGTTATGAGCCAAGAATTGGAAAATGAAATTAAAATATTTAAGTGGTTACTTTTGATCAGCACAGCCTTGATGGGCCAATAGGGCTTTTTGACGTGTTGTAGACCTCTATGGCTCAAGACTGTGTGAACCTCAACTGCCACCTAATCCATCAACTTATCTATGCTCAGAGTTTCACTCTGTCCTCCTCACAGTTTACACTTTTAAGTGTTGTTTCAGTTTGTAGATGACACATGGTCCCTGCACACCAATACCTTGATTAATATACATCAGGAAAAAGCCAGAGTCCCATACCAATCTTTGGGGACCTGCAAAACAACTCCCTTTTGTCCGAAAAATCCATCGATCATTACTGTTTCCTATCACTCAGCCAATTTTGTACCTACATTACTACTGATCCGTTAATTCCATGACCTCGCACTGTCTTCAAGTCTGTTGTATCAAACATTCAATAAGTGCACATACACCCCATAGATAGCTTTAACCTCATCACAGCTCTGTCACCTCTTGAAAAATACCTGAAGTTAGTTAAACATAATTTCTCCTTTACAAAAAGTTGCTGCAGTACCCTAACTTCCAAAAATGGGTTCAATTCCAAAACAATTAAAGGATTGGATAACGGTTCAACTGATCCTAGTCCTTCAGGTACCCCAATTTCCTCTAACAGCACTGCGGGCATACATGCACCACATAACTATTCATGAAGGTGGCTCACCATCATCTTCAAAGGGAATTAGGGATGGGGAAATAAATGCTGTCCTAGCAAGGGATGAACACATGCCATAGGCAAAATAAGAGACGTTTTGGAAATAGTTTATCATGCCACATCTGTTCACCCAAAACATTTTCCTGTTATTAATCAGCATGTGTGAATTTATTGGAATTTAAAAGACAGCAGGGCAAATAAAAGAACAAGATACTTGCTTCGCAGGTCATGAGCTAAATTGTTGGCTGAAACGTTTGTGAAAGCAGATTCAATAACTTTTAAATGGAGAACTGGATAAATTTTCAGGGTGAAATGCAGAGTCAGAGGCTCCAGGGAAATTATAAAAATGAAACTGCAAACATGAATTTTATTAGCTTACTTCACAAGGTTTACACAAATGACCTGATCAGTGCTTTCAAAATTCACTGAGTGACAAGGTTTTTAGTATGAAATGTTTTAAATCAGCTTAGATTGCGCTGAGAGAAAAGCTTCTGTTAATTAAGAGTCCTTGAAGTATGATACAACTTTCAAATGGAGCTGATGCACAGAACAATGAGTGAACACAGACCAGAAAGAAAATTTTGAAGTCATAAAATGACAATTCAAAACTCATGTACTTGCTCCATTAATGCTGAATGTTCACTATATTTTTAATTAGACTAACTGTACACTAAAAATAAAAGACGCACAAGTTCCTTACAATTGCAGCGACTAAATCCTGGAACTCTAATCCTGACAGCATTGTTGGCATACCTACACCCCATGGACTGATGCAGTTCAAGAACCACCACGTTCTCCAGGACAATTAATATGGCATTGCCTTGCAATGACAGACTTGGATGGACTTTAAGAATTCATCCACAGTCCGTATTTACAGTGGAGAAAGACATGGAAGCTGGGGAACTTGGGGAAATAAATATTGATGTCTTGAAAAAAGTCCATATCACCTACGAGGTGGTGCTGGAAGTCTTAAAATGCATAAAAGGTAAATAAATCTCAGGAATCTGATCAAATGCATCTGAGCGAAACAAGAGATGAAATTGTTGGGCCCCTAGCAGAAATGAGTTTGCATCATCTGCAGCCATGAGCACAAATATCCCAATTTTTAAATGATGAAAGGGCCCAGCACATCACTGCAAAAACTAAGGCTGAAGCTTTCGCAGCAATCTTCAGCAGGAAACGCAGATCCATCTTGGCCTCCTGCAGTGGTCCCCAGCGTTACAGATACCAGTCTTCCGCCAATTTGATTCACTCCACATGATAAGAAGAAACTGCTGGAGACATTGGATACTGCATAGGCTACGGGTCCTGAAAACATTCTGGCAATTGTACTGAAGGCTTGTGCTCCAGAACTTGTCGTTCCCCTAACCAAGCTCTTCTAGTACAGTTACAACACTGACATCTACTTGACAATATGGAAAATTTCCCAGCTATGTCCTGTATATAAAAAGCAGGACCAATCCAACCTCACCAGTTACCACCCCAGAATCTTATACGTTTAAATAAGACCACCTCACATTATTTTCAACCACAGTGAGCATAGGCCCATCTGCTCAACTTTGCTTGCAGAGGACAAAGGTGATTCACTTTGTTGGGACTAACATAGGAAACAATTCAAAATCAAAGGGTTCAATTCTAAAAGGGATGCAGGAGCAGAGAGTTCTGGATGCTGGTTTGCACAATCATTGAAGGGAGCAGGAAAAGGTCAAGAGCACAGTGAGTGAAGCATATGGAATCCTAGGCTTTGTCAATGCTGTATAGAGTACAAAAACAAGGAAGGCATGTTAAAATTGTATAAATATTAGTTTAACCTCAGCTGGAGTACTGCATCCAGTCCTAGACACCATATTTTAGCAAAGATCTGAAGAAATTAAAGAGGGTAAGAGAAAGATCCACAAGAATGGTTTCAGGGATGAGGTTATTCACTGTTAGCAAAGGTGGAGATAGTTTCTCTGGTAGAAGGAAAAGTTAAAAGGAGATCTGATACGTATTTGAAATTATGACTTGTCTGGATGGAGTAGGGACGGGCAAAATCTGTGGCAATTCATAGACCGATCAAGAACCAGAAGGAACAGACTGAAGGTAGTTGTCAAAAGCAGCCATAAAAACGTCCATGCAGCAAAGAGCAGTTTGAATCCAAAACACACTGCCGAGAACATGGTGGAGGCAATGAACTGAGGTTTTCAAAAAGAGAATTGAAGCATTTTGTAAGAAAGAAAGACTTGGAGCGGTACAGGAAAATAATAAACAGGAGCGTTAATTAACTGTGCGTCAGGGAGCTGGAATTTGATGTGACACGTTCAATGGCTACCTGCACTATATGCCATCTATAAATAGAGCTTTAAAAACCTTGTAATTTAAAAACTGCAACATGCTCATGGCTCAATCACCCAAGTCTCTGCATTACATTCTACCTCTGACCGAACCCAAACGACTCATTACACAAAAGGTCAAAGAAGCCATTCAATTGCATAAAAGCTGCTACAAAAATGATAATCCACATAGACTGCAGCAGTTCACCACTATGTTTAAGGTTAGTTTGCAATGGCCATTAAATGTCAATCTTGTTAGTGACAGCAACATCCCATGAACGGATTTTTTTTTTTTTTTTTTTAAAAAACTGTACCGTCTGCAAATAAAACCTTGTCTGAGTCATACTAATCTTCCATTTGATGAGCTTTGGAAACAGACATTTCAGCTACACAGCTGTATGATAATTCCAATATTATTTCAAAAAAATTCAAATCTTTCCAGTCAATTTAATCAAGAATATCAAAACTGGCAATTCACTCTTCATGTCCAATTGAATTGTTACCAATTTAAAGTTCAGTTTCAGATAATTTCTAAGAGAACATAAAGTTCAGTTAACTTAATCTCACCAACCCCTCAACACATTTCTGTTGATCCCCAAAACTTGAACTTCATTTCTCCTTCTGACAAAGGACCACAAACCTGAAACATGGTCTCTGCTTCAAATGGATGCTGCCACACCTGTTCAGTGTTTCCAGCATAATTTGTTTTTAATGCACCCGCAGTTCTCTTGTGCATTCCCAACATTTTAACAGCATACATGTTACAAATGCTCAAGTAGTTTGTTTCATTAACCTGGCTTCCCCTGCAATGCTTTGAGAGTTAATCCTGAATTCTTGCAGTGGGACCTATTACTTCTCAGTCATCTTGTCATGGTACACGTTTTGCCTCTCTATGCTGCACTCTCATAGAAAACAAACATGCGCACAGAAGTTATTTCATCCACAAAGGCAAGATATGTTTTTATGTTTCTATCCATTTAGAAGGAAGTGTTTTATCAAAAAGAATATTCGGGGGAAAAAAGGCCACAGTTCTCAAATGTGAATATACTCTTCCTTTCCACGTGCTCCACACCATTTTAAATCAGTCACCAATGAAAGGTGTTCAAGTTATGCATGCCCCCTCTACAACCCAAAATATTTATGAACCAAATCATTGCAGAGTTAATCTAACATAGACTTCATGTGAGTAAAAGGACCGCTGGTTGACACCCATTTCCTTCGAGTTACAAAATGAGAACTTTTTAAGATTAAAGTGCAACCGAGACAATGATAGATCCTGGAATAGTTGAACTGGGTACAGAAAGAGAATGGTGCTGTGCTATTCAAGTCAGATCTTTTCAATCAGCCACATCTACGTCTATGCAGGAATGGGGGTAACATAAGCATAAAAAATGAACAACCCTTCACACCTATTCTATCACTTAACAGAACACATTTGATGTCAAGTCCCCTTTTCCATTCAATCCCCATAATTGCTTGAATTTTCCTAGTGTTCAAAGATCTATTAGCTTTGAAGATGTTAATGAAGAAACATCCATAAGTTTCATTGGTAAAGAATTCCAAAATTCACAATCTAAGAGAAGAACTTGATTCTCAAATGACTCTTGATGAATCTTGTCAAAGACTAATCCTCAAAACCCTTAACGGAAGACAGAAAAAACAAACAACATACACTCTGCGAAACCTCCCAAACTTTCTATGCTCAATTAGACCACCACTCATTCTTCTGAACATCACGCGGTTCAATTCCCAAACCCAGATCATCAGTATAAAAAACACATTGCAGATGTTGGAAAGCTGGGATAAAATGCTCAAAATACACAGCAGCTCAAGCAGCCATTCACCTCTCTACATGTGCTAACACTGCAGGCTGGTGACCTATCATCAGAGCTAAAAATGAACAAGACAAGACAAAAGAAATAAAAATCCCACAATACATTTCAACAATTGCATTACCTGCAACAACGGATGATGCAATGTTACTTCCAGATGTGCTGCACGATGTGCAGGATCTTGACTATCATCTTGGATTTCCAGGTCCTCCTCAGGAATCGTATCCCATTTGCCCTGGTGTGCTGCCAGGTGATGAACCAACACATACTGACCTGGCAAAGCCAGGCTAATACTGGTCCTCTTTCCGTGGGTGAACTTCAAACGTCTCCTTTTACACTTCTTCTCATTGCTGCTCCTGATGACTGGCAAAAGTTTTTCACCCAACAGACTGTTTAGTACATGACACTTGGCCCCACAGTTCTGACCCAGGATCATAATACAGGGAAAAGAGCCCACTGTTGCCTGCAGGTACTCTTCTTCATGTCGTGGGAATGATATGCAGCTCAAAGAACCTACAGAACAAGGGAGAAATTGGCAATGTTACTAACAACATCCTGTATATTACATAGCAATTGGAAGTGAACCGGACCTGTCATATAAATATAGTGTGGTTACAACAATTGCCAAAGACTGAATATTTTCCAAATCATTCACTTTATGATTCCCAAAAGTCACACTCCACAAGGCTCAAGTCAGAAACGTGATCAAATACTCTCCATTTAACTAGATGAGTGCAGAATCAACAAGACTGAAGAAGCTAGACAATATCAGAATCCCTTGAGTCAGGAAAGAGGCCATTCTGTCCATTGAGTTTGCACCTACCCGTATAGCATCTTGTCCTATCCCACACTTCTGCATTGACCATGATTAATCCACCAAACCTGCATATCTTTGGACTGTGGAAGGAAACCTGAGCACCCAGAGGAAACCTATACAGACACAGGAACAACGTGCAAACTCCACACAGATAGTCACCCGAGAGTGCAATTGAACCCAGGTCCCTGGTGCCTTTAGGCAGCAGTGCTAACTACTGAGTCTCTGGGCCACCCAACCCAGCAGAACAAAGCAGCCCATTCATCACAACCATCATCTACAACATGGATTTGATTTACTTATTATTGTCACATGTGCCAAGATACAGTGAAAAAAGAAGTGTTGCTATGTGTGCTGACCAGACAAATCGTATCTGACAAAAGTATATCAGGATAATAGAACAGATGTACTGCAGAATCTCTGCAAGGTAACTTCAACATTTTCCAAGCCTCCAATCTTGACCAGTTTGAAGAACAAGGGTAGCAAACACATGGGAACAAGAGCAGTTAATTCCCAAACTCAAACCACCCTTAAAATCAGAACTATTACAGTCATTGTTTCACAGTCACTGGGGCAAAATCCTGAACCTCTCTCCTCAATGAAAAAAAGACCACAGTATATCAACTGCACATGAAAGCCTTCAAAAAGGCAATTCACCACCAGTTTCAAGGGTAATTAGGATCAGGAATGTGGCTTAATAAGTGACAGCCATATCACATGACTGAACAAAATCAACTGGCAAATTTCCCAGGGTGCTGTTCATAACTTATTTAAAACAAATCTCACATGAATAGTGTTGAAAAGACGAATTGAAAGAACTGCAAATGCTGGAAATCTGAAGAAAAAATGCTGGAAAATCTCAGCAGGTTTGGCAGCATCTGTAGAAAGAAATCAGAGTTAACGTTTCTGGTCCAGTCACCCTACTTCAGAACTGATGGTAGCTAGAAAAATGATGGTTTTAATGCAGAGGATAGGGCGCCACATAGGCAATTCCTCTGATGCTTTGTCAGTTTCAGAATTTCCAGTTCATGGGTTCCAGACGCCTCTTTACCATGGATGTACAATCTCTTAAGATCACCCCGATGGGGGATGGACGTGTAAAGCTTCTCCACTTTCTTTTGGAGGAAGGGCCTGAACTGTCCCCATCAAGAACACTTCAGTCTGCCTGGCTGAACTTAACCTCACCCTGAACAACTTCTCTTTTAACTCTTCTCACTTTCTGAAGGTCAAAGGGGATGACTTAAGTACCCACATTGGCCCTAGTTATACCCATCTCTTTGTAGGGTACAGAGAACCTTCCTTGTTCCAGTCCTACTTTGGCCCCCACCTACAACTCTCGAGTATATTGATGACATCATCAGTGCTGCTTCCTTCTCTAGTCCAGAATTGGTAAAAAGTTTACGCGTTTCACTTACAATTTCCGCCCCGATCTGAACTTCACTTGGTCCATCTGACTCTTCCCTTCCTTGACATGTTTCCATTGGAGGACAGCCTGGCCACAAATATCTATTACAAACCTACTAACTTCCACAGTTACCTTGACTACACAGCCTCACACCCTGCTTCCTCGAAGACATCCATGCCATGCTCCCACTCCATCCCCATCGCACTTGCCCTGATAATGTCAACTTCAAGCAGGCCTCCGAAACGTTCACCTTCTTCCTCAATTGAGGACTCCCCAGCGCCATAGTTCACAGGGCCCTCAACCACAACCATCTCCCGCACTTCGGTGCTCCCCCTTCTCTTCCCCTTGACAATATCAATAAGGGTTCCCCTTGTCCTCAACTACAATCCCACCAGCATCCACATCCAGAGGATCATTAGCAACCATTTGCACCACCTCCAGCGGCTACCAACAACCATATACACATTCCCTGCCCCTCAGCCTTCCACAGGGACTGTTACCTCCTGGAGGCCATAATCCACTCCTCCTTCACTTCCAACACATCCCTGTGGCACCTTCCTCTAAAATGACAGAAGGTATAATAGCTCACCATTTATTTCCTCCCTCCTCACTAGCTCAGGCCCCAAACACATCTTTCAGATGAAGGAGGACTCTACCTACACTTCATACAATCTAGTCTACTGTATTGGCTGCTCCCAATGTCGTCTCCTCTACACTGGGGAAATGAAGTTCAGGCTGGGTGACAACTTCTCAAAACGCCTACATTTTATCCACAGAAATCACTGAAGTTCTATTTGCATGCCACTTCAACACACCATGATCCCTGGCCAACATCTCTCTTTCAAGTCTGCTGCAGTGCTCCACTGTAGTTTAAAACAAGCTCGAAGAACAGCACCTTATTTTCTACTTGGGAAACCTGCAGCCTTCTGGACTCTATCAACAATTTTAGGACTTTATCACATTTCCCCATGCTTTTCTCCACATCCACACACCAGTCCTTGTCTTCACATGGGTTGCTAACACACAACTCATTGTCAGCTACTAATAGACCCCAACAGCAGCTATCCATTCTCCTATGTTGGTCTTTATCCACTCCTTTGTCTGTCCAACTCTCTCTCTGGGCTCCATCTCCAGATATCGGTTACTCTGCCCCCATCCTCTTCCTAGCCATCAGTTCTGAAGGAAGGATCAGTGGACCTCAAACATTAACTCCGATTTCTTTCAGCAGATGCTGCCAGACCCGAGGTTTTCAAGCAATTTCTGTTAATGCTGAAAAGGCCTAGTTATTCCAATCACCTAGTTGCTCTGATAAGAGGTAGAGGTGGGTATATCCTCCATACAACTGGGCAGCCACTTCAGGGAGCAATTACTAATCTAATTGCAATCACCTAGGTCCAGACTGAATAAAAACAGGAGGTTCCTTCCCAATAACAACACTATAGCAAGAAGTTTTCAATCATGTCAGACAATGCACACTTTGAAAATGACAAGACAATTAGACAACAAAATACCGAGCATTGCTATGATAGATTAAACGGATCAGTTGACGGCAAAGATATTATGATTCTCCTGTTGAGTTGTTGGAGAGTTTATGAATTGAAAACATCAACTTGTGTGTCACAGAAATTTCTATCATATAGGAGTCATGCTGCATCTCATATCTACATGAATATAAAAAAAAAGTGTTACTAATTCATTTCATTAAACCGACTTTCAAATGACAGATAGGAAGGAAACTGAAAGTTGACAAAGATATTTTCCTTCATTTGCCCTGACCAGAGGCACTTATACATCAGAAGTGTCAGTATAGAGCACGTGGTCCACGTGACCACCTGAACACTAGCTTAGAAATAAATTCAGATAAATGGAATTATGTGCGGTCTGGCTTTCTGCATCATTAAGTTACGACCTTACACAATTCTGAAGAGTGACTAAGTTGCAGTAGAAAATTTACAATTGCATTTGGAGCGATGACCAGAACCAGAATCACAGTGCTTGTTCACTCCATGAAATGTGTGTCAGCTTTTTCAAACAACAGTTCAGTTATTGTCACTGTCCTGCTCTTGATGCCTATCCCTATAAAAAGTTCTCCCTCCTTCCAATTATTTACCACCACCCTTTTTGGAATTATGATTCAATTTGTAGCCATCACCCAACAGGCTGGGCAATAGCTTGTATAGCTTATACTTCATAAACTTGTTCGAACATATTCATTTTATTGAAACTCAGAATGGGAGATTAATATTCATCAGGGCCTGTTAGTTAAAAGTTTGCAATTTTTAATACACACACAGCAACTGAGGGAGCCCCATTAACAGCAATGGCACTAACTGTAAGCATCAAACTCAAAACTAATTTAACAAAGAACAAATTAGGTTGGTTCTGGTGGACAACATCCTATTGTACAACCCAAAGCTTAAACTAAAATGACAGTACAACAAACTAGAATAGCATACCTATATAGTTTTCCATCTTCACCCAAGTACCAGCTTGACTGAATTGGCTGCATTTTAAATTATGCCTTAATGTTGCAGTTTCAACCTCTACTTGTTGACTTGTCAATGAAGTGACAACTGTGCTACATTGCTGGACTTGCAATTTTTCAAGCTGAAATAAAACCAAGACCCTTCCATTAAACAGGCAGTTAAAAACCCTTCGCTCCTGAAAGCAAGAGTTGGCCCAGTGCCCCATTCCACAACAATCCTCACCACCAGCAAACTCTCACTTCTTCAATGACTAGGTGGCAAGCACACTGGCTGCCATGCCACTCCCTCACCCCTGTAAGTTCATTAGCACACCTCAACAATTAAGTTGTGTGACACTGACAGATTGCAACCATTGAGTCATAGATGACTTTTTACGCATTACCTTATTGATCAGAAGCATCTGTTGTAAACAAACATCTCAAGTATGCCAGGCTATTCTGCATGAAAACGAAATTGATTTTTGTTTCACTAAATGCAGAAGTCGCTTCAAAAGCGTGCCGATGACTCAGTTAAGCAAGAGCTCCAAACCTCAAATTCGTCTTTAGTTTGCATCGCCTTTAGTGATGATCAAATGAAGGAATGCACAGCTTCTAGTGAGATCTAAATATCAATTTCACACAGCATGGCATGGTAACCAGACTGCCTTATAGACAGCTCCATGATCTCCTGCACTAGCAATATGTCTGTCATAGCAGTTTAAGGCTCATCTGAAATCACTGCCATCTTCTGCACAAGCATAGACGAAACGCAAAAATACGAGTTACAGCATAAGCAACACGCTTTCAACTATTCACTGTTGTCATCATCGCCTATTCAGCTTTGTTTCTTCACTGGGTTACTATCAATAATCCCTTTATCTGCGCCCCGTTTTGGTCTCTTGCTCGCTCGCTCAATCTATTTATTTAACTTCCAATGCACCCCCTTGCAGCTCTGACAAAGGGTCATTGGATTTGGAACAGCAGCGTTTTTTCCTCCATAGATGACACCAAATTTCCTGAGGGTCCCCAGCACTTTTTGTTTATTTCAGATACAATACTAGTTTGAACAAGCAATCTTGACTTCAATTAGACACCACCATTGCCATACTGGAGGGGCAGGTGGGTGGGGGCACGCACAATGAAACTTCCTGAGAAGTCAACAAATTTGTCAGATGAAAAACATTTTGTTACTACTTCTGCAGATAATTCCAGATTCCTGTCAAGAACAAAAAGAACGAAGGCACACAGTTCCAAATCAAGCACACGCTAACATCTGCCCAGAAACAACAGCAAGACACTGCAAATGATAAATTCTGAAATACAAACAGAAAATGCTGGTCAAATTAAAATAGGTCTGGCAGCATCTGTGGAGCAATAAACAGAGCTTATATTTGAATTCAAATGTGACATGTCTTTTGAAGTAGAAATGAAGTTTTATGGAAGAATCGTACAGTTTCTCTCTCTCCAGATGCTGTGGGACCTGCTGAGTTTCTCCAGCACTTTGGTTTTGCTCAGAAACAAGCATGGTTTTCACTGAATCTAGACAATGCCAATTGTCTTAATTTAACTGTGGTCCTGGGAATCCACATAGTTAAAATATATAGATAGAGACTGAATGAATTCCAAAACTGCAGCTTATGTCCAAAGATTTTATAGAGTTCAATTCAGATGCATAAGTTTGAACAAAGTCTTCATGTTCTGTTTTTGAATTACTCAAATTCGATCCAGTCTCATATTTCTCAGGTATGTCAACGTGGGCACTAATTTTAATATGAAACGAGTAAGAAATCACAAAAAACTCAGATCAGCACAATAACATGAAATCATCACATGGAGTACAAGCTATTTTTCACATTCTTGAAACAAAGCAGGGAGTACAACACTTTTCACCTCAATCCAAAAAAAGAATGACCATTTTCTGTACTCCTAACCCAAAATGCCAAAGCTTATTCCTGGTATGGATTTCAACCTCTGCAGTCTATTTATTGCTCTTCATGCGACCATATATTTTTGTCTAATGAATCAGTGAATCCCTACAGTGGGGAAGCAGGCCATTTGGCCCATCAAGTCTACACCAACCCTCTGAAAAGCATTCCACCGAGCCCCATTACCCCACCCTCTCCTTGTGAGACTGCATTTAGCACGACCAATCCACTTCATCTGCACATCTGTGGACTATGGGAGGAAACCCAAACAACCACGGCAAGAACGTGCCAACTCCACGCAGACAGCTATCCAAGGGTGGAATCGAACCCAGGACCCTGGTGCTATAAAGCATCAGGGTTAACCACTGAGCCGCCCCAGAGAGCTCAAACAAATGAATAAGTTGTCTGGCAAATGTTCAGAAAACACAAGGGCCAAACTAAGTGATTGCCTTGTCTAGCACCCCCACCACACCATTCACCAGAAGGGCGGTAACCATGGCAAATTTGCTTTGGCCCCAACCCAGGGATCATACAACTCAGTACATAAAATGCACAAGGCTGAAGAAATGTTCGTAACTTTTTGCCACCACAAACAGGTGATTTTTAATGTTTTTGCATGAACAACAAGTACCAACAAGCTCAGTTAGGTAGTTTCCAGGAAAAACTAAAAGTGCACCAAAAATGTGATTGAGCTAAATTCACATCCAGTATCCATAATGTGGCAGAACTCACCCTTCAGTCTGAGAGGGAGAAGCTGGAATCAGATGTAATGGTATTACAATTGAGTAAAGCAAACTAAAAAGACGACGGAGGAGCTGGCCAGAAATGATTGGAAGGGGAGCAGAGCAGTGAAGATAGTGGAGGAGCAATGGTAGGGGTTTCTGGGGGCAATTCAGGAGGCACAGCAGAAATTCATCCAAAGAGAGGGCAAACATACTAAGAGGGAGGATGAGGCAACCATGGCTGAGTAGTAGTCAGGGACAGCATAAAAGCAAAAGGAAAAGCAGACAATGTGGTGAAGATTAGTGGGAAACTAGAGGATTGTGAAGCCTTGAAACCAGCAGACAACAAACTTAAAAAAAAGCGATGAAGGGTAAAAAGATAAAATGAAAGCAAGCTAGCAATATAGAAGAATAATGCAAACTTGTTTTTAAAGTATCTTAAAAGTTGAGAGAAGCAACAGCCAACATTGGGCTACTGGGAAAAATGGTATCAGTAAATGGGGAGCAAAAAAAAATGGCAGAGAAATAAGTACTTTGCATCAGTTTTCACAGTGGAAGATACCAGCAGCATACCAGAACTTCATGTCACTTGGGGGCAGAGGTCAGTGTAGTGGGCATCACTAAGGAGAAGGTGCTGGGCAAGCTGTAAGGTCGGAGGTGGATAAATCACCCAGACAAGATGGACTACACCCTAGAGTTCTGAAAGAGAAAGCAGACGAGATTGTAGAAGTATTGGTGACAATCTTGCAGGAATCAGTGGAGTCAGGGATGGTGCCAGAGCACTGGAAAATGGCTGTTGTAACACCCTGTTTAAGAAGAGGAGGCAAAAGATAGCAAACTATAAGCCATGTAGCCTAACTTCGGTCATTGGTACGATTTGAGAGCTCATTAAAGAAGAGATTGTGGGTTATTTGGAAATGCACAGTAAGATAGGGCTGAATGAGCACAGCTTCATCAAGGGGGAAGTCATGTCTGGCAAAATCTTAGAATTTTATAAGGAGATAACAATCAATCAATTTAGACAAAGAACAGCCAGGGGACATGATCCATTTGGATTTCCAGAAGGCCTTGACAAGGTGCTGCACATGGGGGTGTTAAATAAGAGCCCTTGATGTTAGGAGCAAGGTAGAGGTTTGGCGGACTGGTAGAGACACAGGGTAGGGACAGAGAGATCTATTTCAGGATGGCTGCTGGTGAAACTGGAAGAGTTCCACAGGCTCAGTGTTGACCACAACTGTTCACGTCATACATAAACAGTCTGGACAAAGGATCTGAGATCGTGGTGTCAGAGTCATAGAGCACGGAACCAGACTCTTCGGTCCAACCAGTCCATGCCGACTATAACCCCAAACTCAACTCGTCCCACCTGCCTGCACTTGGCTCAAACCCCTCCAAAACATTTATTATTACACGTCTGAATAAGTACACGAATAAGATGTCTGAACAGGTTGAGTAAAAATATCCAAGTGGACAATTTAGGCTTCAGTTAACCTCATTGTGCTCCTAGAGCACAAAGGGAGAACTCAGCCAGCTTGTGAAAACACGACAAGGCAAGAAACCATAAACCTCATGTATCAACAAAAACTGAGATATGTGAAGGTCACATATCACCTCAGTCTGCTTTCAGATGAGTTGCTAAGCTTGCAGATGACACAAAAGGTAAGTGGAGGAACCAATGGGTTTTGAGGAAGCAGGGAGGCTGCAGAAGGACTTGGACAGATTAGACAAATGGGCAAAGAAGTGGCAGATGGAATACAACACAATAAAGTGTGAGGTTATGCACTTTGGCGGGAAGACAGGCATTTTCTAAATGGGGAAAGGTTTCAGGAAACTGGTACACAAGAGCACCTTGGAGTCCTCGTTCAGGATTCTCTTAAGGTTAACATGCAGGTTCAGCTGGCAGATAGGAAGGGAAATGCAATGTCACCATTCATTGAGAGGGCAAGAATACAACAGTAAAAGTGTACTGCTGACACACACATACCCTTCTGAGGAAGAGTCACCAGGCCCAAAACATTAACTGCTTTCTCCTTCACAGATGCTGCCAGACCTGCTGAGCTTTCCCAGTAGCTTTGTTTTTGTTCCTGATTTACAGCATCTGCAGTTCTTTCAGTTTTTAACATGTACTACTGAGCCTGTATAAGACGCGAGTTCGACCGCATTTGGATTATTGAGAGCAGTTTTGGACCTCATGTCCAAGCAAAGACGTACTGGCCTTGGAGATGGCCCAGAGGAGGTTTACAATAATGATGCCTGGGCTCAAAGGCTTGTCATGAGAAATGGTTGAGGATTCTGAATCTGTCCTTGGCATGAGAAGGATTGGGGGAGGGAGGGAGGGATCCAATTGAAAAACTTACTAGAATACTGAGAGGTCTGGATAGAGTGGTTGGAGGGATGTCATTTCCACTAGTGGGACAGACTAGGAGCCAAGGGCACAGCCTCAGAGTGAAGGGATGCTCCTTTAAATCTGACAGGAGGTGGAATTCCTTCAGCCAGAGGGTGGTTAATCTGGGGAACCCATGGCCTGGACAGCTCTCTGCGGCAATGACATAGTGCACTTAAGGCAGATAGATATGTTGTTATTCATTAACAGGATCAAGAGTTACAGGGAGAAGGCAGGAGAATGGAGTTGAGGAAAAAAAAAAAAATCAGCCAAGATCTAATCATGAATCAGACTCAACATGTCTAATTCTGCTCCTATATCTTACGGTCATCGCTGTGCACACAACATTTAGTGCCTCAGGTTAGAAGTTACTCCAGGTTAAATAGGCACTGGCCTGCCCCTCCACTTCACTGAGTAATACCTACCAGCTAAGTCATCTGTCATATCATACAGTAGTTGTGTACAAATTATTGCATATCCACTTGTCTTATTTTTTCATTTAGATCTTTCCTTCCCCTCAAGGCATAAATTCTGACCAGCAAGTAACTGTTCAGATGCCAGACACTTGCCAGTATCCTGTTCAAACAGGATTTTACATAGGTTTGTATAATTGATTTGAGCTGCTTCCAGCAACTCGAAGTGACATGCATACATTTGGAAAGCAAAAAAAAAGTCATAGGCAGGAGCCATGGTCAAGTTTTCCTGCCCCAAGACACAGAAGGCAATTGCAAATTTGACAAACTGCTAAGATTAAAGTCTTGGTCACTTGTTTTTAGTCCATCTCCAGAATAACTCCTTGGTGTGTGGCTTAGCAACTCTCAACCAGCAAGCTTACCAATGGGGTATATACCTCACTCACTACTGAAAAGGCAAAACAATTTTACTTAGAATCACCACTGTCCTTCTTCCCATAGCTCCATAACAAGATATCCCCACACCTTTCAGCCAGTATCATTTGGCAACATGACACTGTCATTCCACGTACCCTCCCTAGTTTACTATTGGAAGAGATGCAAACCAGACTGCAATCAACTTCAGGTTTTACTATTACTGGAAATAAAAACTCAAGCTGAAGAACCAACTAAGAATAGTCAAAATGCCCATTTTGCAAGAGGGGAATGCAAAGGAAAAAGCAGACCAGGAAGTTCAGAAGGGAGTCAGTGATGCTGTCTGGAAGTTTAAACAGGTACACAGACCCAAGGCAAAGACAGAACCAAACCGAGCAGCGACAGTGCCACCGACTTCCCCGTCAGTGCCACCGACTTCCCCGTCAGTCACGGCTCAGTTGGTAGCACACTCCCTTCTCAGTCACCAGGTTGCAGATTCAAGTTCCACTCCAGGGTTTGAACACAACCATCAAAGCAGACACTGTGCAGTTGAAGACATGACTTTTCAGTTGCAATGTGTTGAATAATTACTTCATTGCTTATGTTTTAGGATATACTTTATGTATTTTACAGTATAGCTTATAGTTTTAGGAATTAAGTTGAACTGTTGATAGTTGCAATTGAAATAAATTGCGATCTATTACCCTTATTTGGGAGCCGTGTTGACTTGAGGTTAGCTGCTAGAAATACAAGGCAACAAAACAGAAGGTGAGCATATTTAGCCAAGGAGCTGGTGACATGAAATTTGCGATGCTCATGAACAGCACCATTCCTGAGAAATGCTTTAAAACAGCTACATTACGTTAAAGGCATTCAGTAAATCCTTGAAATTTGTAAACCCTAGTTACTTTAGCAGATCAAAGAAGTTAGTAATGAAGGGCAATTAATCTCTAAGTTGGTTAGCAAATAGCATACAGCAGGTTACGTTACCATAAAGTCAATGAAGCTCAAGAGAGACAGGTTGAAGGGGTGCTCTCCAAGTACTTTTGGTGTGAGATTTTTGCTTTTAATCTTTGGCTGGTTTTCCGCTCAGAGAAGACAGCCAAAAGAAGTTACAGATATGTAATGCAGCACTGTGAGAAGAACAGCATTTACCTCAAAGCAAGAGACCTGACAGGCAAGGCAGATGAATCTCGGGCACGGTTGGCAACATGAGGCTGGGATATCATGGCTATTACAGAAACGTGACTCAGGGATGAATAGGACAACAGCTTCATGTTCCATGGTATAGATGCTAAAGGAAGGATAAAAAGGGAGGCGGGGAGGAGTGGCATTTTTTAAACTTCAGGAGAACCATATGGCTGTACTCACGGAGGATATTTGTGGGAGATTATCCATTGAAGTTTATGGATGGAACGGAGAAGAAAGAAAGGGATGATCACTTTGTTGGGATTGTATTATAGGCCTACCGTCGTCAACAAGACATTGAGAAGCAACTATGTAGGGAGCTCTCAGATATCAAGAATAATACGGTTGTAATGGTAGGGGATTTTAACTTGCCCATTATCAAGCATGGAAATTGACCCTTCAGTCCAATTATTCCATGCTGACCATGTTCCAAAACCAAACTAGTCTCAAAAGATTTTAGAGTAGAGTAGATTTGTAGCTTGGGTCGTGGATGCTGTGGTTGGTTTACTCACCAAGCTGGTTCGTTGTTCCACAGACGTTTGATTACCCTGCTGGGTAACATTGTCAGTGCAGCCTCTGTTGAAGCGCTGTGGTGTTTTCCCACCTGTTATTTAAACTCTAGTGTCCATTGAGCCGGATTAACTCACTTCCGGTTTTCCTTCGCAATGGAGTGTATACGGGGTCTAGCTCTACGTGTTTGTTGATGGCTTTCTTCATGGAATTCCTGTGTTTGTCTCTGCTTTGCCTGTCCCAGGATCCTGGTGGTGTCCCAGTCAAATTGGTGGTTTTCTTTATCCATGTGGATGGAGATGAGCGAGTATTGGTCGTGTCTTTTTGTTGCCAGTTTATGTTAGCGTACCCTTGTGGTTAATTTCCTCCCGGTTTGTCCAATGTAGTGTTTGTCACAGTCTCTGCAGGGAATCTTGTATATGACGCTGTCCATAGTGGTTAGTGGGTCTTTCGTTCGGGTAAGCAGTTGGTGTCGGGTTGATGTGAGCTTGTGTGCTACTCTGATGTCCAGTGGCCGTAGGAGTCTTGTGGTCAGTTCAGGTGTGTTCCTGATGTAAGGTAGTGTGATGAGTGTGTCGGGGCGTGTAGGGTCTTCCTGGTGTCGTTCGTGTAATAGACATCTTCTGACCCAGTTTTTCGGGTATCCGTTGTTTTTGAATACCTGGAAGAGGTATTCTTCTTCTTGGCGTAGTTCTGTGCTGCTGTAGTGTGTTGTTGCCCGTTTAAACAATGTTCTCACGCAACTACGTGTGTGTGTATTAGGATGGTTGCTGTCAAAATTCAGTACTTGGTCAGTGTGTGAGACTTTCCTGTGTACCTTTGTTAGGAATTCCCTATTTGCCCTGCGTTCTACCATGACGTTTCGGAATGTTTGTTCTTCTCCTCTTCTCTGGTGAATCTGATCCTGGCGAGCGTGTTGTTTATTATTTTGTGTGTCTCTAGTTTGGGCTGTTTAATAATGACAAAAGGTGTCGTCCACGTAGTGTATCCATAGTTTTGGTTGGATTAGCGGAAGGGCCATACTTTCAAGTCTCTGCCACACCGCTTTAGCTATTAGTCCGGAGATAGGTGATGCCGAATAAAACACTTACGGAAAAGGGTAGAAGTGATCAAAATGTTTAAAATTTTAAATTGGACTAAGGCCAATTTTGATGTTATCAGACAGAATCTTCTAAAAATTGATTGGTGGGAGGCTATTCATAGGTAAAAAGAGATGTTTGGGAAATGGGATGCCTTTAAGAAAGAGATAACAAGTGTTCAGAGACAGTTCCTGGTAGTGTGAAGAGCACGGTTTGTAGTTGTATGGAATGTTGGACGACTACAGAAATTGAGGCTCTGGTCAAGAAAAAGGAGCATGTCAGAGACAGACAGCTGGGATTGAGTGAATCCCTACAGGAGTATAAGGGCAGTAGGAGTATACTTAAGAGGGAAATCAGGAGGGCAAAAAGGGGACATGAGATCGTTTTGGCAAACAAACAGAGTTAAGTTGAGTCCCAAAAGATTCTACAAATACATTAAAGGCCAAAAAAAAAGCAACTAGGGAGAGAACGGAACCCATTAAAGATCAACATGGTCGTTTGTTTGTGGAACCAAAGGGAGATGACCAAGACAATAAAGAAATATTTTCAGTGTTTACTGTGGAGAAGGACTTGCAAGCCAGGGCATTTAGGGAAATAAAGACTGCGTATTGAAAAAAAAATCATAATACCAAAGGGGAGGTGCTGGAGGTCTTAAAATACATAAAAGGTAGTTAAGATCAGATGTTTCCCACAATCTTTGCGGGAATTTAGGGAAGAGGTTGCTGGGCCCCTTAAGATATTTATATCATTGGTAGCCATGGCTAAGGTGCCAAAAGAATGAAGATTAGCTAATGTGATGCCAATATTGAAGAAATGCTCTAAGGAAATGACGGGAACTGTAAACCAATGAGCCTGATGTCAGTGGTGGTTAAGTTTTTGGAGGGGATTCTGAGAGACATGGTTTACATGCATTTGTAAAGGCAAGGACTGACTAGGGATAGTCAAAATGACTGTGTGGGAAACTGTGTCTCACTAAACTGATTGAGTTTTTTCAAAAGACGACAACGATTTATAAAAAGCAGAGCGATAGTTGTCGTCTATATGGACTTCAGCAAAGCCTTTGACCAGGATCTGCATGGTAGAATGGTTAAGATTAGATCACATAGGATCCAGGGTGAGCTAGCCAATTGGATACAAAACTGGCTTGAAGGTAGGATACAGAAGGTCGTGGTGGAGGGTTGTTTTCCAGACTGGAGACAGGTGGCCAGTGGTGAGCTACAAGGATCAGTGCTGTGTCCCATGCTCTTTGTCATTTATATATACGATTTGGATGTGAACATAGGAGGTATGGTTAATAAGTTTGCAGATTCCATCAAAATAGGTGGTGTAGCGAACAGTGAAGATTAACTCAGAGTACAATGAGACCTTCATCAGATGGGCCAATGGATTGAGGAATGGCGGATGGAGTTTAGTTTCGACAAATGCAAGGTATCGCATTTTGGTGAGGAAATCAGGGCAGAGCTTATACAGTTAATGGCAGGGCTCCAGGGAGTGTTGCCAAACAAAGAGACCTAAGGGTGCAGGTGCACAGTTCCTTCAAAGTGGAGTCACAGGTACACAGGGTGTTGAAGGCAGCTTTTGGCACACTTATCTTCATTGGTCACAACATTAAGTATAGGAATTTGGGCATTATGTCGCAGCTGTACCAGACATAGGTGAGGCCAGTTTTAGGTTCTAGATACAATTCATAGATCATCATAGAATCCCTACAGTGTGGAAACAGGCCCTTCGGCCCAACAAGTCCACACGGACCCTCAGAGCATCCCACCTTTTTT